>NW_026585644.1:19301951-19368076 GCF_907164565.1 Psammomys obesus
ATAGATAGATAGATAGATAGATAGATAGATAGATAGATAGATAGATAGATAATCTCCACCAGTACCTCCCTCCAATTCTCCTAGTGCTCCAAACCTCCAAACCTTCTGTGGTGCCAAATCTTGGTTGGCAACTTGACTTGCCTTGGAGGAGAAAACCTCAACTGAAGAAACGCCTCCCTCAGGCTGGCCTATGGGCGTGTATGTTGTCAGTGGGGCACTGTGTTGATTGGTGATTGGTGTGGGTGGGACCAGCCTATGGTGGGTGGGGCCACCTCTGGGCAGATGGGCCTGGATTCTGTAAGAAAGCCGGCTGAGCATGAGCAGGGAAGCTAGGTAGTAAACAGCTCCTTCTCCATGGTTTCTGCTTCAAGTTCCTGTCTTGATGATGAATGATGTAACCTGTAATCCAAATAAACCTTTTCTTCCCCCAAGTTGATTTTGGTCAGTATTTTATCACAGCAACAGAAGGCAAACTAGGACACCTTTCCAGTGTCATGTCTTTTTATTTTATTTTGTTATTAATGACCCTCCTGAGTCCAGTTAATGCGACCCATATGCTTGCGGGCCTGTGGACACTCACTTAAGTAAAAGCCCAAAGGATGACAAAGCTACCCGTCAGCTTATTGTGCACAAGGCCTCTCACTAGAGGCATTTTGTTAAGCTGAACACTGTTAGATACTGTTGATAATGGCAGTAATGATGTGTGCGTATGCATCAGGGCATGCACTGGGGGCCAGACTCTGGAGTTCAGTCTCTCTTCCTTCTTTAGCTGGGTTCTGGAGATCAAACTCGGGTTGACAGGTTTGCATCATTAGGGGACAAGAACCTTTACTCATGGAGCTGCCTCAAAGCCCTGGTGATTCATCTTTACAGTAAACACCTTGAACATTAACTTCTCCTTCAACGAAGCAAAAATGTTGAGGGGCAGGGGTGGGGACAACTATCACATCGTTGCCTATGACTGGCTACCTTGAGCAGGAAGTTGTCACTGAGTGTCGCCTCTCATGCTAACTAGCCAGATGGTCACCATGGCAACACTTCAAGCAAGACAAGGCCGCTATAAATATTGGGTGACCCTGAAGCTGTTTTCACTCAAGGTGGGTTGTGGGAAGAGCCAGGTGAAGTAACAAATGCACTTGGGAGGCTGAAGCAAGATTGAGATTACTCTGCACTATAGATGAAAAAGAAGAGGAGGAGGAAGAAGAAACAGAAGAGGAGAAGGAGGAGGAAGAGAAAAAAAGAAGGAGAAGAAGGAGGAGGAGGAGAAGCTGCCAAGTTGCCAGTGATTGGTACAATGCTGAACTTATAATTGGTCCTTATCTAGTCCTGTGATTGGTCCCTATGTGGGGCCTGTGATTGGTCCTTATGCCAGGCCTGTGATTGGTGAGACTGGAAGCTATGTTGTGAATGGTGCAAAAATAATCTTTCGTTTGCATGTCATGTTTCCTTTCCGATTTTATAATCAACCGGTTCAGCTTTCACTTTGAGTCAGCCAAGAGACACCCTCCTAGGCTGCCCATTGGGCCGCATGAAAGATTTCTCCTGGGTGATTTTGCTTGTCTGTGATGTTTATCATGGGTAGAGTAGGCTGAGAAGGTAACACAAAGAGGAGACTGTGGCAATGACAAGTGGTGGCAGCAAAGCAATAGCATCAAGAGTGTAGCTGGGAGCTAGAATGTAGCTGAGCTGCTAGTATGCTTGCCTGGCATGCACAAAGCCCTGGGCTCCAGCCCCAGCCTTGCATAGAAATCCAAGGTCATGCCCAAATTTGAGGACCAAAAAAAAAAGTAGCTGAAGAGTTAAAGATGAAGGACTGTGGCTGCCAGTTACTGAACAGGTTCTGGGGAGATCCTACTGACCAAGGCCCAAAAGCTGTAATGCTCATCAGTGATGGGGACTCCGGAGAGCTGAGGCTCCGGAGTCGTGGCACTGAGCACAGTCACAACCTTCACTCAGGCACCCTATTGGTAGAAGACAGAGACTGCTGCTACCTTCCAGCCGCAGCTAGGATCTAAGGGTCACACAGGCTGCTGAGCAGTAAGCCTTCAAGCCTGAGTGCCTAGAGCCATCATCTCCAGCTTTATAAGCCAATGTTCTCAGAGTTTGGAGCTACAAGCCGCTGAGTCTGTCATAAGCCCTTGGCGCTCAAGGGATTGGATTTGCCAACACCAGAAAAATTACTTGCCTACGCACTGTTTCTCATTTTCCTCCTTTTAACTTTTTTCATGTGTTTTTGTATGTGGTGTGCACATATACATATTGACATCTTTGCATGTATATCAATGCACACACACGTGAGATTGATGTCAGGAATCCTCCATCACCCTTCCATCTTATTCAGTGAGGTAGGGCCTCTGAATCAAACCCAGAGCTCATCGATACAGCTAGTCTCTCTAGCCGGCTTGCTCTGGGGAGCCTCTGTGTCTGCCTCCCAGAGATGGTCTAATAGGGAGCCTGTCTTGTCCACCTGATGTTTTATGGGGGTTTCTGAGTATCCTCATTCTCACACTTGCATCACAAGTGCTTTGCTACTGAGCCACTGCCCCAGGCCCTACTTACGGTTTTGGAATAGAACAAAAGAACCCACCAAGTAGTGAGAGTGGCCTGACAAAGCAGGCTGGACTAAGCGTCCAACTACTGCTGGAGTAAAGGTCTAGAGAATGTCTTGAAAGGATGGATCTGATGTCACCTTTTGGGAAGTGTTGGGCGTTTTAACGGCAGGGAGTAAAGGAGATATTTTTAAACAGAGAGTTAGAGGAGAGCAAGCCCTGGTGTTCCGAGGAGAAAGTTAGGAAGGGGAGGGCAGGGAGCTGTGGATCTGAAGTCGTTCACATAGACATCAGGGATGACTTGAAGGCTTTGTGCCGGACAATGACACAGTCGGGTACGACTTTAGAAAAGCTTAGCTGGAGGCGGAAGAGGGGGACTCTGGCTTCAGACAGATTGAGTGCTAAGTAAAGAACCCACAAAATAGAGTCATAGGTGAAGTTTTTACAGACACAAAACAAAAACCTTTGCTCTAGCTTTCCCAGGCATCTGTCTCCTCATTGTGCGGCAGAATACAAATGGGCTCCTGGGAGAAGGGCTGCAGAGCACCAGTAAACTCCTATCCTAACAGCAGCAGACCAGAAAGCATGGTTCAACAAGCTGCACTTTTGTCTGAAGAAGGGATTTCCCAAATTCTTTTCTTCTTCTGACATAACAACATTGGAGCTGGGAGAACTCTGCCCACAGAGTTCACTGCAGTGGGTAGCATAGAGCCCAACTCATCATTAACACTTAGCTGGAGGCAGGATGGAGGAAGATTTAATAGAGAGACGTGAAAGAAGAGGTCCATGGTTCCCTGGCTTGGTAGCTGGAAGAGGGAGAGGGAGGAGAGGGCAGGCAAAGAAGGAGGGCATGGATGTCCACTGTTTCCTGTCTGCACATTGTTCAAGGTGACATCAAGGGCAAAGGGACTACCATGACAGGATGAGGTGGCCATGGCAGAAGCAAGTAAGAGAGCAGCATGCAGGATAGGGAAGATTCCCAAGAAGTTGTGGCTAGGAGTAGTACACATAGCAACCTCAGACCTCCCTGGGGTGGAAAGCATTCAGATGGACCAAGCCCTTCTGGCAGGCACAGAGAAAAAGAGAATGCTGCCATTGAAGACTCCATGCCTCTGCAACTACTGTAAGAGGGCGCTTGTCCTCCTACACACACACACACACACACACACACACACACACACACACACTGTGCTTCAGACATCTGGGGGTCAAAGGAGGTTCTGAAGTAGAGGTAGTCTCACAGACTGAACATCATCACAAGTAAAAGAATTTCCTAAAGAGGTCATTGACATCTACAGAAGTCTAAATATTAGACTTATTAAAATTATTAATATTAGAAATATTAAACTGCCCCCTTAATCAACAGGTGGAGGTGGAAGGCATCCCAAAAGGAAGGCCTTTTTAATGACAAAAAATGAACCCGGGAGAGTTACATTCTAATCCTGATCAAGAATGCTGACATTTTTATTACAAATGGAAGAGATATGAGCTACTGGAATGAAGAGCTCAGAGGGGGACAGAGAGGGAGGAATTTACAATGGGCAGCCTCTTGACATTGTGATACATCATCTACAAATGTGCTGGGCTGCATTTGGAGCCGTACCAGGATGAGTGTGTCCCACCGGCTGTAAGCTGGACACACAAATGTGGAATGATCAGAAAGTGTGGACAGCACTCTAGAAAAGCCATCACACTGTACCCGGCAAGCCCGGCAATCTTGTAGAATTTGGTGATCCCTGCACACCTCTCTTGAGTCTACTGAAGCGGCTGTGAAAACACCCACCTCTCCATCTTACACGAATTTTGGTTACATGGAGTCAAATTCCCAGTATTGATTAGTGCTTTGCAAGAGTCAGCTCTCCATCCTGCAGGCAAGCCACCCTGGCACATGCCTCCACCCTCAGAAAAACAAGCCAGTGAGGCAGGAACTGCTCCGAACGAATCTTTGTGCAAACTGTAGCTCTTGCGTGCGAACAGGCAGCACCTATCTTTAGCCTAGTGGAAGCCAACTTGGTTGGCTTCTGGGATAGGAGACAGGAGGAACTGAGAGTCAGGCTCCCAGAAGACAAGTTAGGGGGAAAAAAAGCCCTTCGCTGCTGCTGCTGCTGCTGCTGCTGCTGCTGCTGCTGCTGCTGCTACTCCTCTGAGATGGAGGGAATTCATACAAGAGCCATCAGGAATTCCTGCTGCGACGAGGTCATTTGACAGTCTCTGGCTGCTACAGAACACGGCAACAGACTCAGGTGTTGTACGACAGGCCCCGGGTCACCTCATCACATTATGGCCTAGGCGTTAACCAAATGTTTCCCTTCTGAAAACAGGGAGAGAGGCAGGCGAGCATCTTACAAGTGTGTTCTCTCTCTCTCAACACTACTGGAGTTTCCAGTATTGCAAATGTCTACCAAAGATAGGATTTTAATTCGCCTTTAAATATGGCTACTAGAATTTGCTACATTTCTTTTCAGTAAAATAGCTACGTGGCAGCAACCTTAAAGAAAAAGGTACTTAAAAATAAAAATTACCTGTATTCACACAATTTTAAACCCCAAACAGCCATTTCCCATTTTACAGATTACTTTTTATTTCCACATTTATTTTTGTGTCCATGTAATCAAGCATACATATAATTTGATACTGTTTTGTTTTACATATATCAAGTAACAAATAACAATTCAATATATAGCTGACCATATGTAAAAAGCATTTGTCCACACTTTGATAAAGATGCTTAATAATAAACAAATGATTACATCACGTACATAGTTTATGTTCAAGGCTAAAGCTCTGTCCTGCCTATTGTGACACTAATGAAGACAGGAAGAGTGAAGGGCCCTCCCAGGTCCCAGAAGGCCCCAGAAGACTCAAGAGTAGATAAACTCTCCATCTTCTCCTTCGAGATGAAGCAAAGTCATAAGACAGAGGTTAGGGCTTTGAACTGCACCAACAGGAAGTATTCTGCCACTGTAGAACCTCAACAAATCTCTGCTGCGAAGTCTGGTATCTGACCATGAACAATGACAGTGTCCATATTAACCTAGGCCTTAGAGATAGCTGTGTGTATGGTGTGCATGCATGGCTGAGTAAGTGCAGTGCGTGGGTGCCACAGCACGTGAGTGGAGGGCCTAAGACAACTTTGGCTCTTGGCCCTTAACCTTATGCTTTGTTTGAGACAGGGTGTCTTGGTTGCATATGCCAGGCTAGTTGTTCCTCAAGCTTCCAAGTGAGGTGTCCCCTCACTGCAGGAACACCTGGATTAAAAACTCACACCATCACATCTGGCTTGCCTTGGGTTCTGGAATCCCACCTTAGGTCATCACATCTGCACAGCAAGCATTTTCACCCACCCAGCCATTTCCCAAGCTACAAACCAAAACCTTCATTGGTCTCCACAATGTCCCATCTCCCTCATCCCACAGCCCTTCCAGCTGATTGACATGGTGTGTCTTCCTCTAGCCTGTTTCTCACCACACAAGTGGAAGCCCCGAAGGCCATTGTCCCAGCCTCCCTACAGTTTGGTACAGGGAGAGATATTAGCCCTGCCTCTGGGATGCTAGATTGAAAGGGGCAGAGGCCATCTGGAAGTACTAAGTGCCACGGCCCTGGGGCCATGCAGGTCACAGGGGCCACAGCACTAGCTGAGCAACCACATTTTCTTGTGTTAAAAGTACTTCAAGCTGGGTGTGGTGGCACACACCTTTGATCCTAAAACTCGGGAGGCAGAGGCAGGAGAATCTCTGTGAGTTTGAGACCAGCCTAGTCTACAAAGCAAGTTCCCAGACAGCCAGAGATGTTACACAGAGAAACCTTGAATCAAAATAATAATAATAATAATAATAATAATAATAATAATAATAATGAAGAGAAGGAGGGGGAGGACAAAGAAGCAGAAGAGGAGGAAGAGGAAGTTGGCTTCAGCAGCGCCTGGGCTTGTAACCATTGCTCTTGGAGCTTGCTAACTTAGCACACCTGGCTCAGCAGGGTTCTGGCAAGTCTACAACACATAAATGTGTTGTCAATAAATCTCACAATTTCAATTAGTGCAAGTCTCTTACCGTTGTTTTCAACTGAGAATGCCTTCTGGTTCGATCTTCATTTCCTACTCCCATCAAGAGCTAGCCAGAGAAAATGGAAAATCTATTCCCACTGAGACATAAAGACTCCCTCTCTTCTTTTGTACAAGATTTTACTGCTTGCAGAATTCCTTTGTCATTATGCAGCCCCTCGTTTGATTTGTTAAATCAAAGCATCCTAACCTATGCATTTTCATCATGTCCAGCTTAAGACAAAGAAAAATGGAGCCCAGAGCTCTGGGCTTGGTGAGTGGCCCAGATTAACACAGTAAATTAATGTGTCTCCTGGAGCTGCCGCTACCTAAACCTGCTTCATTGCACAGGCGGGCGCTAGCTAGAAATAGAATCAGAAGAGAAGGAGAGGTTACGGCAAGTGGGCAATGATTTCTGCCAGGTAAAATGAAAAAAGATCTTGAACCCACATGTGTGTATACCTCCCACACATGCACGTGTGCACACACACAGATAACCAGTCTTCCCTCTGTATTCCCATTACAAGGTGCTAAGCATCCAAGCAGAAGCACACCTCTGGTGAGCTTCTATTTTTGTGACACCAAGTGTCCTGTCCAAATGGACTTAAAATGGTTCGCATTGAGCAGAGATGAGTCACACCTGGCAGCTGTGGCAAAGTGAGAGCGACTCAAGCCCCAGTCTTCTTGCCTAACACACAGCATTGCTACCTGCGGTGAAGGGCACCAGGGTGAAATACAGGAGTAGCTCTGAGACAGTGGCTGTGGCAATCCTACAGGTGGCTCCCAGAGTCTTCCAGGCAGAGTCCTGTCATTTTGAGGTTGGTACCTGCTCCTACGAATGGCCACTGTTAGGTTCATAAGAAGAGAAGCACATGGTACCACATAAAAGAGTCAACTTGCCAAACATGAAAGAAGGAGACCTAACCAGCCTATACCAGCTCAGGGTTCATCAAGACAGAAGCCTGAGATAAGGCTGTTTTACCCAAAAAATGGTTCAAGGAAAGACTGAGGGAGTGACTTAAGGAAAACCCATTTTAAAAGAAAAAAAAAAAAAAAAGAGCTGGGCAGTGGTGGCTCACACCTTTAATCCCAGCACTGGGGAGGCAGAGGCAGGTGGATCTCTATGAGTTCAAGGCCAGGCCAGCCTGGTCTACAGAGTGAGTTCCAGGACAGCCAGGGCTACACAGAGAAACCCTGTTTTGAGAAACAAAAACAAAAGTAAGTATATAGCAATAATAAAACATAGCTTTCCCTGATGAATAAATTTATATTAAAGGGCCAATAGAGACTGGGTACCCCAACTCCCTGCGTCCACATCTTTCTGGGCTGTATTTCTCTGGAATCTGTCCCCTTGGGGTCTGTCTTAGGGGTAAGGGTAGACCTGAGCCTTCTCTTGGTTATGACTCATGCCAAGGCTATTGTGACCTGAGGTCAGGCCTGAATGTCTCTGAAATAACCTGTAAATTGTTCCCTCCCTGGTTTTCTTCACCAACAGAAGCCATTAATACAGAAGAGCTTGGTGCTGCAAAACAGGTGGCTCAGAACTTGGTAATGGATTTTCTTCCGTAAACTCTTCAGAAAATCTCTAAAAACAAAACCAAACCAAACCCTGCAGGGCTGTGAAGGGGAGTCATATCCTACCCTGGAAGGACAGACCATGGTCCAGGCACCCTCAGCACCCTCCAGGAGCCAAGGAGGTTGCTCAGCATGTGTTTTCTGCAGTGTGCCTGGGAAGCCATCCTGACTACCTTTCTTCTTGTTTCTAGACCTTTCCAGAGGCTCTAGTAAGGAGTTTTTGAGTTATCGGTGCCATTCAGCCAGTTAGAGGAGATGAAAATTAGAGCTGTTTGCACCCACTGTCTGTTTGACTGACAGTCATGGCCCCTCCTCTGCAGATCTGAACTGGGAGATTCAAAGTCACGTGTTGGAGGTTGGTCTGATGAGTGTTACTGGCCCTTAAGATCTGGTTACACCTATCTTTGTTTTGTAAACCTGTCTAAGACATATTTGATTGGTTGATTAAACAGCCTATACCTGGGCAGGGCAGAATGGGGAAGGTGTGGCTAAGGTTTCCTGGACTTTGGAGGGGATCATAGGAAACAGACTGATGGGAAAGAGAGGAAGAAGGAGGACACCATGATAGGTTGACCTACAGAAGGCCATGGGACCAGGAGGAAGGACTCCATAAGGGCGTGAAAAGTTCCAGATGAAGAATAAATGTAAATGTTTATAAGATTACAGATGGAAGATAGGATGGTTAAGGAGGATGGCATTGGATGGGGGCTGGGAGATGGATGGTGAGGATATTGAGAGTGAAATATCTGTTGGGCCAAGGTAAATGAGGCAATTATCAAATCTAACAGGTGTCTGTGTCTTATTATTTGTGATAGCAGATTAAATAATATCGCTGTGATAATCATAACAATAAATAATATATGGCCCAACAGCCATTTCTTAATTTGCTACAACAGTCAAGTTAGGGAGGTGAGAACCCAAGAGTCATCAGGTCTGACCTCTTTTGCTACTCCTGGGGAACTGGGATCCTCCTCTCTAGCATCACCAGGTGGTCCAGGCTGGCTGGCAGTGTCTTTAATAACAAGCCACTCACTAACTTCTAGGCAAGCCTCTTCCATCACAGATCAGCAATCTCTCTTCCTAGCTGTTCCTTCTGAAATCCGTAGGAGAAAAGCTTGCTTCTCTTTCAGTGCTTGACAACACTTGTTTCTCTTTCAACAGCTTGACAACACTTTGCCCATCCCCTTAGCAAGGTTTCTTGAAGCCCCTCATCAGCCCTGCTGTCTTTCTGCATGTATTTTGAAAACTTGTGTGCAGAAGAGCACAATTACTGTTTGGGGTGGGGGTGGGAGGTCACTGATGTTGTGGGATTGATTACTTGGTAAAATGTAAGGTAGCAGTAAGCATTATAGAACAACAGAGAAGAGGGGGTGAGAGGGAGAGAGGAAAGAGAAGAGGGAAGAGGAGGAAGGAAGGAGGATGATAGCAAGAAGGGAAGAGAAATGACTTTCATTCAACAAGGCTAGTCAGGTCTAACTAACCTGCCTCCCTGTGGTGGCTTGAATGAAAATGGCCCCCATAGGCTCACAGGAAGTATGGCTTTGTTGGAAAAAGTGTGTCACTAGGGGGTGGGCTTTGGGGTCTCAGATACTCAAGCCAGGTTTAGTGTGACAGTCTCCTGCTGCCTGCTGAACCAGATGCAGAGCTCTCAGCTTCTTCCAGTGCCATGTCAGTCTGCACGCTGCCATGCTTCCGGCCTTAACAATAATGGACCAAACCTCTGAAACTGTAATCCGGACCTGAGTAAATGTTTTTCTTTATAAGAGTTGCCACAGGGGCTAGAAAGATGGCTCAGTGGGTAAGAGCACTGGCTGCTCTTTCAGAGGTCCTGAGTTCAATTCCCAGCAACCACATGGTGGCTCACAACCATCTATAATGGGATCTGATGCCCTCTTCTGTCATGCAGGCATACATGCAAACAGAGTAGTCATATGTAAAAATAAATAAATCTTTAAAAAAAAAAAAAAGAGTTGCCACAGTTGCTGGGCATTGGCGGCACTCACCTTTAAACCCAGCACTCGGGAGGCAGAGTCAGGAAGATTTCTGAGTTCAAGGCCAGTCTGGTCTACAGAGTAAGTTCCAGGACAGCTAGGGCTAAAACAGAGAAACCCCGTCTCATTAAAAAAATTAAAAAAAATAAGAAGAGTTGCTGTGATCATGTGATCATGGTGTCTCTTCACAGCATAAGTTGGCTGGGCTGGCCCAGACCAGGACTCAGAAATGCTTTCTGCATCCTGGTTCTTGTTTCTCTGGAACTGAGCCATGGACAGAGAGTGCAGGGCAGGGATGTGTCTAGCAGAGCCTTCAGCTTCCCAGCCCCACCCCATATAGCATCTCAGAGCTGAAGCTGCCCAGGGCGGATGTTGAGCTCTGAGTGTGGTTTGTAAAAGCTGCTGGCCCAGGACAGACAATGCATCTCTGACTACAGTTGTGGGATATACTTCAGGACTCATCTGCAAACTTCCATACCACCCGCAGGAAATCGGCCACAACTATAACTAGATAGACAAATGTGCATTTTAGCCAGCAGGACACACCTATATTCATTATCTCACTTAGGCACATTATATTAAGATTTGGGTTCAAAATGTCCGCCAGAAGCTCATGTGTTTGGATGGCTGGTCCCCAGTTGGTGGGCTGGTTTGGGAAGTTTTGGCACTTTGGGGATATAGGACTGAGCTGGTTGGCATAGACCATTAGAGGTGGATTTGAAGATTACAGCCTAGCTTCACATCCGGCCTGAGAGCTCTTCCAGATCCTCAGCATAAGGACAAACAGTGGCACATGTTCCCACCAACATGCTGGCCTATGCAATATAACCTGTGACTCAAAATAAATCTTTTTTTTTTTTTTCTTCTTGAGACAGGGTTTCTCTGTGTAGTCTTGGCTGTCCTAGACTCACTTTGTAGATCAGGCTGGCTTCAAACTCAGACAGTGCTGGGGTTACAGATGTGTGTCACTGTGCCCAGCAATCCTATTAGTGCTTCTGCTAATCATTTTGTCACAGAAACACACAGACCAACACACACACACACACACACACACACACACACACACACACACACACTCACAGAGGTAACCAATACATATTGAGACCTTTGTTTTTCCTGACTTCGGCATGTGCGCACACTGAAGACTAACCCAGAGTCAACCTCAATAACATGCAGCGGGAGGAGAGATGGCTCAGTGGTTTAGAGCACCGAGTGCTTTTGCAAAGGAGCGGAGTTTGATTCCCAGAAACTACATGGTGGCTGCCTACATGGTGGCTCTTAAACCATCCATAACTCTAGTTCCAGGGAATCCAACGCCCTCTTCTGTCCTCTTCTGATTAAGCATGAACATGGTACACATACTTACATTTAAGCCAACTAGCCATACAGATAAGATAAATCTTCAAAAAAATACACCATGCAGGGAACATTACATTAGTTAAATAAAGTCACAAAGAGTCTATCTCATATGTTCCTCACCTCACCTCTCTCCACTCCCCGTGAGAGGGAAACTGAGGAACAGAGAGGGTCACGCAGACAGCAAATGACAGTCTCCAAATTCAAGCCTTGGCTGTTCAGGCTATAGCACTGACAGTTGTGGGCACTCGATCCCTACCGGAGGCTCCCTCCCAAACAAATGAAATGCCCCGTGTAGATAACAATGCAAATAATCTGTGTGAAAAGTCTATTCTGTTCTGTTCTTGTGCTAACTCCTCAGTCTGTAGAGCTCTGGAACACAAAGCCTTTCTCAGACGCCCGGATAGAAGCAATGAAAACATCTCCCATTGTCTTTTCAGTGCTAAGTTGCTAAACGGAAAACTGGTGTGCCGACAAAGATTGGCCCTGAGCACCACCTCTATATGAAAGAACAAATGCTTTATTTGGAAAAAAAAAAAAAGAAAGAAAGAAAGAAAAAGAGAGAGAGAGAAAAAAAAAAGGATTGCAAACAGAATACAAAATTACACGTTCAATGTGGTCACTGCTGAGTTAAATCGCACAAGGCATGGAGACAAAGACTGGAGGGGGAAAAAAAACCCAAAACAACCGGATGGTCTGTCTTTCTTAAGAACATATTTTAGGAAGAAAAAAAAAAAAGAACGTATTTTAGGTTTTTATCGCGTTTGTGCCATAACAAAAGCGGATCTGAAATACAAAAGGTCTCCATGCAGTGGTATTCAGCTAAAATGCAGCTTCACTGTCCTCTGAAGTAGTGCTGTTTGGTTGACTGTGCTTGACCTTGACCAGGGCTGGTAAGAGTCCCCATAGAGACAGAGGAGAGCAGAGGGGAGGGCTGTCGTCCCACCGTGCAGCTTTGCTTTGCTCTATACTGTAACAGACTGTCCCCAGCACCTCCTATTTTGTGCACCTCCTCTGCAAGTCGGCCGAGTTTGTTAAGTGCTTACTTTGTACTAGAGTGAGAGGGGTCCCTGTCTGTGGGAGCTCTGTCCTCATCTCTCAGCCTCCCCACCGCTCTCCTCTCAGAGAGCTCTGTCCTCGACACTCAGGCTCTCAGAGTGGGAGGTCCTCCTTGCAGTCCTCTCCTGGGTCCAGCATCTAGATGATGCCAGTTGCCCAGCAGGCTCTCTCTATACGTTTAGTGAATGAATTTTAAGCACCTTACAGCTAATTCCACACACTGGTTTCACCATCTTGGGCAAGTCTCCTGCATGCATACCCCTCCCTCAGCCTCACTGTCACGGCTGCATAAGAGGCTGAGGAGGGTAGAGTTGTGCCTTAGCTTTGCAGGACCACATCTGGCATCTGAAGAGCTGTGTCTGCAGCTCGGTTGGGGTCTGTTGAGTTCTCTCGATTTTACTCTAAGGCCAGCTTCCCGTAGGCTTCTGAGAAACCATACCTTCTCAGCCCTTACACAATCCCAGAGGGAAACTGTTGGAGCTTGCTTCTCTTCACTGTGCTCCTGCTTGATTTCAGACTTCAGGTCCCTCGTTGGTGGACCAGAGGGTGATAAAAGGCTAGGAAGGGTCAACCTCCTGAGATGTAGTCAGGTGAGCAGCTGGCCAGTGGGGAGCCTCTTTCAGAGGGAGGTGCTAATGTACATATCCTTCTGTCTGCCTCTCTTTCTCTTTGAATATTTGTGTCTGTTTATGTGTCTTAGAAGGCAAACAGAAAGCAAAGACTTAAATTTTCATGAAGAAAAATAAAAGAAGCCAGGCAGTGGTGGCAGAGACAGATGGATCTCTAAGTTCAAGGCCAGCCTGGTCTACAGGGTGAGTTCCAGGACAGGCAGGGCTATGCAGGGAAATCCTGTCTTGAAACAAACAAACAAAATTGTTCAGAATCTGCCTCCAACTGGCTTACTGGAATGGGATGCAGATCTCTCTCTCTCTCTCTCTCTCTCTCTCTCTCTCTTTCTCTCCCTCTCTCTTTAAGATTTATTTATTTATTATGTATACAATGGTCTGTCTGCATGTAGACTCACATGCCTGAAGAGGCTACCAGATCTCATTTATTACAGATAGTTGTGAGCCACCATATGATTTCTGGGGATTGAACTCAGGACCTCTGGAAGAGCAGCCAGTGCTCTTAACCTGCGAGCAAGCTCTCCAGCCAGGGAGGCAGATCTCTGATGATAGGCATTACTATAGGTCTCTGCGACTGCTAAGCTAGAGAATAGGCAGCTGAGGGGTGTTTCAACCAGCTCCATCCTGCTGAGGCATCCAGGTAGACTGTCACATGGGGACAGTCTTTACCCATCAAAATTAATGAAAACCAGAGATTCATACAGGCTCTACCCCCACTTCCTGCTCAGGTACCTGTGACATAGCTGGCAATCATCCATCTTCCATTAAGGGCACTATCTAAAGCAAACAGACACTGTACCCTTTCCAGCTGCCTTAAACCACCCCCATTAATAGTCACAGAGCTCCCAAAGTAACTCTAACTACACAAGAAAGATCCCTGACCAGGTACCATTTTCCAAACCCACAACACCTGAGTACATAGAAAAGCAGGTACCCAGTGTCTGAGAGGCAGGAAGTGATGGGGCTCAACAGAAAGCCTTTTCCTGCTGCTCTGACCTGGGGAGGACATGGGAGGACAAAGCTCTCCAGGGCCCTGCCAAGCCATCACTAATATTTATCCCTGTTTGCCAAGTTCCAGGACAATACTAGACACCTCAAAGGTGTTAGCTCATTTTCTCTTGGCAGGAGCCCTGGGAGGCGAGTCTGCTTTCCAGGTGAGGCATTTAGGCTCGGAAGGAGAGGCTGCTGAGCTCACCCAGGGGTGTGGGTGAAGTTCGTGACAGGGTCAGGGCAACAGCTCCCATCAGCTCAATCCCACCCTCATTGCAGTCCAGTCCTCATCCTGCATGCGGTCAGGGGCCCTGGACATGCCACCAAGAGGCAACCATCTGCAGTGTTCGTCCAGCTGGTCGCCCTTGCGCGTGGAGGGTCTGAAGGATAGCCTAAGTTTCTTATGGAAGCTATGCAGACCTCCAACACCTGCCTTCCAAGGCACCCTGGGAATCTAGCACGTGTGTTCCCTTCCTGGCTCAGGGGCTACCATAACCATCAGTATAAATCTACACTGATTTCTAAAAGGCTCCAGAGCTAGACAGAGCAGCTTGTACCTAAAATCCCTGCACCCAACAGGCAGTTCAAGGTTAGCCTGAGCTACCCAGTGATACTCAATCTCAAAAACAAACAACAAACAAAAAAACAGAGCCAAAGGCTCAGAAAGGGCAAGTGACCTTCTGAAGGTCATAAAACCAGAAGCAGAGAGTTTGGATGGGAGCCCTATCAGTCTGCCACCAAGCCTGGGTATGGCCCACAAACCACACATCTAAGCCCTTAGGGTGCATCTGCCTCCCATTCCAAGCATTCCACACAACAGGGAAAGAGGCTGCCTGGAGACTCCCAGTTCCTGACTATGCAGATGGTGCCCTGGGGTGAAGGGAGAGGAACGAGGAGGGAAGATGCAGTCATAATGTTGGTACTGAAGCTGGTACCTGGAGACCACTTGTCCAAGCTTTGGCCACCCCCACCCTCTTCAGCTGCATCTAGTCACAGGGTCCAGAATGTTACAAGAAAGCCAGGGGTGCAGGTATGTAGAGGTGTGTGTGTGTGCATGTGTATGTCTGTATACTTGGAGTCATCTCCTTATTCTTGTTTTGTTTTTCGAGACAAGGTTTCTCTGTATAGCCCTGGCTGTCCAGGACCTGCTTTGTAGACCGGGTTGCCTTGAACTCACAGAGATTTGCCTGCCCCTGCCTCCCCGGGTGCCAGGATCAAAGGCATGTGCCACCACCCCTGGCCTCCATCTTTTTCTTTTGGCAGAGGGCTTCTCAGTAGACTGGCTGGCCAGCTAGCCTCTAGGATCCACCTGCCTGCCCCTCCAATATCACAGTTACAGGTATGTGCTGCCCTGCCTGGTTATTTTTCCATGGAAACATTTTCCCCACAGTGTCATCTCCCCAGGCCCCACCAAGCACAGCCTTTAACCTACCAATATTGCTGTCTCTGCAGTCTACATCAGCTGCAGCCTGCCAAGAATGTTGATGGGATTGATGGCATCCAAGGGTGACTTAGAGAGAAAATGGAAGGGGGCCTGAAACAGCTTGCTCAATGACAGTGACATCAGGGTAAGGTCAATACCCTGCAGACAACTGTTTTGCTTTGAGAATTCTACCCGTGTGTAACAGAAATCTGCTTGACACACCATGGATGCCCTGAGTTTCTGAATTTTACCAGGGAGTCTGAATTTTTTTGTCCTGAGCGTCATGACCCACTTTAGTTGTAACTGACCAAAAGATGCTTCCTCCCAGTGAGTTTCCATTGCAAAATACAGTTGTAAGAACTGGAGCAGGCCTCAGTACTGCGAAGAATGCAGATCTGGGTTCAACCCTCTCCTGTGCCACTAACCTGTTCTTGGCTCTCTGACTCCCTTATTTATCTGGTCTTTACAGCTTCCTAACCAGGCTGGCACTGAAGTCACTGGGTATCGATCCTGGGGGGGTCCCAATCTCCCAAGTGCTGGGACTACAAGCAATGACAACCATGACCAGGTAAAGGTTGAGTTGTAAAGAGGAGAATTGGGTTTAAAAGATGAGTGGTAGGTACCTCAGTGGCAACAAAGGAGGAAGAATGAGATAAGCTCATCTCAGAGAGGAAGAGGTCAGGGGAGGGGCTAAGGGCAGGAGGATCCCCCACCCCCTGCAAGAAGAGTGAATGTGGACAAGGCCTTTGTGTTTCCTGCATGGGCGGGAAAGCCATGAAAAGGGTTTAAACCTGGGGTGACCCCTCATCTTTCCTAATCACTCTCTAAGGTCCACCACAAGTTCCCAGCTCTCTGCAGGTGACGCAGCCTGGATCCCAAGCATCCTTGTGTGACTTTCTCAACCTTCTGCTGCCATGTCCCACTGCTCAGCCTTCAGCAGCAGCCCAGCTCACTCACCATGGCAAAGCCAGGAGTGGAGGGACATACTAATATTCCCAGCTTTTGAGAGGTGGTGACAAGGAGAATCAGGAACCCAAGGTTGTCCCTAGCTACAGAGTCAGTTAAAGGCCTGCCTAAGCTGCAAAATAGCAACAACAGAAAACAAACAACAAACAGGCAAGCACAGTGTCACACAGTGTTTGAGCTCAGCACTGGGGAGTCGGAAGCAGAGGCAGGCAAGAATGTCTCTGTGAGTTTGAGACTAGCATGTTCTATATAGCAAGGACCATGCCAACACAGGGCTACATTCGTGAGCCCCTGTCTCAACAACAACAAAACAACCCAGAGGCGAGAGAAATGGCTCAGTAGTTAGTAATACTTGTTTCACAATCATGAAGAACAGAGTTCATATGCCAGCATCTTCCTGCTGCTAAGCTAAACGTCCCCAAAACACATGATACCCCCTTCTGGCCTCCACATATTCAGCTGTGCATGCACAGGTGCACAGTGACAGTCAAAACGCTTAACTTTGCAAGTGGCAGGATCTCAACAGGAGCAGAACTAGATCTTCCACCCCCACCCCATCCCCTTTTGCTACTGGATCGGGACACAGAGTGTCAGGGGCTCTAGGGAAGGCTGTGGAACAACAGAGGAATATTCATGAGGCATGAATGTTCTCCCTCAATTATTTCTTCCTGGAAGCAAGCATGTCTCCACATAGTTACTAGGAAGCTAGAATGCACGCTCATGAAAGAACCTTCTAGCAACAAGGCAGAGAGTTCAAGTCCGACTAAACCAAGGCTCAGAGCTGAAAGAAGCCCATGCCATTCAGAAGTATTCTTCCTTTCTCACAAATACAAGTGTACTCAAAACTCCCGCCAGTCATGAAACCCCCATCAGAGAACTCTGAAGCTTTCAGTTGCTTGCCTGCTTCAGGTTTCCCACATACACCGTCTGGTTCTAGAATTTTGCATGAATAGGTAAGCCAATATGAGGCGAGGCTCCGGTAAAGTGTCCGTTCCCTCCATTAGGTTGGCCACCCTCCTCTAGTCGGCCACACTGGAACTGAGGAAGACACCAGTGACCTCAGGTAGGCATCCGTGTGGGCAGTTCTAATAGAGTCTTCAAATCAAGGAGTCAGACAGACACGGGAGTGACCAAATTAAGGTTTCTGAGGAAAATAACTTTATTTTTGCTACATATTCCTGGTATGCAAGCAACACTCTGTCAGGCACTTGAAAAGGCACAAATACGGTTATACTCTTAAGCTGAAAAACCACCATGACACCCGGTACACAATTTGCCTTGTGAAAGTTGTTAGTAGAAGTTGTTAGGACCTAAGAAGGAACCGGTAATAATAAAAGGCGATATAGAATGTCAAGCCCCACAGCCAGAGTCCATTCACAGAGCATGGTGCTTAACGCCAATGAGAGATTTTTAAAAAGCACTTTAAAGCTTCTCATTTCGACAAGTATCTGATTCTCTAATCAATTAGCCTATTCGATGCATGTCCAACCTTAGGAAGAGGAAAAAAAAACTGTAAGGGAGGGAAGACACCCCTCCCCATCTTTCTAGGTCTTCTGGCTAAGTTACAAATTAAATCTATGTAGGACGGATTAACAGGAGAAAAATCCTATTTAATTATGTGCACAAGAATAGGAGTCTCACAAAGTGAGTGAGCTCTGAAGAAGGGCTGGATTATTAGAGTTTTTGAGCATTCTGAGCTCCAGAAAGGAAAGGGGAGGGGACATCGGGAAGGTGGTGTGACAGTTTCCTGGGGGGAAAAGTGGCATGGTTAAAGAAAAGGGTGATGGTGGGAATCTGTGCTCCTGGGGAAGGCCTCATTCCATGTCTCCTGCTTCCGTCACAAAACCCCAGCAGCAGGATTTGGCATTGTGATGGTATACAGAAGGAAATGGCTCAGCTGCTAATGAAGGCCAGGCAGGGTTACAGATGACCAGAGCAAGTGAGGAGAAAAGAGACGAAGCTGGCATAGCACTGAGGCCTGGAGCATGCTGGGCTGGGCGAGCCTCACAAGAGGAGGGTGGGTGGCATATATGTTTTGAAACACCCAGGAATGGATGGTTTTGTCCCCCTTTCAAGATCACAGAAAAGTATGGAGTGTCAAGGCTGAGAGAGCCCTTCGCAGTCAACCAACTGACAGTGGAATTATAGGTAAACAGAGAGACAGACAGATAGATAATTGGGAACCAGCAAGATGGCTGGATGGCACTTACCACCAAGCCTGATGACCTGAGACTGATCCCTGGGACCCACATGGTTGGAAGGTGAGAGCCAACTCCTGCCAAGATGTCCTCTGATCTCCACTCGAGTGCTTTGTGGCATGAGTACCCACACATAAACCTACACAGGCACATACAGAATAAATACGTGTAAAAACTGTAAAAAAAAAAAAATATGACACTTGTTTGGGCTGGAGAGATGGCTCAGTGGTTAAGAGCACTTGCTGCTCTTTCAGAAGACCTCTGAGCTCAGCTCCCAGCACCTATGTCAGGCAGCTCACAACTACCTGTAACTCTTGCTCTAGGGAATTTGATACCTCTGACCTCCTTGGGTGTCTGTACTCATATGTACAATATCCATATATGTAGCCACACACCTACGCATAATTAAAAATAACATGTTTTTTTTTTTAAATTACATATGTATTTATCATGTAAGAACTGTCCTTGTCACTCTTTCCTGAACAATCCTGTAGACAGCTATTTATATAGTGTTTACATTGTATTAGTTGTCTTAATCAAGAGATGGACACTTTAGGTTATCTCCAAATACTTCATTATGGTGCATAAGGGGCTTGTGAACCTGAGGCTTCTGGTTTCTGGGGATCTGAAACCAGTGTTCCACAGGCCACAGGAGGACTGTGATGATCGTTGTCATACAGACAAATGATAACAGTAGCACTCTATGTGAACTGAGCACTCGCTGTGGGCCAGATGCCCACCTCAGTACTTCATGGCAATCTCCTCGCTGGATTCTCACAACTGCTAAAGAGCAAACAGAGGTTGGGGGTCACACAGGAGTCCCTTGGGGTCACACAGCTGGGGAAAGGTGCTGCTGGATGGAACCCTGTCTTCTGGGATCCGCCTCAGCCCCTGTGTGTGGTCAACTGTTGTCTGAACACAAGCCTTGAAGAGCTCTTCCTAGCACATGACCTGTTTTGAGTTGCCACTGCCCATTACCAAGCACAAAATATTGCTGTCTGTTCCTTCCCTTCCGTGAAACTGGTCAAAGCACCACATGGTCAGTTCTGCCCCACAGTGCTCTCAGCACCTCACCTTCACAGCTTGAGGATACAAACCACCCACGAGAAAATGGCTTGTAATTTTGAAACAGCTGTGAACTGATAGAGAATTATTTAAATTTCAATTTTAAAATTCAATTTCTCCTCACAGGAGAAGGGGCAGGGGGCTAAAATAGTGAGCAGGAAATAGACAAAAAGATATTTTAATTCCATGTGCATCTCTGAATTCCAAAATCTAACCAACAACTCTGACGTATTGTCACCCCTTCCCATTGTTAGCATTTATTTTAAAATGCCAGGCATCAACAGATCTGCTATGAAAGAGTTTTATTTGGCGAAAGGGAAGCAGAAGAGAGTTAGGGCCTGAGTGAGCCATGAGGGCAGAGAGACAGAGAGGGACCCTGACAGAGAAACAAAAGCAGAATGAGAGAGAGATGTGGGAGTGGCAGAATGTCTCAGAATCTCAAGCCTATGGAATCTTCTATTGTAGTTTGGTCTTTAGGTGTTGAGAAAATTTCTCATTTGCAGTTACTAATAAAAGATGGATGTGCCAACCATTAATGGGGGGAGGGGGGAAATGTGGGTTCTCAGCTGCTGCCCCAGCTGCCATGTCTGCTCTCTGCTGCCATGCTGCCCTCATCATTAAGACCCTAAGCTCTCTGGAACTGTAAGCCCAAAACAAATGCTTCCTTTTATAAGATGCCCACTCATGGTGTTTTATCACAATAGAAACATGACCAACAATTCCTAGTCTCCATTCCTCACCTACCCTTCCTCTTCTCTGGAATGCTCTCCTTCTCTTCCTCTGAATGGCTAAGAACAGATTCTTGTCAAGACCAATTCAAACCCAACTCACCTCCTGTACTACACCAAGACCAAAGTAACTTATAGAAGAAAGAGTTTTTCTGGGCTTCAGTTCTAGAGAGTTAGAGTCCATGGTGGCAGAGTGAGCAGGAAGCTGAGGGTTCACATCATGAATTGCAAGCACAAAGCAGAGAGAAGTAGAAATGGCTGAGTCTTTAAACTCTCAGAGCCCACCCTCAGTGACATACTACCTCAAACAAGACCACACCTCCTAAACCTACCTAAAGACCACTACCAACTGGGGACCAAATACTCAAATGCCTGAGGCTATGGGAGTCATTTATCATTCAAACATCTCCTCAAACATTCCCACCTCCACACAGCTAGCACTGGATATGACCTTCTGCCCCAAGACACAGGTGTGTCTTTGTTCTATCTGTCCCTTCAAGGCCTAGCAGAAGGGACTCTTGAGTGAATAACATTTTTGTTCCTCTCACTGGGGAGCTCGACAGGATTCACTATGTGATGTAACTCATCCCAAAGAAGTGTGAATTAATTCAGAGGTATTGCTGACTAGCCCCGTCAGCAAGGGAGAGCTTTGTCAGTTATGGAAGAGGTTGAGTTGCACTGGGAAAAGTCTCCCAGGTAGGGACCTCAGTGACAGTCATGTTTCCCCTGCTTTTTATAGAGAGAGGAAGTTGAGATTCAAGCTCAGCTTCTCCCAGGCTCCCCAGAGCTATTGCTCTTTCCGCCATTCAGGCTAGATATTAGTTGTTGTGTGCTATGTGGAGGTCACCCAGCCTAGGACACTCTTCTATGTGCTGAACCCTCCTCACATCTTAGTGGATGGTGGAGCACACCTTCCTGGAAGATGCATATTCTAGATACTTCTTTCTCAGATTATCTGGCATCTAGGTGTGGCCCTGGCATGTGACTCAAGGCACTGTCATATCCCATACCAGGCTTTAGTACTCGGAGTGAGGCACTTGAAGAGCAGGGACTGTGGAAAAAGCCTTTAGGGACATCATTAGGACTAGGATGATGCCGGAGTAGGGAATGGTTCCAAGGTCTGGTGCCTCATACCCAGAAAGTCAGGGTAGTATGTTCTGATATCAGCTGGATAATGGCGGAAGCCACAAGGTTCATCTAGGCAAGGTATGAGGGGTGATCATGGCCATAGTTAGCTAGACACCCTCATCAGTTCTCCTTCTTCCCTAGACTCACTTCATCATTCTCCCTGGCCATCAGTAAGAATTAACGGTGTTATACTTAAGCTAAGGGGAGTGGGGTTTTATTACTTATAATAGGAGAGAGTTTGTTTTTGTTTTTCAGTGCTGGGGATCACACCCCGATTCTTGCACATGCTAGGCTGGTACTTTATCACTGAGATACCCATTCTTTGGGATTCAGTAACTGATGCTGGGTCCCTGTTCAGAAAAGGGAAAGGAAACATGTCTTAGTCTCGGATACTATTGCTATGATGAAACACGATGACCAAAGCAACCAGGGGTGGAAAGGGTTTATTGGCCTTGCACTACTACACCATAGACTGGCATTGAAGGAAGTCAGGACAGGAACTCAAACAGGGCAGGAACCTGAAGGCAGGAGCTGACACAGAGACCATGAAGGGGTACTGCTGCTGACTGGCTTGCTCCCCATGGCTGACTCAGCCTACTTTCTTATAGAACCTAGGACCCCAGCCCAGAGGTGGCACCACCCACATGGACTGGGTCCTCTTCCATCAATCACTAGTTAAGAAAATGCCCTACAGGCTTGCCCACAGCCTGATCTTACGGAGCCATTTTCTTAATTGAGGCTCCTCCTCTCAGATGGCTTTAGCTTGTGTCAAGCTGACATAAAACCAGGACAAAACTCTTTTTTTTTTTTCCAGCAGTGTCTGAGGATACCTGTGATGATTGTATCAGGGAACAGCCAGACCTCTAAGGTTTGCTGTCAAGTCCTTGCCTATACCTCATCACTTTCAGGAAAAGCTTCAAAATGAACCTCTAGACCTCAGCTCTTGACTTGCTTGAGTGGCAGCTACAACTTCCCTTTTTGAAGACTCAAGCCTGGTAAGCAAAGTTCTTATTACACTGACTCCCTCTCCTCTCCCTCTCTGGTGTGTGTGTTGAAATTGCTCTCGCTTGGGTTCATGTTTTAAATACATCTGCTCAAGAAGGGACGAGTTGCTGCCTTTCTCCCTTTGTTGTTTCAGGAAGTTTGCGAAACAACTGTAGCAGCCACTGCCACCAGATTCCATCTGAACACATTCCAGCAGCTCACTCGCCATAGACTCCTTCAGACGGAGGCTGTTTTCGTCAGTCTGGTGGCTGAGGAGGAGCGGGGAGAATGGCTGGCACTCATTTACTCATTAATATTGATTGCATCAACCGGCTGACCCAGGCAAAGGGGGAGCAGTTCATGGCATACTGACAGCGGAGCAGGGCGGAGACATCGCCTTTCCTCCAGGGGCAGCTTTTGATGGGTCAAGCTTCTGAGTGTCATATTTTGGTATGTAAGTCTTGGACTTACCCTCTCTTAAGGAAACCCAGATCTGGATGTGGTAGCACAAGCTTTTAATCCCAGCACTCAGGGATGCAGAAGCAGATGGATCTCTCTGTGTTCAAGGCCAGCCTGGTCTACAAAGTGAGTCCAGGACAGCCAAGGCTACACAGAGAAACCCTGTCTCAAAAAAAAAAAAAAAAAAAAAAAGTAGGAAACCCAGAAGAGAAATTGTTCAACTAAATTAGGGATCTTATTACAATTTTTAAAAAGCCTCATTCAATTGCCAAAAGACCTCTTCTTGGGTATCTCTAGTTATCAGACCTTTGGGGCACTTGGGAGTTTGGTCTTGAGCTGGGCATGACTGGGAGGAGCTGCCTGGATCTTTCACCACCCACCCACTCCACCCCCACCCAGTTAGAGTCACGGGTGTCTCCAGCTGTAGCTGGACCTGGGCCAAATCCTGAAGCCACCCTGGGCAGCAGCTCATCTCACCCGGTCCTCTGGGCTCCTCCTTCCTGCCTTTGTTAATTCATCCCTCTCACCATCCCTTTCTTGGCCACCGAGGGCTCAGCGAGGAGGCACTGAGGCTATATAGGCAAATTACATAGACAGACCCCTTGCCATGGTGCCTTCAGCTTGTGGGCAAGCTGTCCAGACCCAAAGTGACTTCTTGCTCTGGAAACACAGGACAGGCTGAGCTCTGATAGCTGGGAGGGGCAAGGAGCGGAAGGATAACTCAGAGAGAGGTGTTACCTCAGGTAGAATTGAGAGATGAGCAGGTAGCCAGGTGAGAATGTCAGGGGGACCAGAGATAGCAGGAACAAAGACCAGAAGAGGCTGAAACAGAGGAGGGGAAGCCAAGGGCTAAGATAGGAAAGGAACCGTGGTGAGGCCATTGCCAATATTGCTTCGAAACCTTCAGAGGGAGGCAATGAACCTCTGCTCTTACCACCCTCACTTCACAGATAGGGAAACTGAAACACCCAGTGGTTGGGTTCCCCACTGTGACAAGTGATTGAGACCTACTTTGAACCCAGGCCATCTGGCTTCTGGGTCCACCCCTCATGATGAGCTTCAGCTGAGTCCTGGTGACTGAACTGACCTGGCAGAGGAATGGGAAGGTCTTGTTTGTAACAAGGTAGGCCTGCCGAGGGACTGTGCGGTGAGAGGGGGGTGAGAGCTCGTAGCCAGTTTCTCCAGCACAACCTGTGCTTGCTTGGTGACTGAGCTGTTGTGGTGTAACAACAAAGGCAGAGGAAATCCCACCCCCTCCACTGGGCCATGGTCTCCTGGATGATCTGCTTGAGCACATTTTGTGTGAGTCCCTGAGTGGTTAGCACTGGTTGAGCTTGACCAGATCTGGACTCTGGTGATGTCTGTAAGGGAGTTTCTGCCTTGGCTTGATTGAGGTGGGAAGATCGTCCTAATTGTGGGTGACACTATTCCGTGGGCTGAGATCCTAGGCTTAACAAGTACACCTGAACACCGCTAGCTCATCTCTCTCTGCTTCCTGATTATGGATGTGACATGGTCAGCTACCCTCGAGTCCTCTTTCATGATGTCCCTGCCATGAATGCTGGCATCCTTGAGCAGTTGGTTTTTGTGAAGTATTTTGTGACTTGTCATAGCAATGAAAGGAATTAAGACAGCCAGCACCCTGGGGCAGTAAAAGGAGAGGTGTGGCCTCTTGTTTCTCTAGCTTCCTAGAGTGGCCCCTCTCACTCTGCAGCCTCCTGATGCCTGAAATCTCTGCCATCGCTCCAGCCCACACTCGCCTCTCCCTTCTCTGAACTCTCATGGCACTTATTGTGAGGAACACACAATCAACTCCTGTGTGCATTGTTCTCTGTTTTTCGTTCACTCATCCATGCAGCTCTCCCGAATTGTCTGGAGATGAGTCATAATTTGGGTGACTGTTAAAGGTTTATTGCTTTGTGTACAAAAAGTCTAAGGCCCTGCTCTTCTGGACATTAAAAAAGCACATCTCTCACTGCTCGCTCTGCCTGGCCAGACTCTTTTCCTGCACATGTCCTCATCATTAGCTAGAAAACTAAGGACTCTTGGAGTCTCTACTCCTAGCCAGGTGAAAAGATGCTAAATCTGCCAAGAGCAAGAAACAGAGGGATAATGTGAAGTTTGAAGTTGGATACAACAAATGTCTTTATACGTTGTGGGGGTCTCAAATAAGGAAAAGGCAGGGAAACTAAGGGAGTTTCTGACCATCCCTCCCTCACCTCCTGCTTTGGCAGAAGGGTAAAAATGAACTGGTACAAAGCTCTAGTAAAATTTTAAAAATTAAAAAATTTTAAAAATTAAAAAATGTACAGTAGGGGACCGGAGAGATGGCTCAGTGGTTAAGAGCTCTGTCTGCTCTTCCAAAGGAGCTGAGTTCAATTCCCAGCGCCCACTTGGCAGCTCACAACTGTCTATAACTCCAGTTCAAAGGAATCTGACACCTTCGCACTTATGCACATAAATGCACATAAAATAAATTTTAAAAATGTACAGTAGAGCTGAGATATTCAATATAGCTCAGTGATAGAGTGCTTGAATAGTTTGCATGAAGCCCTGAGATTGGGCTTGTGGGGCATGTATGTATGTATGTGTGTGTGTGTGTGTATGTATGTATGTATGTATGTATGTATGTATGTATGTATGTATATCCAGAGGAATGGATCAACAGTTAAGAGCTTTGGCAGCTCTTCCACAGGACCCACACCCACATGGTGACTCACAACCATCTGTAATTTCAGCTCCGGGGGATCCAATGACTTCTGACCTCTGAAGGAACTTTGCGTTCATGGTACACATACGTATGTCTAGGCAAAACACTCATATCCGTAAAATAAATATTAATTTAGTATTTAAATATACACACATTTGTGTGTATATGGTATATGCCTGACATAACAAGACTGAGAACATGATGACTATTTTTTTGTACGTGTGATTATTAAGGCTCATTGCTGTGCATGTAGGCCCTGAGATGGGTGGGCCATGTGCCCCTGATGTCTGAGGTCACTGGCTCTTTTAAATTGGTTATCTCTGTTTGATCAAGTGACTGCTTTGAGGGAAGTCCCTGGATAACAGGGCAGTTCTAGGAACAAACCTCAGTTCTAATCAGAACCTCCTGCTGGAAAAGGAGAATTGGTGTTTATGCCTTAGGATTAGCCACTTCTGGATGGTTGTGGGCTAGGAAACCAAGGGAATGGGCCTGTTGCTAAAAGTCCTTTCTCAGAGGAGCTATAAATTTCCCTTTTCCTAAGGTCCCAACGACAAACTGAGGTGTGATTTCACCAAAGTTTGGGAAATCAAAGAGGTTTTTGGACTTACTTATGAATATAGACAAGAGGTTCCTTACAGGAGTGTGGGTGCTCTCCCCCAAAAGATTGCACTAGAAAGACTTTCCCAGCAGGGATGAAGGTTTTCCCAAAAATACATAGGTGGAGCCCCATACGCCTCATCTTCCCTACCATACATACATACATAGATATATACACATATTCATAGATAGATAGATAGATAGATAGATAAATAGATAGATAGATAGATAGATTCTCTCCAAAGTTACATGCAGTTAGGGCAGATTTGCCTACAACAGGGAAAATGGAACAGCTGGATACTGGGCTCAGGGTTCTGTGAACCTCTCTGACCCTCCTGCTTTCCATCAGTGGATGTCAATTGTCAGCTAGTCTAGCTGGGATGATTTTTTGCAAGTAGACACAACTGCACTCTTGATGACGGCAGCTGTTTGGCTCAGTGGGTAATCCTGTATGACAGGGCCTGGCAAAAAGGGGGTGCTCCTTCTGCCCTTCACTGAGCTCCAAGATAAGTGCCCCATCCCTTACTCTCTTCCAAGCTCCTTGAAGGCACACCATATTTTATTTTTCCCAAAACTCCAGCATCTAGGATAATATCTGGCATGTACTAGTCCCTTAATTTTTTTTTTTTTTTTGGTTCTTCAAGATAAGAGTTTCTCTGTGTATCCTTAGCTGTCCTCAACTCGCTTTGTAGATCAAACTGGCCTTGAACTTGCAGAGATCCACCTGCTTCTGCCTCCCTGAGTGCTGGGATTACAGGTGTGCACCACTGTGTCTGGGAAAAAAAAAAAAAAAACAACAAAAAAAAAAAACATTAATGAATTGATGAGAAATTGAGTTAGGGCTTGGACCGTCTACTAGGGCATGCATTAATGCCTCATCTTTGTCATGTTCTCTGAGAGATCCAGGACCTTCTGTGTTGGCTTCAAGAATCTTGGTAAGCTTCTCAGAGTCAGCATAATGTATTGAACATACACAGCTCCGCTCTCTGTTTCTCTTTGTATGTAGGTGGACACACAACAAGCACAGTAACCATCAGTGTGACTGGACATGCTTCCCCTTGATGATCTCAACTCACCCTCAAAACAAGCCTTCACTTAATGCCTTTGGCGGGGAGGTCACCAGGGATGAGGTAGTGAGATTTAATTTTACCCACTAGAATAACACAGTCTGGAGGATGGAGTTGGGGAAAAAAATGCAGAAACCATCAAAGAGAATAAGCGAAGGGAATAAGCGAGGTTGAGGTTGCCTCGCTTGCTCTAGATACATTGAGAGCGAAACAGAGCTTCCATATGAAAATAGAAAACAGTGGCCAACTCACCAGCAGATATGTACTTAGCCACCCACCAGCCTCAAATAACTGAACATTGTTCCCAAGCCGGCAGCACTGGCCTATCCCCCACCGCAGGCATACAGAGTCCTGGCTGTTGTAGGAGAAGTCAAGCAGACCTGTTTCTGATTCTTAACTCTAAGGCTTGCCAATTGGGTAGGTGATTTAACTGGTCTGAGCTTCAGCAGAACCAACCAGACTACAGGTGTGTAGAGGGCACTGGCGAGATGAGATAGAAAAACAAACAAGTAAACAAAGCAAACAAACGAAAACCTCAGGAAGGCGGTGGTCTGGTAAGTGGGGGAGGTGGGACAGGCCTCTTATGGGTTTACGTTTAAAGCTATGGAGAGATGTGTATCATTTGCTGAGTGGACAGGATGTAGTCATGAACTTAGACGGAATAGATGTATTAGTTCCTTCTCTCATGCTGTGGCAAAATACTTCACCAAAGGAACTTCAGGAAGGAAGGATTTATTTCAGGTCTCAGTTTGAGGGTACAGTGGCAAGAGGCAGCTGGCCTTGTTACATCTGTAGTCAGGAGACAGACAGATGCAAGTGTTCAGCTCCACTTTTCTGTTTCTGCAGACCTGGACCTAGGCCCACGAGACCAAATGTGCTACCCACATTTAGGACAGGTCTTCCCGCCTCGGTTAACCTACTAGAGATGACCTCCTACATGCTCAGATGCTTGTCTCTTTGGTAGATCTAGATCTTGTCAGGCTGACAAATTCACATTAACTGTCACAGTGTAAAAATAGGAGAGATTGATTGATTATAACTCATTGATTTATTGTGCAGGGTGGGCCAACAAGCTGAGCCCCAGAAAAGCTGATATTCCATTTTCAGTCCAAAGGTCTTAAAGGGGCCCCTGGTGATGATGACACTCAAACACAGACTGCTGGAGGACCCTCCTGCTCAAAGCGGGCTGGCGTTTTCCTCTGTCCTGGATTTCAACTGATTGGATGAGACCCACCCATAACAGTAAGGGCAATCTACTTACTCAAAGTCCACCGATTAAAATGTCAGTCTCCCTGGGACACGGTGGCCCTTTAATCCCAGCAGGGGCATCTCTGAGTTCAAGGACAGCCTGGCTACAGAGTGAGTTCCAGGACAGCCAGCATTATACAGAGAAACCCTATCCTGGGGAAAAAAAAAAAAAAACAAAACTAATTAATTAAATTAAATTAAAATAAAATGAAAAAAAAAAAACCTTTATGGAAACATCACATTTGACACTCATGGTAGCCATCCTGCAGTTCTTACCTTTGCTAATTACAACAATGATTCAAGAGACTTTCACTGGGGTGGGTGGTACACACTTGCAGTCCCAGCACTCTGGGAAACAGAGGCAGGGGATCTCTGTGAGACCAGCCTGTTCTACAAAGCGAGCTCAGCACAGCCAAGGTGACACAGATAAAGCCTGTCTGGAAAAACAAAACAAACAAACACACACACAAAAAGAGCTAGGTTTTCATTAACATTTCACAAGCTCCCTGAGGCAGGAGGGCACCTTCCCTAGCCCCAAGCACAGGGAAGGAGGAAACAGAACAAAATTAAAATTACTTGCTGGGTACTTGTGAGACTTCTCATATTTTCTAATGTGATAGCTGACTTAACTGAGTGAGGAACTGTTTTTGCAGGTTATAGGTACAGGAACTGAGGTCCAAAGAGGATCGAGATGCCCAAGGTCAAATCGTAACTATCAGGACTGAGATTTAGGATCATCTGGCTGCAAGATGAATGTGTCTTGTTATGTTCAACAACTTCTTAGCAGGCAATTCAGGGAAAAAGAAGGTAACTGCTTAGTACTTTCTTTGCTGTCCATTCCCTAAGAATTCTTTCCAGCCCACTGATGTGATGTGTGTGCGGATACATTTCACACTCACTAGGATGCAACTCCAAGAGGACAGAGTGACTAGTAGGAGCCTTGGAATCTTTACAGCCGATATCAGAGCCTAAGGAAAACAGCCACAGTGAGGATTCAAGGGTGAACTTTGACACCAAAGTTCGTTTTGACATTGCTAGGTCTGTGTATGTAGGCTTTGCTGCTGAGAAGCGGGGTGACCTGTCCCTAAAACTCGATCAGGCTGTGCCTCATTTTCTTTCTCTTTGAATTGGAGATGACGATTACTAACTACAGTGTTTGCCTTCAGGTGGCATTAAGTATATTGAAAGAGTTAATCCTTGCAGGACTTAAATCATGTGATGCTCAATAAATGTCAGTAATCGTCAGCTTTTCTGTTTCCTGGCACTGATCTTTCTTTCCAGATCTTTCTTTCGGACAGAGGCAGATTCTCTAGAGACCCTCAGATATTACAGTTTCATACTGTGTCGATGTTTCTCATTTCACAGGATCACAACTATATGAGCTGGTGTGCAGAAAATATTTGGATAAAATTAGAGATTTTAGGGGGTAGAGTACAGAGAAAAGCAAAAACTTGCTCAATGCCACCTGGAGAGAGGCCAGAGCATCTTGACTTACTGATAAAGAATTTAGTCCCCATGCTGGTGCCTCTCTGAAGCAACCCTTTTGATAATTTCCCTTCAAATGCCTCCTTCTCTCCATCTGCCTCCATGGCTGTCTCCTGTCTATGCCCTGGACTTGCTGCTCTAATTTAGGGAATTCACTGGGTACACAGTAGACATTTTATCTGACCTTCCACATGGAAATTCTTTCCGTTGGGATTTCTATGTGTCCAGCTCCACCCCAACCCACAGGACCATAAACGCTTGTGTGTCTACAGCACGGCCTCAGGGATTCCAGAAATAACACCGGGCCCTCTGCTACCGAACTGGAGCACACTGAGGCAGTCACTTTCCAAACAGGCCTCTCCTGGTCAAAGCACAAAGCAACCTTTACAAGCTGGCTAGGGAGGGGCACCTGGGAGAGAATCTGAAATTCTGGGAGGGTTGTCCTTTCCCCTCCCATCTGCAGGCTCTGTCAGACCTTCCATTTTGGAGTCTCCAGATCCGCTAGGCTTCACTTAGCATTTGAATCCACTTTGCCTGTGGCAGTCACTGAAGATCCTTGAACCCTTGAGAAACTACTGGAATTGCAACGTCAGCGCCATGAACCCAGGTGGCAATTTCATTCTTTAAGTCCGGCTGAAGGACCGGGAGAGAAGGTTGCTGATTTAAAAGGAAAAGAAAATGTTAGCGATGACCCTGAATGCGTAGCGTCTGAGGGCAAGTGTTCTCATTTCAGAAGGGTGTTATCGCAGGGAGAAAAATCGGAAGTCAGGAAGAAAAAAATTTGGTTTTGCGAAAAAATATCAGAAAAAAAGAAAAAACACCACACACACACAAGAAGCGTGTACACATGCTTTACAGAGTACGTTTATGTGTGTGTTGGGGCGGGGGGCTGCATTTAGACAGTAATGTGGAAAAATTTTGTAAAAATGCTTTGGGTTGCGGTTAAGTCACAGCTGCGTTTCTCCACATCGTGCTTAATGTCATTTCCCATTGTAAAGAAAAGCGTACCTGACGCTGCCACGCGGACCTGCCCAGATCTCCTAGATTTACCTTTCCACAGGGGAATTCCTGGCTTTCAAGGGTACCTGTGTGAAAACTTGAATTAAGCCACTTTCTCTGGGGACGAATTCTTTTTTAAATGGGGATAGGGTTACTTCTAATTTGCAGCCGGAACAGGAAAGTCATAAAGGTTGCATTTTAAAGTCTTGGGGGGGGGGTTCCAAACCTTTGTCAAGAATAAGAAGGTGGAAGAAAGGCGCTTGTGCAACAAAACGGCCAATTATGTCACCCCTGAGAAGTCCACTGCAGCCGCAGCAGCCAGCAAACTGCAACGCCCCATCTGCAGCGGCCGGTGCTGCAGGACACGCGGCCGCAGCCGCTGAGGTCGAGCGCACCTCCGGGTCCCATGCCGCACCCAGGAGTGCCGGGGCTGGCTGGGAGGATGAGGGGAGGTGGTAAAAGCATCGCCATGGCAACAGTGACGTCCATTCACCCTGGATCTAATTGGAGGAAACCCCGTGGCCGAAGCCGCAGCCTGCGGGCCAACCGAACCTACCCGAGCCGACCCACCCTCCGAGCCTCCGCTTCGCTTCCCGCCCCGCCCCACTGCGCCCCCTTCCGCGCGCTCGCTCCTCATTGGCCAGGGGAGAATCCGGAGGCGGGACTCCCCGGGGAGGTGCAGCGCGCTATTGGTCGGCGGAGAGCTCGTCGACTCCGCGCTAGGCTGAGACGGGAGGGTCCTCGGCTAAAGCCCCAAGCAGATCAAAGTGGTGGGACTCGCGTCGTGGCCGCGGAGACTAGAAGGTGAGTGCGGGTGCAGCTGAGGAGCGGCCGCTGCCGCGAGGGGCCGAGGCCCGAGCCGGAGCTGAGGTTGGCGGGGCGCGGTCCTCGTGACTGCTGGGCCTCCGCGCGCCCGAGGGATGGGCTGGGACGGGAAGGTGCGGCGCCAACGGCCGCTTCCATCTTGGGCCGGGCGGGGCCCGCGCCTCGGCCTCGGGGAAGCAGGGCGGGCGGGAGGGCGCGCGCGCGGAAGGCGGTGGCCCCGCGCGAGGCCCGCGGACCCAGCCTCGTGCGCCGAGACAAAGCGGGCGTCCGGCCGCATTGTCTGACGCGCTCCCCTCGCTTCTTCTCTCTCTCTCTTTTTTTTCTTCTGTCCTCCCCGGCGCCGCCCCGCCCCGCCCCTCGCGGCTCTCAGGAGGACTCCGGATCCGGCTCGGCGCTCGCCCCGTTGCTCGCCATGGAGAAGACCGAGCTGATCCAGAAGGCCAAGCTGGCCGAACAGGCCGAGCGCTACGACGACATGGCCACTTGCATGAAAGCCGTGACGGAGCAGGGCGCCGAGCTGTCCAACGAGGAGCGCAACCTGCTGTCGGTGGCCTACAAGAACGTGGTTGGGGGCCGCAGGTCCGCCTGGAGGGTCATCTCGAGCATCGAGCAGAAGACCGACACCTCCGACAAGAAGTTGCAGCTGATCAAGGACTATCGGGAGAAAGTGGAGTCGGAGCTGAGGTCCATCTGCACCACGGTCCTGGTGAGTCGTGAGTCGGCGCTGGCCGCCGTGGGGGAGCAGGGCGGCGGGAGCCGAGACCCTTTTGTGTGATGCTCTCGACGGCGAGGAACCTTTTGGGGTGGAGAGTTCGTGAGATGAACCGCTGGCTTCCTTCACACATTGTTGCAGAGCTTTCTCAAGGGTTTGTAAGTCTTTCCTCGGGCTCTGGGTTACAGAAACTTGGGAACAGCCGCGTAGGCTTACACAAGGCTGGAAAAGATCTATTTAACCTTGGGAGACTTGGTCGTGAGAGCTGTATCGGTCGCTTTGGGGGCTTCATGGCGCCTTTTAACGTAGAGATGCTAGCATTAACCCCCCAAGATTTAGAAATTTCAGGTAAGAATATTGAGCCTTTCCTTGCTAAAGGTTGTGTGTGTGTGTCCGTGTGTAAGGGGAGTTCACTGAATGAAAAGGATACAATCTAAAGAATAGAATGTCCTGGTTAATTTCATTATTTAATAGCGTTTCTTTTCTCTTTGTTACCTCAGGTAAGTTTGGTGTGTTGAAAGCATTTCTGGTGTGAATGGGCAAGGGTAGCCTTCCACGTTTTGAACTATCCAGCCCTAGCAGGGGTGGTAACTGCTATGATTCACCCTCATTAGAGGGAGCCTTTTTAAAACTGTCATTGTACAGATCTCTTAATCAATAAAGCATGTTTCTAAGATTTTAATAGCATATCATGGAGTGTCAGATATTTTAATGCTGCAGTTATTTCTATGAATCGTGTGCACATTCATAGGTAGTCATAGACCACTGTAAAGGAGCTGTAAAGGGTTTGTTCTTTACGGGTCGTTTTTCTAAGAGACTGGTAGCTTCTTGGGTTATTCCATATATTGTTTAGGTGCCTTTTGAAAGGCAAGCATGCAACGTTTCATAAGAGAAGGAAAATTACTTTTCTAGCCTTCTTTCCTTCATTACAGCAAACCAATGGAACCTAAAACTTTTGTTCCCTGTTGTGTAGAACTTAACCTACAAAAAAGAAAGACAGGAAAAAAATCCTACCCACTTTTCTAAAACAAAAGAGAATATCTGAACAAAATCATGATTGATAGATACAGATGTTAGGGGCCAGAAGAAGCAATCAGAGTTTATACATAGTAACGTCTAAAAACTGCTGTTTTATTACTCAGGGAAGCAGGGGCTGGCGGATTCAAGGTTAACCTGGTCTAAGGGAGTCCAGGACAGCCAGGGCTGTACAGACAAACTCTGTCTCTTAAAAATAAAAAACAAGACTGTTGGCTTTATAAAGATGAGATTTTGTTGTAGTAGCATATGTGCTCTTAAGTTCCAGTCCCTGCTCAGCATGTGGGAGGCAACTCTGGTCTGAGTCTTTTGTGTTCAGGGGAGCTGCCTACTTTGATAATAATAGCAGGCTTTAATAGCATATATTGATGGCTATTGTTACGACTTTGTGATTTATTTACTCATTCAGTTAAAAATCACATTTTTAAGGTAAACTAAGCTATTTAATTCTGAACCAAATAAATATATATTCCATCTTTCAGCTCTTAAAAATTCTTATGTTAAGATACTTTGTGTTTGTGTCCCACCTATGGAGATGAATTGTCCAAAGAAGCCAGAAGAAGGGGTCAGGGGTCATTTTCCTGGAACTGGAGTTAGTTGTTAGCCACCATATTGGTGCTAGAAACTCAACTAAGGCCTGGGATTCTCTGCAAGAGCAAGTGCTGTTAAATATCAAATCATTTCTCCAGTCTCAGAAATTTTGGGTTTTATGGTAATATAAATGTGGTTTTCCCTTTTTTGATGATGTGGTTTGAGAGAGTGACCAGACACTAGAGACCTCTTATGGATATCCTTTTAATAAAGAGAGAGCTCTTGAAATTAGGACAGTTCATTTTCTTGCCTGAGACAGAAATAGAAGAGGTAGGTTTAATTAATCTGAGACACCAATGCACAAATTAAAATAGTGTCTTCAGCTGAATTTTGCCTTGATGACCAACGGGAAAAGTGTCCTGAGAAAGCAGGTCTTCAGGTTGGCAAATGAACTGGAGAGCTTGCTGTATAGTGAAAGGTTAAACAATGCAGGGAAGAACAAGCTGAAAACCACGGATTTTTGTCCTCTAGTAATTTATAATATAGGGCAATATATAAGGTAATTTCTATAAGGTATTTAGGAATAAGATGCAGTGTAGTTAGAAGGAAACAAATTTCAAGACGTCACAGAGAGTAGGTTTGAGGGTGAGTATTAGAAGTGGTTGTCACTATTCTAGGCCATTGGGAAGAATTCTAGATAGGGCTTAAAGAAGGCTTTCGGTGTGCCTAGTGAATGGTCTGTTGATAGGAACCATAATTTGCACAGGTCACAGGGAGAAGTTTTGGGGGGTTTTTTTTGTTTTTTGTTTTTTGAGATACGGTAGCCCTTGGCTGTCTTGGACTTGCTCTGTAGACCAGACTGGTCTCGAACTCAACAGAGATCCGCCCGCCTCTGCCTCCCCTAGTGCTGATTACAGGTCTACAGCACTGTATACAGCATTTTGTTTTTTCTTTCTACAGTACTAGGGATTGAACTCTGGGCCTTGCAAGTTTTAGGCAAGTGCTCTGCCACCATGAGCTATATCTCCAGCACCTATAGATGTTTGGAATGGTGTAGCTGCATCTAGAATTCATGGTTTGAGTATGAGCTAACCAGTTTATAATTTGAACACACAGACAAGGGGAGTGTTAAATTAGTCAATAAAAATCTGATTATTGACAGATTAGTAATTCATTTTTGGGAGCTAGAACCCAGGGCCTTGAATATGCTAGGGGAGGGCTGTACCTGTCAATATAATTTATGTGGATAGAGAGGATTGGTTTAAAAAAATTTTTTTTTAAATATTTTATTTATGAGTGCTTTGTGTGTATGCCTTCATGCCAGAAGAGGGCATCAGATTCCAGTATAGATGGTTGTGAGCCACCATGTAGTTGCTGGGAATCAAATTCAGAACCTCTGGGAAAGCAGACAGTACTCTTACCAGATGAGCCATCTCTCCAGCCCTGGCCTAAAATTTTAAAATTATTTATAACAATTGGGAACTTGCCATTCCACCTCTACTTTAACTCCCACCTTTGTGGTAGTTAGAATGAGAACGTCCCCTATAGGCTCATATATTTGAATGCTTGAATCTCTAGTTGGTGGAACTATTTGTGAAGGATTAGGAGGTGTGGCTTTGTTAAGAGGAAGTGTGCCACTGGAGGAGTTACTTTCAGTAACTTTCTGTCTCCCTCTTTTGGACTGAGATGTAAACTCAGAATCATGCCTGACTGCATGCTGTTTGCTTTTCAGATGACTGTGTACTTTAACCCTCTGAGACTGTAAGGCTCAAACACTTTCCGTTATAAGTTGTCTTATTACAGTAATAAGAAAGTAACTAAGACAACCTCTAAAATTCAGTTTGAAGCACATGCCATCAAAGATAAATGAAAGGTGAAAATCAGTGACTAGTGTACTGGCTTTGTGAAGAAGTCTCTCGTGATCTGAATGTTGACAAGAGCAAAGTTTAGTGAAAAATCAAGCAGTAGTTAAATAGCAAGTATGAAATGTTTGGGAATAATTCAGAACTTGGAAATGAAGTAAGACCAAGTCAGAGCAAGTCAAATAAATCAGATGGATTCATAAAGTCCCCTCTGGGATTTAGGAACAAAAATCTATCGTTTACAAACTGTGGACTAAGAACCAGATGCTTGTGCTAGAGAGGTGGCTCAGCTGTTAAAAGCACTGTCTGCTCTTTTAGGGGTCCTGAGTTCAATTCCTGACAATCATATGGTGGCTCACAACTATCTATAATATGATCTGATGCCCTCTTCTGGCATGTAGGTATATGTGCAGATAGTGTAGATAGAGCACTTATACATAAAAATAAATAAATAAATCTTTAAAGAAGAACCAGGTGCTTAAATTGTATTCTGGACAGCTAGCACTCTAATACTCTGACTTTCAGTAGATGAGTTTCAGTATAATACTGAAATTTGAGAAATGTCAGTACTATGATATTTTTTAAAGTAAAAATCATCTTGGGTTGGTGATCCACGCTTGGAATTCCAGCACTTGAAAGGTGGAGGTAGAAAGATCAGGATCAGCCTCTGCTATATTGTGTGAGTTTGAGCCCAGCTTGGATTCTGTGGGACCCTGTCTCACAAAACAAGCAAGAGCCAGAGACAACTGCAGTGATAATGTGCCTATAATCCCAGACATTTGTGAGTTTGAAGCAGGTTTTAGGGTTTGTAGTACCTTGGGGAGCAGCAAGAGCTAGCTTTAGAAAACAAAAAAGGAAAGAAAGACAGAAAGAAAATGTCAAAATAAGAATCAAGTGCCAGGCATGGTCGCATACCTTATTCCCAGTACTTGGGAGGCAGAGGCAGATGGATCTCTGAGTTCAAGGTCAGCCTGGTCTACAAAGTGAGTTCCAGGACAGCCAGGGCAATACAGAGAAACCTTGCCTCCAAATAAATAAATAAATAAAAAGAAGAAGAAGAAAGGAAAAATCATATATATCAAAAGAGTAGGGAAGTGCATACCATTAATCCTAGTATTCAGGAGGCAGAGGTTATTTATCAAAAGCTACCCTGTTAATCTGCTCTGTATAGCTAAACCTCTCCTGTTTCAAGGGGGAGGGGCCAAAAAGAGAATCACATAAAATAAAAAATGTAGACAGTTTAGAAAGCTCTGATTCTGTAACAACTGTATAACCTTATTTCAGTGATAATCATAAATTTACTTAGGTTCTAAATTAACCTCTTCTAATGAAAATGTAGCTCATGCTGGTTTATTTTGGCCTAAGACAGATACATTATTCCTGATGATTAGTAATCATAGATCTTAATGCAATTTTCTATGTGTAATAGGAAAAGTATGGGCTCTGAAATGGGCAGCTCCTTCATTGCCTTGAGCACTAACAGATCACTGTTTCTTCATCTATAAGTTGAGTATGGTGCCCACTGTTAGGGGTTTGTAGGTGAAATAACTACATTGGTGGGCTTTTGGGTTAGGGGGTGGAATGGGGGAGATAAATGTACCTGTAATTGGCCTTTATCTCTGGTCTGCCACTACTTCTTAAATGTATTCTATACTTGTTAGCAATTTTTTTTTTCCTAATAAGGTCCAATTTAAGTTGTGTGTATTCTAGATACTGAGGATTGGACCTAGGGTCTTTTGAATGCTAGGCGAGCACTCTGTACTCCCAGCATTTTGTACATTTACTCTATTGCCATAAGTTGTTAAGTTTAAAGTTGAAAAAAAAACTGAAGCATAAGGAAGTTAGTAACTTGGTCAAGATCACAAAGTGAGTAAAGGGTAGAACAAAGATTTGAACCCAAGTTGTATGCCATCACATGAAATGAAATAGTAGTTCCTAAATATATGGTAGCTGACTGTAGACCACAGTATAACTTCCTGTGTTGGGGAATTGTGGACACTTTACTAAAAATAGTTAATACTTAGAACTTTGGAGAGAGAAGACAGGCCTTTGGACAAAATGAGTAGGACTTCATATCACCAAAGGCTTCTTATTATATATGGGATATAACAAAATTTTAGTCTTGACTTTGGGTATTTTGCCCTTGGATTACGTAAGTTACTTGATGCCAAGAGTTTTGTAGGTTTTTGTTTTTCCTAAAGAGTGAATAGAAGTCACTGTGTGTGCTTGCTTAGCATGTACACGGCCCTGTGGTTTATTTTTAATTGTTTTCATTTTTATGTACACTGATGTTTTGTTTGTATGTATGTCTGTGTGAGGGTATCAGATCTTAGAGTTACAGACGATTGTGAGCTGCCATGTGGGTGCTGGGAATGGAACCCAGGTCCTCTGGAAGCACAGTCAGGGCCCTTAACCACTGAGACATCTCTCCATCTATCATAGCAATGGGAAAAGGGGAAAAAAACTAGAATGGAATGGAATGTTATTAATCTAAATTAGATTAGTATTTCTCAACCAGGGTATTTTGTCCTCTCTATGCTATGTGGACATCTGGACAAACTTGTCACAGAGGAAAAAACTGTTAGTTTCTGTCTTTTTAGGAAGACAATGAAAGATATGCATAATTCTCCTCCTCCCCCTTAATGAAAATTGCTATTGATAGTTGGAGTCTGTGGCCATGGATTTTTGAACCCTGTGGTGTCTTTCTAAGATGTTCCATACTTTTACTAATGAAGCCACTCAAATGCCTGCAGAGTCCCAAACTATACAGTTCAGTAAAGTTCATACAGTTAGAATGGACACTCTGAATCAATGGAGCTTTATCTTGGTAGAGAGTAAGGGTGCTACAGACTAAGGTGAAGCGATACCAGTAGAGAGTGGCAAAGTAAAATCAGTGCATTCTGATTTAAAAAAAAACAAAAAACATAATTAAGAAATCCATGGCTGACCCATCAACAAGCCGCCCACAGTGGTCTGGTGGTGAGCCTGCGTTATTACATTTTGTGCTGCTTTTGGGTTAATGGTGATAACTACTTTTTCAAGTTGAAGTGTGTTTGGGGGCAAGTTTTCTTTTAGGTGGGAGATTATTTTGAGACGGATTTCTCTATGTAGCTCTGGCTCTTCTGGAACCTACTATGTAGACCAGGTTGGCCTTGAACTCTAGACATCTCTGCTTCTTGGGTGCTGGGATTAAAGGTCTGTGCTACCACAGCCTGGCCAGGACAAGTTTTTTTTTTTGTGTGTGTGTGTTTTGTTTGTTTTAAATAAAGCTTCCATAGGTTAACCCTTTACAATATGGGACGACTAACAGGCCTACCATATCTAACCTCTTCCTATATTTTTAGTCCTTTAATTGATATGATGGCTTAAGAGAGCTCATTAACTTGCCGTTTTATTCTTTATTGAATCTGAATAGTGTGGCATGAGAGCTACATGGCATTAAGAAGCCTTTTTAACCCATTTATGAAATAATGTAAACAACACTTTCAAGAAAGGATTTAAACTGGGTGTGGTGGTGCACACCTGTAATCCCAGCACTCAGGGAGGCAGAAGCAAGGAGATCTCTGAGTTGGAGGCCAGCTTGGTCTAGGACAGCCGAAGCTACACAGAGCCTTGTCTCAAAAAACCAAAAAAAGAAAAAGGCAATTAAACCAACAGACTAGTATTAAGGTGGCAATGGATAAACTATAAGTTTTCTTCTCTTTACATCTCTTGTAAATGATGTTTCTGTACCACCTTCGTGGTGTCCATAGTTAGAGGTGCAAATTTATAAAAATATTTTGAAAAATATATCTGTAGAAAATTTATTCTAAGAGTAGAAAACTATAACTAATCCATTAGAGAAAACAGATTAAAAAAAACAGTAGTATATTAGTCATGGAATAGTTCTCAGCAATAAAAAGGAGTAGACTCTTTGAAAAATTGCTAAGTGAAAAACTTCAGATACTCTTCTTAGTCCTAAAACAAGCAAAACTGATGGGAGATGAGCATAGTGATCTGGGAACAGACTGGGATAGATGAGGGGGCAGGAAGGAGCTTTGTATGGTGATTACAGTGTTCCATGTGGGTGTTGCAGGTTATAGTTTTCCAGTGCTCAGCATTTACACACCTAAGCAAACGTACTTCTTCATTGAGAGCCCTGAGACTGAGCTGATAGAGGTGGCTCTAAGGGGTACATGTAATACAGCTACATAGATAATAGATAGCTGTAGATTTCATATATAATCTAGTGCAAATTCTATCCCATACTGCTTTAATACAATTTGGACATAACAAGACACAAACTAAAGTTACATTGGTGTCCTTGCTAATACCAATCATTCCTATCTTCTGTGATCTTAGATGGCCTATATTTAGTGAGCTAACCAAGCAGTTTTGACCTCTTTGTTAATGGAGCTTTGTTTTGGGTGTCAGAATATCTTTTCAGTTTTATTACTTAGGTCTAAACCAAGATCTTTCCCTTCTTTTATTGCATCCTTTCCCTTGAAATTCTGTGGTTGAAGGGGAAAGTATGGGCACTGGTGTTTGTTTTGTTTGTTTTTGTTTTTATCACAAAAAAGAAATGTTGGCTGTGTACAATAGTGTTTTTTTTTTTTTTAAGATTCATTTATTATTTACATAGTATTTGTCTGTATGTGTGCCTGCATGCCAGAAAAGGTTACCAGATCTTATTACAGATAGCTATGAACCACCATGTGGCTGCTGGGAATTGAACTCAGAACCTTTGAAAGAATAGCCAGTGCTCCTAACCACTGAGCCATCTCTCCAGCCTAGTACAATAGTTTTTTAACATTTTTTATAATTTATTTAATTATATTTTATGTGCATCAGTGTGAAGTTATCAGATCCCTTTACAGAGGTTACAGACAGTTAGGAGCTGCCATGTGGGTCCTAGGAATTGAATCTGGGTCCTTTAGAAGAGGACACAGTGCTCTTAACCATTGAGCCATCTCTCCAGCCCCGAAGTACAATAGTTTTTAGTTGACAAAATACAGGGGATATTTTTTTCCTCTATCTACATCTTTGAACTCTGAGAGACAGTGTTAACATTTTATATGGTAGCTACAACTGCTTAGTACTTAGCTCCCAACATGGGAATTCTGCAGAAGTCAGACAGGACATTTCTGGTAATATTAAACATTGGTGCAGCTGCTTTGAAGGGACAAGAATGATTTCTTTATTGAACACATTGCAGTTTACACATCTTTATTGCCTAATTATCAGAGATCGAGCTTTGTTATGCATCTTCAGTATTACTATAATCATAGCATCTTGGTAATTGAAGCAGAGACTGGATGAACATTTTACATGCCAGAGTATCTTTTGGTGTATGTGTGTGTTTGTTTCTGTCTGCTCCTCCCTTCCTTCTGATTGATGTGTGTGTGTGTGTGTGTGTGTGTGTGTGTGTGTGTGTGTGTGTAGGAAGTACATCCTGTTCATGAAAACTGTTCTAGTCTCTGTGAGGCACTACTGTGCTTCAAAGCAGAAATTGATACTAACACTAACTTTGCCTGTATTAGTGGTGGCTGGAGATTTTATGGATCAGGAGAAAGGATTTAGAGACTGGAAATTGAGAGATCTTTGAGGAAGGGACATTTTTCTGTTTTTATGGAGAACTTAACATTCTGAGTGCTTCCCCCCCCCCCCCGCCCTGCCCGCTTTGTCTGTTCATCTTTTGGATTTTAGCTGTTTTGACCACAAAAATAACCAGTTGACTGCCTGAACTACTTTGGCTTATTGTTTTCACTGTAGCTAGAGTGGTGTATACTCTGTAGAGCCTGAGTAATATATTAAGTCTCTGACATTGTGATGACAGCCCTCATTAATTCATGGCACTAATTTAGTAAGTAGCCTTGTCAGTCCTGGGCTTGCTTTGTAGACCAGGCTACCCTTGAACCCACTTGAAGACCTGCCTGCCTCTGCCTCCCAGAGTGCTGGGATTAATAGCAAGTGCCCCGTGGTGGTTTGAGTGGGCATGGCTCCTGCAGGTTCATATATATGAATGCTTGATCTCTAGTTGCTGTACCTGGGAAGGGTTAGGATTAGGTATTCCTTGTTGGAAGATGTGTGTGTCACTGTTGGACTCAAAGCCTATGCCATTACCAGTTATATGTGTACATGTGTGCCATGCATTGTGGATAAGTTGGCTTGGTTATGTTGTCTCATCACAGCAATGGAAAAGTAACTAAGGTTGGAGTGGATTCTGCACTGACTTGGACTGGAGAGAATTCCAGATCGGCTTGGCTACTAGGTACTGAGCAGAGGTTCAGTGTGGCATATCTGGAGACCTTAAGAACTCTGAGCACGCAATTAGCTCCATCGCAGAACTGGTCAGCACAGCCTGTGACTTCCTGCTGCACTGTGGCATGAATGTCCTTTTCAAGTACCTATCTGTGGTCTTTGGTGATCACCTGCCACTGGTGACTGTGAGGACAGAGGGTGTTTGTGGTAAATAGGCAAAACCAAGGTTAGGAGCCTGTTATATCTAAGCTGTACAGATGCTGGCTGGAGAAGTGGACTGCCTCTGGGGCATTTTGTACCTTTCCTGCTGCTGGAATTGGTCCTTGTGCTCACCACCTCACGCCACCCAAGACACAAGGCTTAGGGATTTCTGCATTAAGGGAAACTATAACTAGGGGATCCCCTCCTTTCTTCTCTTCTGCATAATAAACACCAGTCGAAACCTTCAAAAGAAAGAAAAGTAACTAAGCTATTTCTTAATTTATTTTGTTCCTTCCTCCTGACTTCATTTATTTTCAATTTTAAAAAACTTATATCATGAAAATAATAAAATCTTATGCAAAAATAAATAGAATAATATGCACTCATTGGCCAACTTCAATAGTTTTAAGAATTCTGGGTTTGGGCTGGAGAGATGGCTCAGAGTTTAAGAGCACTGGCTGCTCTTCCAGAGGTCCTGAGTTCAACTCCCAGCAACCACATGGTGGCTCACAACCATCTATAATGAGATCTGGTGCCCTCTTTTGGTGTGCAGCCTCACATGCAGGCAGAATACTATATACATAATAAATAAATACATCCTTTAAAAAAAAAAAAAGAATTCTGGGTTTGTTGGTTGTTTTTGAAACAGGCTCCCGGCTATCCTGGATCTTGCTATGGCTAGCCTTGAACTCAGAGAAATCCTCCTGGCTCTGTCTTCCAGGTGAGATACCTCAGAGGGATTATAATATGGAGGGACTCCAGTGTGGGATAATATATGAAAGGTGCTAAAGCATGGAAGAGAAAAAAGTGGATTCTTAGTGCTTTGAATCTCTGAAAAAATATAAAAGAAGCAAGTAGTAGTTGCTGCCTTGCAGAAATTGAAGATCTAGATGTCTAAGGAATTGCAGGGGGAAACTTCTGTTTTTCACTTCCATATTTTATATGAAGTGCATGTATTCGTTATTCAGCAAGAGTCAGTGCTTGTATGCAGAGAAGACACAGTCAGAGTAAGGGGGAAAACTTGTGTTAGATTTGAATTGGACCTGCCATTTTTTTTCTTTTTATTTATTTATTTCCTGAGGAAACAGAAAACTTGGAGGTTGATCCTGCTTGGCTCTTGGATCAGATACTGGCTCAGGATTCATTGTACTGAAATATTTAGATATAATTCATAATGTTTTAATGATCAAGAAATAATGTAGGAATACTACAATTACTTAAAAATGAAGAGAAACTTGTACTTTGCTTTGATTGTAACTTGACTGGAGTGGTCATTCATGTTACTTGAATAAGTTGGTAGTTAAAAATTCTCAAAGCTACGCATCAGATTACACAGTGGTTTTGGTGTATGTGTGTGTTCAGGTGATGAAATTTATAGTTTTGTCTGTGTATATAAGTATATGCTATCTACCAATTTCATTTTAAGATAGTTAAGAAAGCGTTGCTATTAGCTAAAAGGGGCTATCTGAAAGAAGAACTAAATAGGAAAAAGAAGATGACAACAAAGACATTTTAAAATGAAAGCTCTAAAGTATCTAACAGTTGTGTCCATTATTTCGGACATGGATGACATTAATATATACAGTCGGTTGTTGCAGTTTGTTCGCTGAACAGGAGACTTTTAGTTGAAAAACATTAACTGTTCTTAGGGGCTGGCTAGGTGACTGCATTAAGAATAGTTATTCTTCTTGGGATGTTGAGGTGGCTTTCCAGCCAGGAGGTTCACAACCAACTATAATTCCGACTTCAGGGGTTCTGGCATCCTTTTCTGGCCTCTGAAGGTGACAGTACGCCACATACACATCCATCACAAATAAACGTACTTTTAAAAATGGTTCTTTATGTGAAGATAGAATTGTGTAGAATTGTGAAATGCTAAGTGGGTTACCTTTAAGAATTAGTAATAGGGTTTGTTATTCTCTCTTTTTTTTTTTTTTCTAAGACATGGGAGCAAGGAGTAAAAGGAAATACTACTAATCTACATTTGCTGTCAGTGCTATTTCTTTCTTTTTTTTAATTAAATTTTTATATTTTATATTAGTTAACAGTTTATTTACTTTGTATCCCAGCTGTATCCCGCTCCCTCATTCCCTCCCAACCCCACTCTCCCTCCCTCATCTCCTCCTGCCCCTGATGGGGGAGGTCCTTTTCCCCTTCAGTCTGATCCTAGCTTATCAGGTCTCTTCAGGACTGGCTGCAATGTCCTCCTCTGGCCTAGCAAAGCTTCTCCTCCCTCCCGGGGTGGGGGGAGGTCAAAGAGCCAGCCGCTGAGTTCATGTCAGAGATAGTTCAGTGCTATTTCTTGACAGACTCATTTCGTAGTTTATAGCTCTTGTGGTATTATGTTTCTGTTAACTCCCATCTTGTTTTTCTGAGAGTAAATTTCTTACATCCTTGTTCTTGTTTCTTTGATCTGGAGTAGCAGTTCTCAACCTGTGGTTTTTGACCCCTTTCAGATATCCTGCATATCAGATTCATAACAGTAGCAAAATTAGAGTTATGAAGTAGCAATGAAACCCTTTCCTAGTTTCCTCACTACCACATGAGGAAGTGTATTAAAGGGTGGCAGTATTAGGAAGGTTGAGAACTAACTGCTCTAGAGTGTTCTCCTTACCAGGTCATCTTAGAGTTGTGAATAGCGTTACTGGCATCTTACAGCTTCCTCACATTATTTGCTTTCTGTACCCTTCAGCCAGATAACACTGCCAGTGGCAGGGAAGCCCTCGCAGGGATCCTTCACACCTTCCAGGATCCCGTAGTTCCTGGTTGAAGACTTTACAATATGAGTTAAATAAAAATAATGCTTAGAAGTAGCTATGGTGGCTCATGCCTGTAATCCTTAATTCTGGAGGCTTAGGCAGGAAGATTCAGAGCTTAATACCAATATTAGCTACAGTAGAGAGGGACTCTTAAAAATAATTATTATAAGCAATAGGAAAGCTTTTAACTGTAAATACTAAATGACTTGTTTCTTCCCTTCTTACTTCTTTCCTTTTCTTTTTTGTTTTCAAGACAGGATTTCTCTGTGTGGCCTTGTCTGTCCTGGAACTCTGTAGACTAGGCTGGCCTCAGACTCAGGGATCCGACTGTCTCTGCCTCTCTAGTGCTGGGTTTAAGGGAATGTGCCACTACTGCCTGGCTCCACTCTTTCTTTCTTAAGACAGGGTCTCTTTATGTAGCCCTCTCTGGCCTAGAACTCAGGCTGGCCGTGAAGCTACAGTAATCCACTTGCTTCTGCCTCCTGAGTGCTGGGATTAAAGGCATGCTTCACCAGGCACAGTTTAGATTAATTTAGTGTGTGTGTGTGTGTGTGTGTCTGCAAGGAATCTGTTCACCAGAACTGGTACCTTTTTAGAAATCCTGTTAGTTGCTGTAACTTACTAACTGTCTCACTTGGGAAACCAGAGAAAAGAGGGAGCTTTGCATGAGAGTCCCTTGGTAACTTGGCAGGTATTTATTTCTCTCAGAAAATTGCTTAATTTTTTTAAAAATAGTATGATATTCAAATGCTATAGGGAGTTCTTTTTTTCACTGTAAGTAGCTACTAATACTGTGTTGGTGGGGCCTGGAGAGATGGCTCAGCAGTTAAGAGCGCTGTCTATCTCCAGAGGACCTCTGTTCAATTCCTAGCACCCACATGGCAGCTCATGACGGTAACTCCAGTTTCTGGGTATCTGACACACTCACATAGACATGAATGCAGGCAAAGTGCTGATGTAGATAAAATACATCATTAAAACATAATATTGGTGAAGATGAGTTGAAGTTCTTAAATGTTTTTTGTTTTTGTTGTTTGTTTGTTTGTTTGTTTTTGAGACAGGGTTTCTCTGTATAACCTTGGCTGGACTTTTTTTGTAGGCCAGGCTAGCCTCAAACTTACGGAGATCCAACTGCCTCTAACTCTGCTGGGATTAAAAGCATGCATTTCTGTGCCTGTGAAGCTGAATTTCTTAAAATTCTGGTCTTTGGACACTATTTTTCCGTTTCATGATGGTGCTGCAGGAGGAACACTGGTTTTTAGTCCAGTCTTTAGAATTTGGGGGTGGCCCTTAGTGACCTCTTATGTTATATTTCTAGCTCAGCATCTTGCCAACTTGAACATAGTTGTTTTTGTTTGTTTTTTGAGACAGGGTTTCTCTGTGTGGCCTTGGCTGTCCTGGACTTACTTTGTAGATCAGGCTGGCCTCTGCCTCCCTGAATGCTGGGATTACAGGTGTGCGCCACTGTGCCCGGCTAAACATACATAGTTTTGATGCTTTTATAAAATAAAATTTTGGAGTTAAAGTTTAATATTTACTTTATGTACATGAGTGTTTTGCCGGCATGTATGTATGTGTACCATTTGTGTGGCTGGTACCACAGTTCAGAAGAAGGCATCAGGTTTGGATTGGGTGGTTGTGAACCACCATGTGGGTGCTAGGAATTGAACCCAGGTTCTCTGGCAGGCAATAAGACCACTGAGCCATCTCTTCAGCCCCATGTTAAAGGCTTTTTTTTTTTTTAATTTAAAAAGATTTTAAGGGTGCTGGAGAGATGACTGAGCAGTTGAGAGCATGGTAGCTCTTCCAGAGATCCTGAGTTCAATTCCCAGGAAGCACATAATGGCTCATAACCATCTGTAATGTGATCTGATGCCCCCTTTTGGCATGTAGGTGTACGTGCAGATAGAACACTCATCAAATGTATTTTTTAAAGATTTTAAATGTTGTTTTTTCCTGTTTCTATCAAACTTATATAAGATACAGTGGTTGCACTTTGTTGGGGGCATTTTTTATTAGACTTTTGATTTATTTGAATTTAAAAGTCTTATTCTGGGTTATTTTCTTGACTTTCCAATTTATATCATAGTTGGCACTTTAAAGCTTGTTAATAGATAGTATCTGGTATTTTTTAAAAAATGCAAACATGAACTTCTGTTCTTTGTTCAGCTTCTGAAACTGAATTGAGGCAGAGGAGCTGGTCAGTTACTGTTTTGTTTTCTGAGCTCTGAGCATGTGACACTTCTAAGCTTTGACTTCTTTTGATTGGTTTATAAGAGTTAAATTTTAAATCACTTAATACTAAGTAAAATAGGTAGTCTAAAGAAATTGTATGTTTATCTTTTCAGTCAGCACAAACATTTCAGTTTAGGTGGCTGGTTTAAGTGCAGAATGCCATTGTATGAAATCAGAGATAAAAGACAGCCAAGCCAGGTGTGGTGACATACACCTATACTCCCTTGGGGACTAGAGCAGGACGATCACAAGTTCCAAGAAAGGCTGGGCTGCATAAGGAAACCCTGTCTCTAAATAAATACTATAACCATGTTTATTAGACTCAGCAATGAAAGGTTGTATGAACCGGTAGATGAGCTCGTGCCAGACAGCACATGCTCATCTTGCACCGTGTGGTCCCCAGCACCACTCTAATAAAGCTAATCAATTTAGATCCAGTTGACATAAAAGTTGTTTTCAAATTGCTATACACATTTCTAAATCTAGTCTGTGGATCCTGTACTTCTCTTTTTTTGGACAGACTTTGTCTGCAGAGGACACTGAATGCATCATTTTAAACCATAGTGAGTTACTTGGGTTGCTTACAGGAGCTTGAGGGCCTTACCAGTAGGCTGTACTGCTGAAGAGCTCTCCCCTACTAGCTACTAATTACCTGGAGATACTTAGAGAGGAATTCGCACCTTATAAGCCTATCTCCCAATTATTGTTAGTTGCTTATAAATCCTCAGAAAAGGATGAGGCCTCATGAGTCCCTTCCCTATCTATGACAGGTTTTTTTGTTTGTTTGTTTTAATGTGATTTTCATACATTTTTAAGGTTTGGTTGACCCTCTCCTACCTGCTTTTCTCCTCCGTTTCCCTGCCTGTCCTCATGTCAGTTTCCTGTGCTTTTATAGCATCTCATTCATTCATCTTCCAGAACTTGGGTGTTAATTGTTCATAGTGTGCTTAACTGACTGAACACTTATTGAGGGCAGCATGAACCTAATTTCAGATTTTTTTTTTCTTTCCCTTTCTTTTGGTTTTTCAAGACAGGGTTTCTTTGTAGCCTTGGCTGTCCTTGACTTGCTTTATAGACCAGGCTGGTCTTGAACTCACACATCCACCTGCCTCTGCCATCCTGAATGCTGGGATTACAGGTGTGCACCACCCTGCCTGGCTATTTCAGGCTTTTTAATGTATTTACTCTAGTTGGGTACATGGCACCTAAGCAGGCATCAGTTAATATTGGGTAATTCTAATGACAATGTTTGGTGTTATCTAAGCATTTTGCTGTAAACCGTGGGCTGAATTGTTTAAGACCTGCCGGGGAAGCTAGAGTACAACAACCTGATCCTGTTGTGAGGAACATGTTTTGGGTCCAGGTTGGAATGATAGGCAGAAGTATACCATTACAAGTTCTTGTCTGTGATGATATGGCTTTTTACTAGTGTTTGTTTTATTTCTTGTAGGAATTGTTGGATAAGTATTTAATAGCCAATGCAACTAATCCAGAGAGTAAGGTCTTCTATCTGAAAATGAAGGGAGATTATTTCCGGTATCTTGCTGAAGTAGCTTGTGGAGATGATCGAAAACGTAAGTATATTTGACCTGTGGGTAAAGTCAGAATATATAAAAAGAAAGGGGGATGGGTACACTTGTCACAGTGGCAAAATACCTGAGAAAAAGCTTAAAGGAGAGAGTTATGGCTTGGCGAGATAGATTGTTCAGTAGTTAAGAACATGTATTGTTCTTGCAGAAGACCAGAGTTCAACTTCGAGCACCACATGTCAGGCAGCTTACAATTGCTTGTAACTATAGCTCCAAGGGATGCTCCTAATCTCAGGCATTTGCACATATACAGACATACACACATGTACATGGAAATAACTAATCATTTTTTTTTTTTAAAGGAATTACCTTGGTTTCAGAGGTTTCAGCTGATGACTCACTTATTCAATAACATCAGTGTGGACCCAGAAGTAGGCAGATCTCGGTAGCATATGGTGGGGCAGAGCTGCTCACCTCATTGCAGACAAGAAGAGGGTTAGGGATAGCTAGAGACAATGTATATCTGTCCAGAAAACACTCCTTTGACCTGTTTTATATATAACATATATAGAACATAGAAGTGGAGTGTGATAGGTTGGGGGGGGGGGCTGGGCTTGAACCCAGGGCTCTGTATATGATAGGTGCGGATTACCACTGAAACTATACTTCTGGTTCTTTTTAAAATATTTATAATAATTATTATTTTGCTGGAGATTTAACTTAGGGTTTTATACATGCTAGGCAGAGTGCCCCACCACTAAGCTATGTTCCTAGCCTTACTTAAGTTTTGAAACAGAGTATCATTAAATTACCCAGGCTGTACTTGAATTCACTTTGTAGTTCAAGAAGGCTGTGAAACTTCAGTCTCCTGCCAAGTAGCTAGGAATACAGGCTTTTTCCATCAGGCTCAGTTTGACACATTGTACTTTTAGAGCGCCATATAAACATTGGTGCTTATAACTAATTTTTGAAGACGGGAGGAGAGGGAGGATGAATATATGGTTTGTCCAGACTTCGCAGTAAATTTAAATGACCTATATGAATAGATTGGCCTCTTTTTTTTTCTTTTTAATTTTATGTGTGTTTGTGTGTGTGCGTGTACACGTGCACACAACTAAATGCCACATTACTCATGGGGAGGTCAGAGGACACCTCCTATGTGGTTCTAAGGATCATGGGGAGATCAGAGGACACCTTTTCCTGTGTGTTCTAAGGATCAGTCAAACTCATGTTGTCAAGCTTGGTGGCAAGCACATTTATCCACTGACTGTCTTGCTAGTCCTCCTAAGTTTTATTTAAGTACGCTGGAGCTACGGTGACTCAGAATGACTCAGAGCTGGTAGCTGTTGTGTAAAGCTGTTAGCATGTTGTATATTGGATAGATACTTTTACTGTTGTGTTTACAATTTTTTTTCTCCAACTCACAGAAACGATAGATAATTCCCAAGGAGCCTACCAAGAAGCATTTGATATAAGCAAGAAAGAGATGCAGCCTACACATCCAATCCGCCTGGGGCTGGCTCTTAACTTTTCTGTATTTTACTATGAGATCCTTAATAATCCAGAGCTTGCCTGCACACTGGCTAAAACGGTAAGATCTATGTTGGGAATATCCCTTTTTGGCTGAGGGTTTTGAGATGCTAAGCATATTTAATTTGAGGTATTTGAATGCTCAAGGAGGCTGTTTCTTTTGCGTTAGATGTTTTCTTTTTATTACCGTCTTTCGCATTTGCTCCTGTCAGCCTCCCAAATATGGTTCTCTCACTGTGATTCTAAGTAGTAGTGTCTGACTAAAAAGCCTAGAAGGCAAAGCGATTAAAGAAGTAGAGTAACTTCAGGAAGGAAACATCAAATATTAGAAAGGAGTGCCTGCTAAGTTTGAGCACTAGAAGCCTGTATTCCCCTCAAATGTCTCAGAAGGGCAGCGTAACTACCTGCTAGCTTTTATAAGAATTGTATTGTGGGCTAGAGAGATGGCTCAGTGGTTAAGAGCACTATCTGCTCTTCCAGAGGTCATGAGTTCAATTTCCAGTAACCACATGGTGGCTTACAACCATCTGTAATGAAATCTGGTGTCCTTTTGGCATAAGTACTTACAGTGAGTTTCAGGTTATACTTTTTTTTTTTTTTTTTTTGACCGGAGCAGTATAGATTTAGTAAGGAAAAGTGAGGCCAGAAGTCCCCCAAATGGAAGGGGCTTTGTGAGGAGCCCTCACAAAATCTTAAATTATGTCACCAAGGCAGTACTTCCATAGTGTTACCCCATATAATAATGTGGCCGTACACATGATTGTGTTTGCAGACTGCAGCTTCTGTAACTGAATGTATTACTCATTGTGAATGTTCACTTCACCAGGCTTTTGATGAGGCCATCGCAGAGCTTGATACATTGAACGAAGACTCCTACAAAGACAGCACCCTCATCATGCAGTTGCTTAGAGACAACTTAACAGTAAGTTGTCCACTGTTATGTGGCTTTGTTTTCAGAAATAATAGTAACCTCTTCCTGTCTTTTGGGGGACAGTTAGAGAAGAGCTATAGTCTTTTGATTTTGTTTTTGTTTTTTGAGACAAGATTTCTCTATGTAGCCTTGGCCTGGAACTCTGTAGACCAGGTTGGCTTTAAACTCACAGAGATCCTCCTGCTTCTGCCTCCTGAGTTCTGGAATGAAAGGTGTGTGCCACCACCTGACTAGAACTATATAGTCTCTTAAAAGTTTGGAGAAAGGTCTTCATGGTGACAAGGTATTTTATCAGATCTTCCTGTGAAAGGTACTGTGTTTGTAAGAATACAATATTATCATTACTATTTGACTTGGTCAAACATGTTGATAACGGTTAATGTAAAGAGCTTGTGTAATTTTAGTATTTTCTTTTTCTGGGTAAATTAGGTATAGCAAGTTAGGGCTTTTATGGGTCTCTCAGTCTCCTAAAATCACATAAAGCAGCTTATTTTAATAAGTTTATTTGGTAGGGCTAGAGAAATAATTCAGTGATTGGGAACATTGGTTGCTCTCCTAGAGGACCTGGGTTTGAGTGTCAGTACCCACAGAGTGGTTCACAATGGACTAATTCTAGCACTAAGGGATCCAGTGCCCTCTTCTGGCCTCCATGGGCACTGTATACACATGGCATACAGGTAAAATGCCCATGCTCATAAATGTTTTGTTTTTTAAGTTTTCTTGGTGAATTCTGTTGTGCTTGAATAAAGCGTCTCTTAGTTTGCAGTCTATTGCAGTAAGAAAACATGATAACCCAAAGCTTTGGGAAAGGAAGATTTTATTTCAGCTTAGAATTTGTAGTCCATTATAGAAGGAAGTAAGGGCAGGAACTGAAGCAGAGGCCATGGAGAAGTACTGCTTACTGACTTGTTCTCCATGGCTCCCTCAGCCTGCTTTCTTTTATAACGTAGAAACACATGCTCAGGGGTGGCCCTTCTAAGAGCGGGGCTAGGCTCTTTCATGCCAATCATTGATCAAGAAAATGCCCCACAGACATGCCTACAGGCCAGTCTGATGGAGGCATTGCCTCAGTTAAGGTCCCTCTTTCCAGATGATTTTGGTTTGTGTTAAGTTAACAAAAACAAAACAATAACAACAACAAAAACCTAGCCCGTACAGAGACTAAGCCTATATGTAAGCTTACCTCTGCTAGTAAGCTAAAGCCTGTTTTATCTTTTTCTTTGGCTTTTCTCCCTAATTCTTAAGCACACATTAATTCTTAAGGACACATTAGTGTTCTGTTCTTGTGACAAAACACCTGAGATTAACCAACTTTAAAACAAGGAAACATAGTTTGGTTCACGTGTTTGAAGGTTCAGTCCATAGTAGGAGCTTGGCCGGGTTGTGTTGAGCAACTCAACAGGAACATGTGAGGTGAAGGCCTGCATCTCTCCTGGCAGCCACAGGAAAGAGACCCGGCAGTGTCCTCTTCATGGGTGCTCCCATGCTCTTGCAACTTTCTCTAACTAGGTGGTATTATTATTGTTGTTGTTGTTGTTGTGTTTTATAAAGCTCCATATCTGCCCAATGCTCCTGAACCAGTGACAAGTTCACTAAGAAGGAAATTAGGAAAACACTGTGTATTCTTAGATGTTAGCAGAGCCTGCAGCCATGAGGAACAGAACAGTGATATACAGCTGGTTCCATGGGTTGATTATATTGGACTCAGAACTGTCTTTTAATTAGTTTGATTCTGTTCTCTCTTTGAGGCGTATTTTTTGAGATTTTGTTTTGTTTATCTTAATATCTTAGTAATAATTGAAGATAATCTCAGAGCCTAATTTTTCTAAAGTTGCAAGTAGCATCTTGGCCGTTGGTTGTTATTATTTTAGAAATGATGCGCACAACAGATACTATATGAAAGAGGTTTATTGGATGGACATGGAGAGAGGGGGAAGGAGAGAGAGAGAGAGCTGGCAGGAGGAGGGGCGGGTATGCCCTGACCGAGAAAGAGGTAAGAGGCAGGGATCTATTTATGGCCCTGGTATAGCTGAAGCGCATCTGCCACACCTGGCGGGTGACACATGATATCATAGGTTACCAGGCAACTGAGAAGCAGGCTGCCTAAATGCTGACATTCCTCCGTTTTTCTATAATTAAAAAATGAGGACGTTGGACTGCTTCTCATATAAGGCAAGTTAAAGTATATAAATGTAGGTTCAGTGGAAGCAGCTCTTGGTTCGCAAGAGAGGGGGAGGGAGAGAGTGTGCTCCAAAATGTCCAGATTACATGGTGAAGAAGAGGGAAGCCCTGCCCTGGGAAGTTTAGGGTAGGGGGTAGGGTTTGCCAGACATCACCAGCAGCAGATAGGGACTGAGGAATGCTGGGAGAACCTGGAGCTGTTGGTCCTGGGCTGAAGCACACCATCTCACTCTTTTGTTGATAATAAGTGGGTAACAGTAGAAGATTCTCTCTGGCTGCTTCCTCCTGACACTAGGGCCACTGTAGGGAGGTCAAAAGGCTGAAATGCTGGCCAAGTCCAAGAACAGGCTGTTTTAATGCAGTTCAGGGTCTGTGAGAACATCTGTGGCTATGAGGGAAAAGTGCAGGTCCAGCTTGAGGAAGTCTGCAAAGTTAGACTGGAATACCTTTGGTAGCTGCTTTGTTGCTGTCGTGGATGTAGGAAACACATGGGTCTGGCAGGATACTGGAACATACATAGGCAGAAGACAAAATAGATCTTGGAGAAAATTCCTTTAGGTGTGAGCGACCCTGGAATATTGTAGTGTTAGTATTCAGTTAATACACAGGTATACATGCCCTGTTTCATCCCCGCCCCCATTTAAATTTCTGTCAGTACAAAGTAAGTCTGCTCCTTTTTCTGTTAGCCTTTCATGTACTTGGAAACAGTTACCAAGAACATGATTTTCTTTTTAAATAGTTCTATTTTAATACTGTTTTCAAGGAAAGCATTTCACTATTAAGAATGGAAAAAATGAAATTACTTAACTGCATGTGTGGTGTTGGGAACTGTCTCAGCCTGTTTTCCATTGCTGTGATAAAGTCCATGATCAAAAATTAGGGAGAAGAGGATGTATTTGGCTTACATGTTGTAGTCCATCGTTGAGGGAGGAGGAAGCTGTAGACTGGTGGCACTGCCACGGTAAACATCTGTATCTTGTGGAAGCACATGTGTGGTTTGTAAGTCTCTGTTTGGCTGCTTTTGAAAGGCCTGATAGTTTTCAGTTTTGAGAAAGGACTGTCTTGGTCATCCTCTTGTTTAAAGGATTGACTTCTTAAGGGACTTAATGTCTGGATGGAAGTAATAACTGACCATGATTCTCTCTTTTTTCTGTAGTTATGGACATCAGACAGTGCGGGAGAAGAATGTGATGCAGCAGAGGGGGCCGAAAACTAAAGGCATCCAGGGCGCCTTCCTCCTTCCCCTCAAGAAAACCTTTTTACATCTCCATTCTTTATTCCACTTGGATTTCCTCTAGCAAGGAAGCCCACTCATGTGTATGGGATCAACTGTTTATAGTCTTTTCACACTGCAGCTTTGGGAAAACTCCATCCCTTGGTTTGTGTTGTCTCGGCCTTCCTGGTGTGCAGTTACTGCTGTAGAAAAGTATCAGTAGCTTCATTTCACATAAACACGAGTAACTTCCAGACACTTGTGTAGAGGACTGACAGCACAGTTGGTATTTAAGTAATCTGAACCAGTTCTGCAAGTGACTGTGTTTTGTATTACTGTGAAGATATGGAAATGTAGTGCATTACAATTTAAAGTGATTGTAATAATAACTTCTTGATTTCTACATTCCCTCTCTGACCCTTCTTCGGGGTTTTCCTTTCAAAAGCAACTTTTCCATGCTCTTAATACATATTCCTTTTTAGTAGGAATCCAGAAGTGTTAGATTGAATGGGAAAGCGCTTAATGCATCCGGGCTTGGGGTCACAGATTGAAATGTCTCCTGTGTCACATACTCTGGAGGTTACATCTGTCTGTGACAACAGGGAGTTTCCTTATGCATTCTTCATTTGCTGCTGTTTAAGTTGACAACTTCCTTCCCAATAAAAATTCACTTACACCTCCTGCCTTCGTAGCTCTGGTATTCACTTTACCTTGTAATAGAAGTAGCATGTTGCTGCCAGAATACAAGCATTGCTTTGGGCAAATTAAAATGCATGTCCTTTCTTACTACACTAGAAAGGGGGAATAAGTACACAAGTCCAAGTCTAAACTTTAGTACTTTTCCATGCAGATTTGTGCACATGTGAGAGGGTGTCCAGTTTGTCCAGTGATTGTTCTTTAGAGAGTTGGACCACTATATTGTGTGTTTGCTAATCATTGACTGTAGTCCCAAAAAAGCCTTGTGAGAAAAATGTATGCCCTATGTAACAGCAGAGTAACATAAAATAAAATTACATTTTATAAAACCATTTATTATGGCTTTGTAACAGTTGCATACACATATTTTAAGGAACAGATGAATTTACTACTTTTTTGAAGTTTATTGCTGTTTCTCTTTATGTAAAATGTAGTGGTGATACCGTATTTCTACATTGTGGTACACTTGCCTGGGGTGCCTGACACTGTGTAAAATTGGACCATATTTCTCCAGATAGCCTCATGGGTCATCTCTTCCTCAGATGTAAATGATAATCTGATTAGGTGTCATGTGGAATAAAGTGGACATTTGAAAACTAGAAAAGCTAATTATGTGGTGATGAGTGCCTTGGCTGGTATGAAAATGTGCTTCAACTACATGAGCATTATACTATTATCAGCGATTACTTTTTAACCTGAGTTAGTTTGAGAGATGATTTTCAAGGCAACATAATGTGCAAAATGAGTATTGTAATTTTTTTGTTTCCCACACACACACACACAGGGTTTCTCTGTGTGGCCTTGGCTATCCTGGGCTCACTTTGTAGACCAGGCAGGCCTCAAATTCACAGAGATCCATCGGCCCTGCCTCCCCAAGTGCTGGGATAACAGGCATGTACAACCTCACTAGGCTATTTTTGTATGTTTATCCTCTTCTAAAATAGGCAGGTGGAATATTTACAGTTGCTGTGTATTTGTTCTCTGGCTTTCTCTTTCTATTTCTCTTCACTTTTTATTCTTGCTTTCCTTCTCTTTCAGAGTCTTCTGCATGCTAGAACATACCTTGTGTACATTCCCAGCTCCTTAAACTTGTTTCTTGAGGGAATCAAAAGACGGAATTTAATAGCATTTAAATAAGGTTGGGATGGGGTGTAACTTGATGGTAGCCAGTCATTGTGCTTGCCTTTAATCCCATCACTTGGGAAGTAGAGGCAGGCAGCTGCCATTGACCAGCCAGGGCTAACATGGTGACAGCTGGTTTCAAAACAAACCGTAATGGTAGAAAGCGTGTTTGCAATTCATAAGGGCACTTGAGTGCCAATTGTTGGACTCTCAACCTGCCAGCTACCCGAGTAATGACCTGTAGGCTATGAAAACTTGGCCTTAGCTTTGGCTTGTTCCCAACTAGCTTGTATAATTTATATTAACCCATTTGGATTAATCTACATTCTGTCATGTGGCTCAGTACTGTATTTTCAGTTTCCTTCATGTCTGGCTGACAAATATCCCCTGAGATTCTTTCCCAGAGTTCCTGTCTCTTTCCAGAAGTCACACCTTCCTATCCTTCCTTTGGTATATTTGGTCTGGCTCTTCATTAAACCAATCAGAAGGTGTTGAAACAATCAGTAGCCAGGTGGTAGCAGCACAGGCCTTTAATCCCAGCACTTGGGAGGCAACTTGGTTTACATAGTGAGTTCCAGGATAGCCAAGGCTACACAGAGAAACCCTGCCTCCAAGGTGTTGTGATTGTTCTCTCTGAGGTTTGCTACCTCTCTGTCTGCTAATCTGGACCTAGAATGTTTTCAGCCTGTGAGACTTACTGGTGAATAGGCTTACCCTATCTAGTTGTGAACTCTGGCTGGCCAGTTCAACTCAGCTGTTCTGGCTCAAGCTCCTCTCCCAGCTAACTTATTTTTTCTTCTTTCTCAGCCTCTGATGGAATTGCTCTGCTTGGCCTCAAACTAATTCTAGCAACCTGCTCTATTATTCTGGCTTCTCTGGCTCATTCTGTCTTCACCTGTGTCTAGCTTGTTCCCCAACCTGTCTCTGTAAAACTCTCCTGTTAAAACTCCCTCCTTTTCTCTCTCCCTCTCTTCCTTTATCTCTCTCTCTCCTAAATTCTCTTTTCCCTGTCTCTTGGTAAGAGTTGAGATACCGTACCCTGACTCATTTTGTCAAATCTTTCTCTGGTTTGTTACTTTGTGTGCTTCTCAATTAAATGTCACTTTCAAACATAGCTGCTTCCTTCTACCAGCTAACTTTACCTTCATTGTTTATGATTAAGTGTGTGTCTGTATTCCAGACAGAGTAGCCATGTCTGGATTAAAATCCCTCTAGACTCCTCCCTCCCCCCCCCCCCGCCCCGCTTCCTGTTAAAGACAGAAGATGGCATGCTAGTGAAGATGTTGACAAAATAGAGTCACTATACTGCTGGTAAGAAGAATAAACTAGTCTGGGGCTGGAGAGATGGCTCAGTAGTTAAGAGCACTACCAAAGGACCTGGGTTCAATTTCCAGCACCCACATGGCAACTCACAACTGTCTATAATGCCCATTTCAAGGGATTTGACACCTTCACACTAATACACATAAAATAAGGTTAAATAAATATAAATAAATTAAATACTTAATAAACTAGTCAACGTTTGAAGGCACTATAAAATTTTTTGTTTTCTTTTAAAGATTTATTATTTGGGGGCTGGAGAGATGGCTCAGTGGTTAAGAGCACTGTCTGCTCTTCCAGAGGTCCTGAGTTCAATTCCCAGCAACCACATGGTGGCTCACAACCATCTATACCCTCTACTGCCCTATTAGAGCACTAATATGCATAAAATAAGTAAAATCTTTAAAACAAAAGATTATTTGTACAGTATTCTGCCTGCATGTGTGCCTGTAGGCCAGAAGAAGGCACTAAATCTCATTATATATGGTTGTGAGCTACCATGTGGTTGCTGGGAATTGAACTCGGGACTTTTGGAAGAATAGCCAATGCTCTACACCACTGAGCCATCTCTCTATCCCTTTTTTGGCATTTTCGGGACTGGGTTTCTCTGTGTAGCCTTAGCTGTCCTGGACTTTGTAGACCAGACTGGCCTCGAGCTCACAGTGATCTGCCTGCCCCTGCCTCTGCCTCCCACAGTGCTGGGATTACAGACATGCACCACCGCACCCGCTAGCATAAAGATTTCTTTATACTAAAAGTTGGGGACTGGAGAGATGGCTCAGCAGTTAACACTATTCTTCCAGAGGACCCATGTTCAATTCCCAGCACCCACATGACAGCTCACAACTGTCTAACTCCAGTTCCAGGGCATCCAATACCCTCACACAGACTACATGCAGGCAAAACACTATGGCCTTAAAAAAAACCACAAAGTTAAAAGTGCTTGATGTGACCCTGCTGTACTTCTGTATATTTACTCACATGAGTCCCAAGTCAGTAACACAGAGATACTTGAACATCATTGTTCCGCCAATCCACAGTAGACAAAGTACAGGGCTAAACTAGATGTCCAACATCAGGATTGGATAGAGAGAAATGCATGTGTGCACAATGGAAAAAAATTTTCACCTTTAAAGAACAAATTTTTAGGGATATGGGTACAACTGTAAATGTGAACTAAGGCAATCTCAAAGTTCATTTTATGTATGTATATAATATATATTAATATATTTACATATATGTTTATATATAACTAGGGACAAATGGCTAATGGGTATAAAGGGGAAATAGGCATGTGTATAAAAAATTTTTTAATTGGAATTAGCTTTGAATAGTGTCATAATTTTCTGATTGCTCTTTACCCTGACTATTCAAACTGGGAATTTGTATTTGTATTTCCATATAATACCCGTTCATCTTTGACTAGGGTAAAAGACAATAAGTTTTCCTCTAAAATGTTAGTAGAAAGGACTCAAATGTTTATGACTTAAATAATTGGAGAGTTGCCTTTTTTTCAAATAGTGAAAAATATTAGGAAGGGCATTTAATAAAACTTAATGTACTAAATAATTTGGGGATCAGAATTCTAGGTATCTTTAAATGCCCTGATTATTTATTGGGACAGGGTCTTGTAGGCTTTCTTTTTATCGGTTTTGTTGGGGTTCTTATGCCTCTGCCCCCCTTCACCCCAATGTCTTCCAACACCAATTAGGAGAGAAAGAAGGGTAATGGGAGAGGGAGTGTGGTTCTCTTTTGATTACTTTGAGCTGGTTAGGGTTGTTGGTTTCTTGGTGCAAGTCCAGTCTTCATAGTCAGGATATCTCCAACTTCTCATCAAACTGAAGTAACAGCAACCAGAAACATGGGGAGGGTCTAATAAAGTGAAAGTTTCTGCTTTGGAAACTCAGTTGTGTCATGTGCATGTTTTTTGTTTTGGTCCCAAGTGTGGGATGTGGGAATGCCCCCCCCCTTGGAAAACAGCCCCCGTAAAAAGGCGAGTGATGTTTGTCAGCTGAAAATTACCTTGTATGAGGGGTGTGATTTTTGTGAGCTGGAATACATACTGTGTGGACTCTGAGAAAGGATAATAGAAGTCCACAGACAGTAACAACGCTTTTGCATTGCTAAGCTTTGCAACACTTTGGATCCTCCTATGGTCTTCACAGAGAAATGCTCCAGAGACCTGTCCGTGTTGCTTTGGCAGAGTTTGGCCACTTCTGTTGACATGTTTCTGCTGCTCCTTTGCTGTTTGACTAGACTGCTGGTATTCTGTGTTTGGTAATCCCCAAAGAACCCATCGACCCATCAGCAGGAAGTAGCTAAAAAAGGAGCTTTCTGGGACAGCTTGGTGTATAACTAAGTGAAACTTCCAGCCTGGTGGTTCCTAGTAGAAAGGACTAAGTAAGCCCTCTTCCTGTGGACTGGAAGTAGGTAATTCTTTCAAAAATCCCTGCTACCCAGTCACCCTGTGTGACCCTTCCTCACCACCCTACCCCACCAATAGCTTTTGCAAAACAGCAGACTTGGGTGTTGCCCAATTTCTACTGGCATCACTAAGGTTTTGTTTTTGCTTTTTTTCCTATCTGGAGTTAGTGCTAAGCATGCTTCCTCTAGTTTATCTCTGGGGCCTTTTCACAGGGCCCGTGTTTGAGCCATTCTCCATAATCTGTGATTTTTTTTTTTTTTTTTTTTTGTCCAGATTTCTGGACCCCACCAAGAATCTTGGAATACTGACTTACTCGTAGATTGGAGACAGATGGCAACACCACAGCTTTAGAGCGAGGAAAATAGGATGAGTTAAGTAAGATGGTTTGACTGAGTGGTGGAGAGAGATGACCAGCCTGGAAGTCAGGCCCTCTGGCTTCTGTGTGTATTCACTAGAGTGTCTGTTATGGGTCAGAGACTGGTCAAATATTAGGTAGAATTTTTTTTTTTACTATTTTATTTATTTATTATTTATACAGTGTTTTACCTGTGTATGTGACAGCATGTATGCCTTCATGTCAGAAGAGGGCACCAGATCTCATTTTAGATGGTTATGAGCCACCATGTGGTTACTGGGAATTGAACTCGGGAACTTTGGAAGTATAACTAGTTCTCTTAACCTCTGAGCCATCTCTCCAGCCCCCAAAGTAGAATTTTGATCCACACAACTTTATAGCTGCCACCTTAATCAGTGTTTCACTTTTCTTAGCTATAAAAAGTGCACAGCCTATGCTGCTTGTGAGCCAGTGCATGAAAGAATTTTCAAATGTACAGGACTGAGGATTAGAGAGGAGGTATAATAGTTTGAGCATGGTAGCAAGCACCTGTACTCCCCGCTACTCAAGAAGAGCAGAAAGACCCTTTCTTGGCCAGGCATGGTAACACGTCTATAATCTCAGCACTTTGGAGGCAGAGGCCATCCTTGCCTACATAGTAAATTCCCGGCCAACCTGGGTTACATGAAACCCTCCAGTTGTAGAAAAGATCCTAAGCCAGGGGTAGTGGCCTTTAATTCCAGCACTTTAGAGGCAGAGGCAGGTGAATCTCTTGAATTCAAGGCCAGTCTGGTTTACAAAGTAAGTTAGAGAGAGGACAGCCAGGACTACACAGAGAAACCCTATCTTAAAAAACAAAACAAACTGCTGCTCAAAATAAAAGGCTCTTGGTGCAAAAGGTCCAGGGTACATCGGAAGAGCCTTATTTAGGACTAGAGTATTCTAATAAATAGAAAACAGCCAACTATACCAAGCAATACTATTGGCCTACATTGTCAAGGACACAGACACAAAAAGAAAATGACTAACTTGGGAATAAAAGGTTTTAAAAACTATTAAGCGGTGATTTTGTTTCTACTTAGCGTCCTCTGATGGAATACAGTGGGGGAAAGTTTTTCTGTTGAAATAAGTTAGAAAAAAATCAGTACCCAGAGAAGAAATGCCTTTGTTTCTCTTTGGTTAAGAGCTTACTTGCCTGGTAATGTTAACACATACTTGTAAATACCATCACTTGGGAAGCTCAGACTGGACTGCACAGAGAGACTGTTTCCAGAAGGGGGGAAGGGCACCAGTTATTGCAGCTGTTACTGGTAATGTAAATGATTTCAAGTCTCTCCCCCATTAATGAATTTTTAAAATATAATTTATGTGCATAGGTGGTTTGTCTGCATTCATGTCTGTGTGAGGGTGTCAGAATTCCCTAGAACTGGAGTCAGAATTCCCTAGAACTGCGAGCTGCCATGTGGGTGCTGGGAATTGAACCTGGGTCCTCTGGAAAAGCAGCCAGTGCTCTTAACTGCTGAGTCATCTTTCTAGCCCTATATTAATGAGTTTATATATTTTTGACTATTTATTCTGTATCGTCAGCACTTAACTCTGTGTATGCTAACATGTAACCACTGACCAGAAATCCTGAGCTATAAGATGCTGTTCAAGGTTGTCATCTAAGCATTAAATGTATTGGACTGGCATGGTGGTACTTTTTTTTTTTTTTTTTTTTTTTTTTTTGTGGTACATGTCTTTAATCCCAATACTTGGGAAGCAAAGGTAGGTGGATATCTGTGAGTTTGAGGTCAGTCTAGTCTATATGTAGCATTCCAGGGCTACTCACTATCTTGTTTAAAAAAAAAAAATCACAGCCAAGACTCATAGAAAAACCCTGTCTCAGGAAGAAAAAAAAATCAAGAGTTTTATGTATTGAATACTAGCTAAAAGCTCATAGATAGCTGAGCATGGTATCACATGCCTGTATCCCGCAGTTGGGAGGCAGAAGATAGTGAAAGTGATGCTACCCTCGGTTACAGTATGCCTTGGTTATCCTTGTCTGAAGGGAGGACCTTGATAAGAATATATGGACTGGGCATGGTGGGAGACAGAGGCAGGCGGATCTGTGTGAGTTCGAGGCCAGCTTGGTCTCTAGGACAGCCAGAGCTCTATACAGAAAAACCCTGTCTCAAAAACAAACAAACAAAAAACAAAAGCTAAACCCCCAGTCTTCAAAAATGTATGAGTAAAGGTGCTTAAGTTAGATAATAAAATAGAGATTTTTCTAGTCTTTGTAGACTGCCAAGTTTCATCAGAGACTTTTCAAACTATGTAGGCAACAAATATCTGACACCAGTGTTAGGGCCAATGAAATGATGATGCACACAACAGATTTTATATGAAAGAGGTTTAGTAGATGGAGATGAAGAGAGAGAGAGAGAAGGAGAGAGCCAAACATGATAGGGGGAAGGTTGGGGGGCGCCCTGACAGAGAAAGAGGAGAGAGTAAGAGGGCAAGAAGAGTAAGAGAACAAGAGGGCAAGAGAGTTGATCCTTTTAAGGAGCAACTTAACCACACCTGCAAGGTGAAGCAACCTGGTGAGTGACACATGATGACATCATTGGTTGCTAGGCAACCCAGAAACAGGCTGCCTAAATACTAACACCTTCCATTTCTGGTAAAAAATCTGGGAGCAATCTGGAAGAGGAAATTAATTTGAAGGAAGGCTCACCTGCCTTTGTGATGCTGATGAAAACATTCCATTAGAGGAAGAGCAATACAATTTCCTGCATGGAGCAAAAATCAAAAAGCCGAAAAAACACACATTAATGAGATTCACTTTGCTTAGTCTCCCTTCCTTAAGATCAGATCTCATTTCATACCTAACTTAGGCATCCCCTCTATTTAAGACAGATCTCAAGGGCAAATACTACCCTACCTCTCTAAGAGCTCTTGCTTCTCAAGAGCTTGGCAAGCTTCTCTCACATCTCCCAAAATAGATCTCACTAGAGCTCTGCATTAGGTGCTTAACTTGAACGGCCTGAAGTGGGAAAGGTGGATGGTTGGCTTTCCAGCTGTTCTAGAATATATTTTGCTGGGTAGGATGGTCTTCACCAGTTGGGTGCACACGCATTTCATTGGTCAGGAGATAGTCAAGAACTAGCTTGTCCGAGCCAGGGCCCACTGTCAGGAGCTATATGTAGGCAATGTGCCCTGGACTGGAGATCAGGAACCCTCAGCTGTCATTCTTGCCATAAATACTGAGCACCTGGTGAGAAAAACTAAGCCTCTTTCTATTGACAAGATGGAAGGATGCTACCAAATGATTCAGGATATTTAAAAAAATGTTGGCTTCATTTATGCATATGAGTGTTTTGTCTGTCTCTGTGTGTGTGTATCACATGCATGCTTGGTTGTCTGAAGAGGGCATAGAATCACCTGGAATACGAGTTATACATGTGAGCCTCTATGTAGATGCTAGTAATTGAACCTAGGTCTTCTGGAAAAGCAGATAGCACTCTTAACCACTGAGCCATATCTCCAGCTCTAATTCAAGAATATTTTATGCTCAATGTTTTGCACTAAGATTCCATAGAAGACTTCTTTTGGAGCTAAAGAGTAGCCACAACTAGACAATAAAAAACAAGATAGAACATGGGGCATGAAGCTAATGATTAAATGGCAACTACATTCATTCTATGCTTCAATTTGCATCTATTCTACTAACAAATTTAACTATGTTTGCTTTTCTTTCTGGAACCAAGTAAAATGTCAACAAATCAAAAAGTGATCAAATACAAGGATATTATATACCTTATACAGGTAATAAGCCAGTGTTCTAATTCTAAGTGGACTTGCCTGATCTGTACTCCTATAAAGTAAGCCAATAAATAAATGGTAATATTTACCCAAGGGGGCTATGTTGTGATTCTCCGGGGTGACTAGTAGGTCTAAAGCAAAGCACCACACTGCACAAGGATTACATAGGATCAGAATTGGAGGACACCTAAGCCCCCTATCTTTGTGGCACATGCACAACCTGAATATACATTGAATGCTTTTGCCTAGTCTAGATCTTAAAGGTTTTCATAAGCAAATCTTGGTCTGCTGTAGTGATATTTCCTCTGTCAGTTATAATGTGAATGTTCACTGCTCGAGCCAGGTCATCTACAGCACCAAATGCTCCACTGATTCCCTGTCTTCAGGAGTAAACTGATTCTTGACAAAATGGATGGGCTTACCTGCAGTAGCCAGGAACCAGGAATTTCTACACCTAACTCTAATAATTGTATTGAACATTAAAACGGGAGGAACACTACCCTTCAGGCTCCAAACATCCATTTAAATCATCTGATCATTATTAAATGTAAACGCCACTTCTAGATTATGGCTTGTTTTTGCAGGGCCTGTTATCTAAAAAATCTCTGGTTTTTGTTGTTGTTGTCATCTTTCTGGTCTAGCATGTGATAGCTGGTGTCTTATGACTTAGGAAAGGCTCTCTGCCAATAGACAGGATGGGAGGGAAGAAGAGGAAGGACAGAGATACAGCTACTTGTTAATAGCCTTGGACCAAGAGAAAGGAGGTTAAATTGCTGGGCAACAATTGGTGGCAACTGGACTCCCTTATGGATTTTATTATATTCGTTCAAGAAAAAAAAGGGGGGGGGGAACAGTGGGAGGACAACTACATCATAAGAGACTTACCCTCAAAGTTGGGAGAACTATGTAAACATTCTCGTTTTCTGCTGTCTCCTGTGCTGTCTTAAATTATCATAATGGCTTTGAAGGCCCAAAATTTTGCCTCACATTAACATATGGCTCTTCTGCATATACATATAAGCAGGCTAGGAGGACAGGACGTGAGAAATGTTAACTGTTACAAAAAGAGGGAAGGAGGGAAGTGAGGGGAGGCTTAAAATGCTTTCACAGCTCATTATACTAATGCTGATTTTTACCCCTCTATGTGTGTGAGTGTTTTGTTCTCATGTATGTCTGTGCACTGCATGTGTGCCTGGTACCCTAGAAGGCCAGAAGAGGGCAGAAGAGGGCATCAGATACCCTGGAACTGGAACTGCCATGTGGATGTGTTGGAAACCTGGCACCTGCAAGAACTATTTCTCTTAACTGTTGAGCCATCTCTCCAACCCAATTTCTTAGTTTTGACAAAACACACACACACACACACACACACACACACACACACACACACACACA
>NW_026585644.1:19368086-19404061 GCF_907164565.1 Psammomys obesus
CACACACACACACACACACACACACACACACACACACACACACACACGGAATGCTGATTGACTACTAAGTAGGAATTCAGTTATCCAAGAATGAAAGTATTTTTCTGATATGGGTCTCTTACCAGATTCTGAGTGTTGGAAACAGGTTTTTGGCTAAGGTCTCTGGCCGCTGTAAAACTGGAGAAGTGGCAAGTCTCTTCTGTGGGGCCAATCAATCCAAGTCAGAACTTGGCCACTTTAGACCTTAAGTAACTTTGACCATGATCCTTTCCACTGGTTCTCTTCATCTAAACTCTCCTTATGTTTTAGTTTCTTATGTGGTCCAGTGACTCTGAGCAGCCAAAGGAGACAGGAAGAGAACTCCATAGCTCCTTGTGCATGCCAGAAAGTACATATGATGCACGATACTTTTGCACATATCAAGGCCAACTACTACAGGTAATTCTCTAAAATGTCTAAGGGAAAGTGATACAAAGCAAATTTTAGAATAGGATCTTCTCAAAATAATGTTATTTTTCTTTTCCCCAATTTGAAGAGAACTGTGACTCCAGTTATAGTAGGTCTGGCTTACAGGCCCATTAAAAATTCCCAGGCTGGGATGTCTCTCCATGGGTAGAGTGCTTGCCTAGCATGCATGGATCTCTGGTTCAAACCCCACATCACATACATTGGGCATTGCACACACCACACCTGTAACCCTACTACTCAGCAGGCAGAGGCAAGAACAGTTTCAGGGCTAGCCTAGGAAAATGAGACCGTGACTCAAAAAAATTTCCCAAAGGATAATGTGTTCATCAGTCAGGCTCATTCAACAGTTTTGTACCATGTTTGTTTTCCATTTTCTTCCTAAAGGGATTTTACGGTTACATATGAACTGTCTGAACTAAAGCCTTGGAAATGAGTTGATACATGCATTTTGTATGGTCATATTTAAGTAGCATCCTTTTATGAGATTTAAGAATTCTTATTGCTTTTTGAAAGCTCTATTTATTTTTTATACAGTATTCTGCCTGCAGGCCAGAAGAGGGTACCAGATCTCATTATAAATGGTTGTGAGCCACCATGTGGTTGCTGTGAATTGAACTCAGGACCTTTGAAAGAACAGCCAGTACTCTTAACCTCTGAGCCATCTTTCTAGCCCCCATATTTCTTCTTTAAAATAATTTTTTATGTATATTGCCTGCCTGTGTGAGAGTGTCAGTTTCTCTGGAATAAGAGTTACAGTTGTGAGCCGCCATGTGGGAGCTGGAAATTGAACTTGGGTCCTCTGGAAGAGAAGCATGTGCTCTTACAGAGCTCTTAACCACTTGAAGCTTCTCTCCAGCCCCATCAAGTCATATGTCCTTTTCTTTCTTTCATTGAGACAGGGTTTCTCTGTATAGCTTTGGCTGTCCTTGAACTCCTTTTGTAGACCATGTTGGCCTCGAACTCACAGAAATCCAACTGCCTCTGCCTCCCGAGTGCTGGGACCATGTGCACCACCATGCCCAAGCATGAGAATTCCTATTTCTTGAAGGGCTAGCTGTACCATCTTTATTCAGCAGACAACAAACAAACAGGCATCCAAGTTAAGGAATAATTAGCATCTTAGAAATAGTATGGGCTCTATGACAGGTAGGGCAAGACAAGTAAGTGGGACTTCGTGGTGTTACAGTGAGTGGTAGATATCATGGCTTGCTGTCAAGCCTGACTACTTGAGTTTGATCCTTATGACCCATATTGGTGGAAGGAGAACACCTACTCCTCCCAAGTCACATCTTGAGTGTGGTGTTGGTATAGGCCTGGCCATATCAAGGACCTCATTGCTTTTACCTCATTTAAGTGGGAAAGGCCAGGACAGCAGTATCTTCCCTCGGGTCTGAGTGCATATATTGGCAGTATATGGAGCAGTGGCCCTCCTTCTGCTTCCAAATGTTTATAGTACCCTTACCAAGATTGTTCCAACTGAGATTAAGCAAGCCTGCCTCTTTCTTCACATGTATGTAATAAAGACACTGTGCCCTGTGGGGCTGTGCCTTCATCAGGAACCCCAGCATTTTGTGTCTGCCATTTTTTATTCCTTCCTATCCCAGTTAGGTCAGTCCCTGGAGCCATGAAGAGCACTGCAGTTCTGATTTCCACATGCATGCATCATGTGTATACACAAATGTTATACAGCTATCTTTCTAGTTTTTTTTTTTTTTCTTCTTGGACTTAGGGTCTCATGTTGTCCAGGGTAGCTATTGGGGGATGGTTCTGTGCACTGTGTATTCAAATGCTGATTTCTGTACCCAGAGATCTGGCTGAAGTCTGGACATGCCATCATCATTATTATTGAAGATCTCCTGTCTCATTGTGGTGTAAAAATCGTTCTCCATCATCTCTGACTAGTTAATAAAGAGCTGAACAACCTATAGCTGGGCAGGAGAGTTGAGGTAGGACTTGGAATCCCAGGAGGAGAAAGGAGGGTCCAGAAGGGAGTCACCATGAGAACACGGATGGAGCAGCAGCAGCCAGTGTGGGATTAGTTGGCAGGTAACAGGGCACATAGCTGGGAAGTAGGCTGGGACAGTGTCGGTGGATTAATATAGATGAATGTCTGCCTACCTACAGTACCTAAAGCTTATTAATAAATATAACAGGTCTCCATGTCATTATCTGGGAACTGAACGGGCATTAGAATCACACTTAAAATTTACAGATAGCCTCAAACGTCCCCTGTAGCCAAGCATGACCTTGAACCGATTCTCCTGATCTCACTTCCTAAGTGCTGGATTATAGGTTTCACCACAGGGGTGGTTATTAAATGTAGCTCTGAGCTAAGTTCTCAGGCCTATTTCTCTGTTCATTTAGATTTTTTTTTTTTTATCAGTAGTGCAGAACCACATAAGTGATTTCTAACAAGTACTACTTAAATTGACTTGCGTCTATTACTGAATAATTCATTTCAGAGTGGGATCAATAAATCTCACTTTTTTTTTTGAGTCAAGGTTTTTCTGTGTAGAAAAGGCTGCCTCAAACTCAGGGATCTGCCTATCTCTGCCCCCTGAGTGCTGGGATTAAAGCACTTCCAACTTCATTAAATCTAAAAAAAGTTCAGATGTTAAGATGAACCCAGATCAAGACACCATGGTAATGGCTGTAGAGCAAATTGTCCCTAACTAGGATAATAAACTAGCAAACCTTTTTAACATTTATTTTTATGGGTGTTTTAACTGCTTGCTGTCTGGGCATGAGAAGAGGGCCTCGGATTCCCTGGGCTGGAGTTACAGATGACTGTGAGCTACCATGTGAATGCTCTTAACTGTGGAGCTCTCTCCACATTTCTTGTTTCTGAGGATCAGGTGGGGCTGCAATGATTTCAGAAGTTTGCTGCAGCTGTAGAATCCTTGCCAATCTCAAGTCTTTGGTTGGTGGTTTGTGTGCCTATCTACTCCTCTGCGTATCCCACGCTCTTGGAGCATTAATATTGGCTGAGACAGAGGAATCTTAGTTTTGAGGCCACCTCAGGCTGTATAAGAAGACTGTTAAAACAACAATCAGAATAAAGCGAACCTGATATGGCAGGGTGTAAAAACCTAATTTTGGAAGTGAAATGCCATGATTTCTACTGCATGTGTATGCCCTATGTCACACAGACCAACCGTGGAAGGAGCCCAGTGGGGAAGGAGGCAGACTATAAAAAGGACCGATGGATTGTGGGGAAGGGTCCAACACTGCTGTGACTTTGAAGGTCTTTATTTCTTACTGGCAGACAGTAAAAGGATGACCTCACAGTTAAGTGAACCTATGTTTACGATGGAAATTTCAAACTTCGCAGCCAGTTATAGATATAAAATGAAAGTTACCTAGGGGGAACATATTTCTAAAAAATATATATATTTTGAGAGTAAAAGAACAAAAGCTGGAAGCCAAATGTGATGGCTCATTCCCTATTATCCCAGCGCTTGGGAGGCTGCACCAGGAATACCTGAATGGGGTTACAAAATGAGCCTAGTTCAAAAAGCACACCAAGCAACCTTTCCCCGCCGCTGAAAGCAAACAAATCCCCAAAGAATAAGCCCTTGAAGATCAGACTTGGACTGTCAGTTTTCGACTCTGAGTGCTTCTCCACACAGCACTGTCAGTTGTTCTGTGTCAGCCTCTTAGTGCTGGGATGACCGGCACGGGCTGCCACACCAAGCTCAATGTGCCAATTCTGCTGTTCCGGTGTTTTATCCAGCATGGCCCTCTGTGGTGTCTCGTGGCCCTTCACCTCCTGCACGAGCTGCTCTTTCATCTTAAAGGTATGGACTACTGCTAAATCAAGGATGAACTTCAAATAGGAATCGTAATTTGAGTCCTGACCTATGAATGGCAAAGATTACGTGAAACAGGACTAACCCTGAAAACTTTGAGCTTTTTGTTTTGATGAAGTGGATCAGGTGCGATCCCAAAACTAGCACAGAGGTTCTCAACCTGCCAGTCTTGACCCCTTTGGGAGGGGTAGCATCACAGGTATCCTGCAGTTTAGATATTTACAATTCATAACAGTAGTAAAAGTTATAAGTAGCGATGAAATAATTTTATGGTGGGGGTCATCACGAGGCACTGTATTAAAGGGTCACAGCATTAGGAAGGTTGAGAACCACAATACTAGCATTTACTAAACATAGCTGATTGCACAAGAGTTAGGGGACACAAAAATATACAGTCTCTAAAGTTAGAAACTTGAGGATATGGGGCCTGGACACTCAAAAGAAGAAATACTGTAACATTTCTATTATTAAAACGCCACAAATAGCTGTGATATCTAATTTATGGAGGTGAATTTTTTTTTTTTCATTTAGTATGCCATCATACAGACTAGGTTTACCTAACATGCCAAAAGATGTACAAACTGTTGGAAATGATGTAAGATTTTAACTGGGACATTCTACAACAGACAAATTTAAATCACAGTTTATCTTTTTCAGGAAGACAACTTGAAATTTGACCAGGGCTAATAATATTACAAACAGTAAACACAGTACCTAAAAACAAACAAACAAACAAACAAAAAAACCTGCAAAAACAACTATTCCAAACTCAAGGGATCGAGAAGGGTAACCAACTATGAGTTAGGGGTAGGTGGTCGCTCCTCTTCACAGGTGAGTGAGCAATTAGGATTCCGGTACCCAGAGATTGCGAAGGAGGAAATAAATGTACATTCAGAGGCCTATGTACAGTACCCTGAACATTTCCTGTAACAATTGAGACCTGGTCTTCCCACCTTGTCCGCGAAAAGACCAGCTATGAAGGCTGCACTGGTTTGAGGGCCTGCCGAACGGCTCCCACCTTCCCTCCCCGCGGTCACCCGGGGACAGAGACCAGACGGTTCTGGGTCGAGTCAGGACGCCGCGAGCTGACGGCCAGCAAGGCGCCAGGCATGCCCCAGAGGGACCAGGAAGGAACAGAGCCCACAAGATGGCGTCAAGCCCGCGCCGGGGCGGGGCGCGCCACGCCTCCCACAATGCTCTGCGGCTCCCATCTTCCGGCTGTGGGCAGCTCCGAGGGTCGGCGACTGCGGCCGGAAGCGGGCTGAGCGGCTGACTTCGAGCGCCGCCTGCACTTCCGGGGCTTTGAGCCTCGCTCTTAAGACTTCCCTGTAGGCGGCGCGGGAGGGAAAAGTTTGTAGGGCCGCGCTGGGAGGATCACCTCCTCTTCCCAATGTGAGCAGTTTCCCGAACGCTCTTTAGGGGAAGGTTGCCTGGAGAGGTGGTGGACGGGAACATGAGGCGGCGTCTCCTCTTCCTGACCACTTTGGTGCCTTTCGTCCTGGCACCCCGACCTCCGGAGGAGCCAGGGTCTGGCTCCCACCCGCGACTTGGTAAGAGCCGGGAGAGGAAAGCCCGGGGAACAAATTGGCTTAGCTCGCCCCAGAGCGCTTGGAGGGACGCGCAGGGGCGCTGGGGGCGCTGGGGGCGCTGGGGGCGGGGTGTTGGGCGACAGTGGCGCGTTCCGGAGTTTTCGTGTGGGAAGGGGGGTGTGGCTCTCGGTGTTTAGAGAGAGAAAAGAGATGGACTTGCTTCTCCCGTGAGGAGGGACATCCTGGAGGGCTCTCCCGTAGGGACCGAGGGCCTGTGAGGGGTCAGTTCGCCAGGGTTTGCATTTCTGGGATGTCTAGAAAAGAGGTGCAGGCGTGTGGAAGGTTCGTGTGTGGAGTGGGAGAGATGGTCGAGATCCGTTGCTAACAAGTGGATCTAAGGTGTTGGGTGGTGCTGACAAAAGCAAGACCCTGGGAGGAAGGAGGGTCCAAGTTCCACACCACTTGTTGGCTCTCAGAGGCTGACTTGAATTTCTTATGGAGGAGGTACTTAAGCAGTAGTCTAGTTGGAAGGCGCCGGCTGAAGTAGTTTCATTTGCTTTCCTGACTGGATTTGGAATCCTGCAGTTGGATTTCAAGCTCATTCTAAGCACTTGACGGAGAGAGCGAGGCTCAAACTTCCTAAGCTAACTCTTGACTTGGCTTGCCACGCTGAATGCCTTCCTTGCAGATTTTAAACAAATTACCAGCGCTGACCCGTTTAAACAGTTTAACAGTTTAAACAGCCTAGAAACCAGAGGGTTCCTACTTAGATTTTTAGAGAGCTCGGCTTATAAGGATAGCCATGCATTAGAGAGTGTGAAGTTTTGGTGATAGGCAGCTTACCGGGTATCTTAGGATCCTTTAGCTTGCAAGTGATCCTTTAGCTTGCATCTGAGACATTTCAGGTAATCAATAACAAAGTGTGAAACAGTGTATTCCCCATTGTATTAAGTTATGATCTTGTCATTATAGTATTTTATTATTCAGATTGAGAGTTTTCTTTATGGCGTTTTGTTTTATGTTTTCCAGGCAGGATTTCTCTGTGTAGCCTTGGCTGTCCTGGACTCACTTTGTAGACCTGGCTGGCCTCGAACTCACAGAGATCCACCTGCCTCTGCAGGCATGTGCGACGGTGCCTGGCTTTTTATGTCATTTTGAGACAGGGTCTCACTATGTCTTTCTGGTTGTCCTGGAACTCGCTATGTAGACCAGGCCGGCCTCGAACTCACAGAGATCTGTTTGCTTCTGCCTCCCAATAGCTGGATTAAAGACCTTGCACCGGCACTCCCAGGCTGGCTTGTGTTAGTTTTGTTTGTTTTTCTACCTTGTGTTTTCGTCTTTTTACTGAACAGAGGATGTAATTGACTGGTATAGACATTGAATGTATTATATGTTCTTATCCAAATAACTTTCTTCTGTGTGTTTGCATTTTGAAAGTGGATTACATATGTGACAGTGTGATTAAAGAATTGCAAAGGAGCTAGTTAGAAAGTGCTGAAATTTAAGTTGATACAAACTGAAAGAAAAATTTCAAGATGGATAGCAGAGCATAAGGACATGCTTCCTTTTAAGGATGCTAGTGAGAATAAACTTGGATTTGTGACAGTAAAGTGATTTTTGCACCATTCCAACACAGCTTGTTATCATTCTGTCCACAGGTGGAGAAAAGTGTGAATCCTAGGGACTCATACAGTGTAGAGGAAGAGTACATTATTTCTAGGTTGATTCTCAGCACTGTAAGCTGAGACCTAAACAGATACGTCTAAAGCAGCATGCAGTGCATTAGGACGTGTTTATGGCAGACACTGTTGTGTGTATGTGTGGTGCTCATAACCTCAAGGTAAATTTCAAAAGATTTCAGACAAAATCTGTGACCTACTTTCTTTCCCTTCCACCCACTACATCCTCTTTTACTAAAAGTAACACAAAGGAAAAGCAGTTTTGTAATCAAAGTGAGACTTATACACCCCAGCTGCAACTTTGCTATGATATCATGACTAAGCTCATGTGACTCATAACTTTCCTAAATTATGCAATTCATAACAGTTCCTGAAATCATTTTTGGTGATCCACAGAATACCCTAAAAGTCAAGTTTCTTTTTATTATGTACTTTTTGCCCTTCAGAAAATTATATGCCTAATTGATATTTAGTACATGTATAGTCTAAATATAGAACCAGGTAAGTTAATTAAAAAAAAACTTTGAGAAAACTATAAAACTGTTTGTTGGTCTTGAAAAACCAAGTGTAACAGTAGGGTTGGGCTAAGCAACAAACTCACGAACTGCTAGAGAAACAAAAAAGTCCTTCTTCAGATGTGCACAAGGGCTGTGTTCATTGCTTCATGTGCATGACAACTCACTACGTTCTTCTGAGACCCATTTTTTTTCTACCCCATTAAAAAAGTCTGGCGTGGTGACATAGTACAGTGCTTGCCTAGCATTTATGTGCAAGGTTCTGAGTTTGAGCCCTGTTTCATAGCTTACAGGATTTAGATGCTTGGCCTCTTCATGCTAAAGTTGCTGTTTATTAGCTGCAATCCTATGAAATCCAAATATTTAACACAAACCACTGCAAGCAAGGTTTAAGGTAACTTTGTTTTGCAGTAGTAAAGAGATGAACTATTTCTGTGATAAAATGAAGAATTAATAGAGCAATGCTTTGGGAATTGGAGAAGTCCTTTTGGCTTTCACAGGATTTTCCAGAATGTTATGTGTGAAGGTCCTCATCTGAGGGTGGTTGATTTTGGATCCTTCACCATTTGTGTTGTGGAAGATAGCACCTGTATGCAGGTGGAAGCATACTTTGAAGAGAGTGTGAACTAGGTTGATAGCAAAGAAACGACGAGACAGGCTTTATTGTGGTAGGGAAGTGAAAGAAAGGTTTCTGCTTGGCCTTTTGCCCTAAAATCAGCTAAGAGAGCCAGCATGTCTGTCCCCAACTTCCCCTTTGTCTGTGCCCCACCAACAGGAACTGTAGATTCTGAAGAGTACTCTGGTTTCACTTGCTCTTTGTGTTTTCTTAGCTGCTAAATATGTATCCCTGACCTTGTCTTGTTCTCTGAAGTCCCATTCATATCAAGTTGATGGTTACACCTCCATGTTCAAAAAAGCATACTAGTGTAGTATGTCCAAAATGATTTCTCATCTATTTTTGAACAAAGAGTGAGCATGAGCTAGGGGATGGTGGCACATGCCTTTAGTCCCAGGCAGAGGCAGGTATATCAGGTATATCTCTGAGTCTGAGGCCAGCCTGGTATACAGAGTTAGTTCTAGGACAGCCAGGGTTACACGCAGAAACCCTGTCTCAAAAAAAATGAAAAGAATATAAAAGGTCTATAGATATTTCTAGACCCTTCTTTCTAACATGTTATTTATATTTTTCTCACACACATGAATACATTATCTTAACTGCTTGTGAATATATGTGTGTAGATGCACACAAAAGTGTAGACATAACTTTTAAATTTAAAAAATTATGTTCAGTTTAAAAATGCTGACTTTCAGTTTGATGGGAGAAAGTGGGTTATACTTGAGATGAATTCACTAAAGTCAGTGGCTTTAAAAACTTATCCAAGACAGCAATTCATGTATAAGAGAAGGGTGAGGTGGAATGTTTATTAAATGTCCTCTAGGCACCACCACATTGAGACCAGGAGAACCTGGAGAAATTCATAAGGAGCAAAGTATAAGCTGCTTTGCCACTGGCTTGAATTGGAGACTCATAGGATAATATAGGTTTTCTCTGTTCTTGCCTAAAATCACTGTCTGGCTCATCAGTAGTGAGAGTGTGTGCATATGCATGTGTGTGTGTGAGTGTACATACATGCATGCATACATAAGAATGTCCATGTAGGTATGGAAGCCAGAATCCCAGGAGTCTTTTTTCTGATACTCACTTTGTTTCTTCAGCAACTTAACCTACTGATCTCCCAGATTCCAATCTTATTTTGTTCCACACTGAAGTTCATTGAGATTTCTGCTTAACAGTGCCCTTACACAAAGTCTAAAATCCTTAATATTTCATTCTATGTTCATCAGCTGACCTCCATCCTCCAGTCTTGTAAATCATAATTCTTTATAATGTTTGTTTGTTTTTGTTTTAGGAAGGGTCTCAGTATGTAGTCCTGGCCAGTGTGTAACTCACCATGTAGACCGAGCTGCCCTTGAACTCAGATCTTTATGCCTCTAAGGTTTGAGTGCTAGGATTAAATTTAGACTTGTGCCCCAGCAGATGTCCTCATTGCCTTACGTTATATTCTTGCTGTGATGTTGTACAGTACAGTTTAGCTGAATTGCCTTTTTACTTCTACTGCACTGTATGACATGCCTTCTTTTAGCTGTTAACTCATCCTTTCTTAAAAAAAAAGTTATATATATATATGTATGTATTTGTGTGTGTGTGTGTGTGTGTGTGTGTATTTTGCCTGCATGTCTGTGTGCTGTGTACATGTAGTATCAGAGGCTCCCCTAGAACTGGAGTTAAAGTTTTAAGCAACCATGTGGTTGCTGGGAATCAAACCTAGGTCCTCTGGGAGAGCAGCTAGTGCTCTTAACCACTGAACCTTCTATCCAGTCTTGACCCCATCCTTTTGATACAGATACTACTTCTAGGAGAAGCATCCTTGGCTTGCTAGGCAGGAATGCTAATCCTGCTATGTTCTTCCATAATTACCTGCCTCCCCCCATAAAGGTGATACACTTTATGATGATTTTGTGTGAGTGTTCTTCCCCGCTATACTAAAAAAATATACATTTAAAAAAAATCTCTGTTACATTGCCATATTAGTTGAATAAATGAGCCATAGTTTGGTGACAGGGTCTCAGTGTGTATCTCTGCCTGGCCTGGAACTCACTATGTAAACCTCACATTCATGCATGCCTCTGCCTCCAGAGTGCTGGGATTAAGGTGTGCACCATCATGCCAGGCACCAGTTTTTCCTCCTTTTCCTCCCCCTTTCCTTCTTCTTATTCTTCTTTGATTTTTCAAGAAAGAGTTTTTCTGTGTAGCCTTGGCTGTCCTGGAACTCACTCTGTAGTTCAGGCTGGCCTAGAACTCACAAAGATCCGCCAGCCTGGGATTAAAGATGTGTGCCACCACCACCTGGCCCTTTTTTTAATCATTTTTTTTTTTTTTTAATTTTAGTTTTTACTTCTTTATTGAGAGATTTGGGAAGGAATGAGAGAAAAAAAAATGTTGCAAAGATTATAGGAGAATGTTACCACCAAGTGTTAAAGTTCTGGAAGTGAGAAGTTGTATATCTGAGGGGCACTTGTTTAGAAGGCAGTATTAGGAGCTGTAGGTAGCTCCAGTTTGCTTTACAAGAGGGAGCTGTTTTTATTGAGTTGTTTGTAATGGCTCCAGGACATCTAATTTGTAATATCCAGTTATTAAAAGAAAATAATTGCAATGGAAACACAGTAGCTATTTTAAAGTATGTTAGCAAGCTACATTTAAAAGGTGCTTATTATAGACAATATACTCAAAATAACTAACAACTATCTTGCCCTTAATTTTCTTCTAGCCCCAATTTTATACATAGTTAAGATATTGGGATATAAATAGCTTTTGAAACCTTCCCTTTGCTCAACTTTGTATTTTACATGTTCTTAAAAACCTGCTGTGACCAAGCTTTTTTTTTTTTTGTATTTTATTTTTTTCTTATCAGTTACATTTTATTAACTCTGTACCCCAGCCGTGGCACAATCCCTCATTCCCTCCCAGTCCCTCCCAGTCCCTCCCTCCCTCGTGACCAGGCTTTTTAATGGTGAGTGGTTCCTCTTGTCCTTCGGAAGTTCTACAGTTTGTCTGTTTTCCAGTTTAGCTAACCTTGTTTCTAGTTCTTGTTTTTAAAAGCATGTCAGGCTGAATAAAAGGTGAACTGGGTGAGCTGGCTATTAAACATTTGAGTATTACCTGTAAAAAAGGAGCCAGGTGCTTGCTGAGCCTTGCTATAAATTTAAGGGAGAGGGTGAAAAGAGCCCTATGTGGAATGGTTCCCACAGGCTTGATTCTGTATCAGGTGCTTGGTCTCTAGCTGCAAGCATTGTCTTTAGCCATTTGCTTACTTCTTTAGCCTAAGTGGTTTTCTCTCCCCGCCTCACCCCCCCCCCCCCCCGGGTTTGGGGCAAGGAGGCCTTTGAGGGCAGGTGGCCTTCTTTGTTTAGGTGGCCTTGAACTCCAGCCATCCTCTTGCCTCAGCTTTCAGTAAATGAGATTACCAGTAGGAGCCCTCATTCTGCCAGACTTGTTTAGTGGTTTTCAGACTTGAATTCACATGAGAATCACCTGGAAGGCAACATGAACTGCTGGACCCTACACTGAGGATTTCTGAATGTTTGTATTTCTAACAAGCTTTCAGCCTCTCATGCTGCTGGTGTAGGGGGGACCACATTCTGAGGAGCCCTCCTTGATCCATGTTCTTGACAGGGAAAGTATAATATTGAAGTCAGGTTTCTAAGTCAGTAGGTGCGATTATTATCTGAAATGAAACTGAGGTCATGTACCAGCCTGTATCAAGGCAGTTGAATGCCAAAGGATTGCATTGGGTTCTCAGCATTGAGAATTCTTGTAGTTTGTGAACATAAGCCTGATGGGTCAAGCTTCTTGCTGAATATTTTTTGGTAAAATACTATGAGAGCCAGGTGTGGTGGCCTTCACTAGGGAGGTGGATGCAGGATCAGGAGTTCAAGGCCAACGTGGGGCCCTGTGAGGTAACACCTTGAGAAAAAGATGCTGCGATGAATAAAACATGGCCCCTTTTGGGCCATATCCTAACTGGTGAGGTAAGATATGTCATAATCAAAAGTGTTGGAAGAAAGATACAGAGAGCTCTAAACTTCAGAGGGTAGAAATGTCACATTTGTTTGAAACGCTAAAAAGTCAAAAACCAAAGAAGTAAATAACCCCAGGAGGGCTAGGCTATTTTCAGAGGAGTTCTAAAGCACCGTTCCAGTAAAGCTTGAGTATTTCAGCCTGGAAAGAATTTTAAAAAACCCACTGTTGTGTTGCACTAGGGTTTGGCTTTATTTTTCTTTCATCCTTTGGTTCTTTGGCACATCAGTGGCATCAGGGTTTGGGATGGTAAGTATGTTACTTACTTTTCTCTGAGCCTATTTCGTCCTCATTTGGAGGAGAAATACACTCTTGGGATGTTCTATGGAGATAGTGTGGTAGAGAAAGCTTGGGAATTGGTGAACAAGTTGGTTGACCATGGGGCAAGTTTCTTGAAGGTTTTCCACTGTGCCCCTAAGCTGTATGATTGTACTGTCAAGTCACCATCATCTATCTTGTGTTAGAAAAGTGATTGAGATCTAAAACAGCCTTTTTTCTGGATTAACTTTAAAAGTAAATTTTGTAAACACAGACTAGCCACTGTGAATTTTTAATCAGAACCTTGAATGAATGCTGATTAACTTTGACCTGGTAGCAGTATGCCTGCGCTCTCCCTTCCCTCAGGCTTACCTTAAGCGTTATTAACAGTAAGGTATTGTCTCTGACCACTCTGTAGAGGCTGTTCAGTACTTTTATCTTGCTTTAGTGTCCACACCCCAATACTCTGTTCCTTCTGGATTCCCCCCTTCCCTCTCTTTTCCTTCCCTCCCTCTATTATGTCTCTTTATTCCCTCCCTTCCCTTTTTTGGAGACAGTCTCTTACTGTGATCTCTCCCACACTGGCCTGGAATTTGCTAAGTAGCTCCCACTGTCCTGAAACCCATGTTCTTCTTGTCTTAGTCTGTGACATGTCTGCATTATAGCTGTGTGATCCAGGCTTGGCTTTCTCTTGTGATATCAGTGTCTCATACTAAAATGAATGTTCAGTTGGACAAGGACTTTGTTCCATTGCTGCTGTCTTTCAGTGTGGACTTCATTTAGTGCTTGGCCATAGTATAGCAGCAGGCGAATGAGTTGATGAACACACTGATTGTGGATATTTAGGAGTTATGCTCTTGGGTTGATTCATTTTCTAAAAAAATTATTCATTTTAATTTTATGCATGTGATTGTTATGCCTGTGTGCATGTTTGTGTTCCTCTTGTATGTCTAGTGTCCTTGGAGGTCAGAAGAGAGTGCCAGGTCCTAAGGATTTAGAGTTACGCAGTTACACCTAGCCTCTGAGCTGTCTCTTCAACCCTAAAAATTACTTTTTAAGGATGGATGTGATAGCAAAGGCAGCTTGTAATCGCAGTACCTGAGAGGTGAGGTAGTTCAAGATCATGCTAGTCTATTCTATACAGCCTGTTCAGGGTCATCCTGGACTGTAGAAGATTCTGTCTCTGTCTCTCTTAAAAGATGGGTTTGCTGGCTCATGTTTTTAGTCCCAGCAGTTGGAAGGCTGAGTCTGGAGAATTGCTGTAGATTGGAGGCTAATTTGGGCTACAGTGAGGCCCTGTTTTAGAAACACAAACAAGCAAACCAAAATGCTCATAGTCCTAGCACTTGGGATGCTTGAGTTCCTGGGCAGTATAACTACATAGTTTACTCTTGTCTCCCAAATAAAATTATTCTTAATTTTTGGTTGGCATAAAATAATTGGACATTTTTGATGTTTTTTTTTTAATTTACGTTTTTTACTGTGTAACAATAAACAGTATAGGCTGTTGCTCTTCTTAGGAATTCTAGGTCCATTGGAATGATTTGAATGCCCATGATTGTTGAAAGGAAAGGAAAATCTCAACTCACATATTTTAGACATTATTTTATGTGTTTGAGTGTTTGCATGTATGTATGCACATCAAATATGTGCCTGTTGTCTGTGAAGGCCAGGAGAAGGTATCAGATCCCCTTGAACTGGAGTGATATATGGTTGTGAGTCACCCTGTGGGTACTGGGAACAGAGCCTGAGTCCTCTGCAAGAGCAGTAAGCACTCTTAAGTACTGAGGTCATTTCTCCAGCCCCCTTTTAGGCAGTTTTAAGAGACTAGAGTCTCTATATTGTCCTCTAAAAATATTTTTAAGTTAAAAACTTAGTTCTTATTCTGGAGGAAAACAGCAGAGAGTCTGTTGATTGATTGAAAATGTGGAGATGAGGCTCATTGTGGTGGCACATACCTTTAATCCTAGGATTGGGGAGGCAGAGGCAGATGGATCTCTGTGAGTTCCAGGCCAGCCTGGTCTACCAAGTGAGTCCAGGACAGCCAAGGCCACACAGAGAAACCCTGTCTCAAGAAACCAAACCCAAACAAAAGGAAAATGTGGGAAGGAATGGCATATGCTTTATTATAGTAGGTCTGGTTTTCAATCTCACTTGTACTTTTTCTGAGCTGGGGACAGTGCATCTTTGTTTTCTTGGATGGTGGTTTGGTCTGGTAAAGCAATTGGTGTTGATTTCCTTCTGGGGTCTCAATCAGTTCCTTCTTTGCACCTACTGAGTAGGGAGGTGCAGATGTGTCTGTTGGGACAGCGGTGGTAGTGATGCTACTACCAGTCTCATTTTGTAGACTGAGTCTTTCTGACAAGCCCAAACTGGTCTGGAACTCAGGCTTCAGTTTGGGACTTCGTGTTGAAGCTTTGCTTTCCTGGTTTTGGTTTCTTAGGCTGTTAATACATACATCAGTTATATTTTTTATTGCCTGTCCACCGATAAGGGATTCATTTAGCTCAGTTTGACAATGAAAATGTTGGGTCAGCTGCTTTTATCTTACACACTTTAAACATGTATGCTAGAAATGTCTTTTATCCTAAAGTCTCTTTGTATGTGGTTGTATTTAGATGTACCAAATTGTTATTATCTAACCTCAGTTCATACTCATTTCCCTGGGTGTTTAAGTATGTTCCCACAGCTAGCTCGATTGCCATGATCCATAGTGATTCCAACATTGTAGCTGTTCCTGTAAGTCTGTTACCTCCTTACCCCTCCCTTCTTCCGGGAGAAACTGGGTCATTTGTTCTGCAGGAATCTTAACTTTCTAGGTGTGGCTGATGTTTCCTTCACTAGTTATTTAACTTGGCAGCATCGAACCTTTTATGTACTAAGAATCTGAACTTAGATATCCATTAAGTACAGGTTCAGATTTTTTTGTAAGAATATGTGATTTATTGTGCTGGGCATTTGGGCACTTCGGCTTATTGTCTGGCACAGTTGACTACTAGATATAAGTGTTAATAACCTTTAAACTTTGTTTACTTACTTTATGTGTATGAATGTTTTTTTCTGTATGTATGTATATATATGTACTGTTTGTGTGTTTTGTGCCAGTGGAGGTCAGAATAGGGTGTCCAGTTCTGGAACTAGATTTATGGATGGTTGTGAGCTGCCCTGTGGGTGCAGGGACAAGTGCTTTAACTGCTCATCCAGCTCGGTAGCCTCTGGTAGCCTTTATCTCTTAAAGATTTACTTACTTTTAGTCTATGAATGTTTTACATGGTTGTATGTATGTATGGATGTATACATGTATACCATGTACATACCTGTTGCCCATGGACATCAGAGGAGGGCCTTGAATACCCCTCCTTGGAATTGCAGTTACAGATGGGTGTAAGCTTCCATGTGAGTGCTGGGATCTGAACCCAGGTCTTCTGGAAGATCAGTGAGTGCTCTTCACTGCTGAGCCACTGCTTTGGTCTCAATAATCCTTAAAAAAAAAAAGAAAAGAAAAAAAATGTGTCTGTGTGGGTGCCCCCAAAGGCCAGAAGACGGTCTTAGATCTCATGGAGTTGATGTTATTACTAGGTGTTTTTGAATTGTCTGATGTGGGTGCTGGGATCCGAATTCAGAACCTTATGATGGAGCAGCAGATGCTCTTAAACGACTGAGCTATTTACCCAGCCTCTAATACTTTTTTACCTTTATTTCAGAGAAGCTTGATTCTTTGCTCTCAGACTACGATATCCTCTCTTTATCTAATATCCAGCAGCACTCCATAAGAAAAAGGGATCTACAGTCTGCGACACACTTAGAAACACTACTAACTTTTTCAGCTTTGAAAAGGTAACTAGAATTATACATAGGGTAATATTGGGATGATGTGGGGTTGGGGGTTGTTTGGCAAAACGGTAAGAAAGGTTATTTACAGAAACCTTAAGAAATTACTTCTTAAAGATTTGTACTTAATGTATTTACAACAGGTTATGTGTGATCCTAACATTGTGTAATGCCTATTTTAAAGTACTTTAAAATATTTTAAATTATTTATCAGTATTTTAAAGGAATTAAGTGTCCTAAGAGTATTACTGATGGTAAGAGTGTTTATAAAATTCTGACAGTTTTATTAATTGAATGCTTATAATACTTGATATTTTCAAAAAGTTTTATTCATTGTTTTGTATATGAATTTTTTTCATGAATATGTCTGTATACCCAATGTGTGCGTGGTGCCCTCAGAGGCTGGAAGAGGGCATTGATTTCCTGGGACTGGAGTTAACAGAGTTTTGTGAGCTATGATGTGGGTGCTGGGACTCTAACCTGGATCTTATGGAAGAGCAGCCAGTGTTCTTAACTGCTGAGCAAGCCCCTATGTTTTTTAAAATTAATTCTTTTACTATTTATGTTGTGTGTGTGTAAGTATATGTGCATGGGTGTGTGCTAGCGAAGGCTGTGTGCACCTGAGGAAGCCAAAAAAATGATCCATTAGAACTGGAGTTAAAGGATCTTGTGAGCCATATGATGTGCGTGCTAGATCTGAACTGATGGTTGGTTCCCATGATAGTTTAAAAAGCAGTAAGATGGGACTGGAGGATGGCTCTGGTTGAGAGCACTGACTGCTCTTGCAGGGCATCCACCAGTTGGATTCTCAGCAGCCACATCAGTTGCAAAAATACCCAAGATCTTAGTTAAAAAGCAGTACAATATAAATGGGCTATTTTAAAAAAATCACTGGATAAGGTGTTTTTGTTTTTTTTTTTTCCCAAATAAAAACAAACACAAGTAATGTTAGCATTGTTTTTAGGGCAAAACTCCAGCTCAAGCTCAACAACAACAAGGCTAGGCTCCGCCCATTTAGTACTCCAGTTAAAGAGACAGCAGTGAGACTCACACATAGAAAGAAGGGGTCCAGGGACCCTCAAGATCATCTTCTAGTTCCAGCATGAGGTTTAAGCAGAGAAAAAAAATTGGGTCATGGGAAAGAGATACTTATGATTAAGCAGTCCTGGTTGAGGTGTGGTTCTCCTTGTCATTGCCTCCGTTCTCGTTCATTGGGGGTGGTCCAAAGTCCTTATCAGTTGTCATTACTCTGAGTCTTAACTGGATGAAGCTTGGGTGTAGCCTCACTCTCCTGGATTGTTGTTCTCACCTGGGCTGGTGAAGGTGGACATCTGACTTGTGAGATTTTGTTTTCCTGGTAATACAAAGTACCTATGGGCCCAGTTAAATTAAGCACAAAGATTCCTAGGTGCCTGTTTTAGTAATATATGCATTTTATTTAAAAACCAAATTGTCACAGAGAAACAGGGATGTAGTTTAATATGTAGCGTGCTTGTCTAGGATACAAAAGGTCCTGTGTTTTATTTAACCGCCTACAGGCAAACAAGAACAAACAAAAAAACAAACAACAGCAAAAAACCTTACAGGGACTATATTAAATTTTCCTTTCCTAAGTTGCCCATATTTAAAGAGCTTTCATGTTTTGTAAACTTTTAAAACATTTTAGTCCATTAAACTAATTTTTGACATTTTATTTATTTATTGGCAGTGAGGACATTTATGCTACAGCACATATGTAGATCAGTGGACAACTTGTAGGAGTTGGTTCTGACCTTCCACTCTGTGAGTCCCAGGAATCAAACTGGGACCATCTTGGCAGCAAGAGCTTTTGCCCAGTGAGCGGTCTCGATGCCCCTTCAGTGCAAAGTTTTTGCATACAGATTAAAATGTATATGCCTACCTAGCATTACCTTACTATGTTAATGAGTTCAGCCAATAACAGAATACATTTTCATCTGATATGAACATGTCTAGAATTTGACTTATTACTACTCCCTGAAAAATAATAGTGTTTTAAATTGAATCAGATTATTTATTTATATACTTTTGAGACAAGGTCTTGCTGTGTGGCCCTCACTGGGCTGGAACTCACTGTGTAGACCTCACTGGCCTTGAACTTGCAGAAACTTTCTACCTCTCAGGTGCTAGGATTACAGAAATGTGCCTCCGTACCTGGTTCTTTGTGGTACTGGGGAATCCAGGGCCTGGTGTCTGCCAGGCAGGCACTCTGCCAGCTGCACTTATGTCCCCAGCCTAGTGCTCTAGGTTATATCAGCATATAGCTTTCATCTTCTCCAAGGGCAAATATCTCAGAGTTGTTTTGATTTGTATATCAAATGAAATTGAGTATCATTTCATTTCCTTTCTGTGAATTATGCTTTCACCATTTTTTCTGTTGAGTTCTTTTTGACTCCCTGAATTATATTATTGCTTGGGACATTCAGGAAATTGGTTAGTTGTTGGCACGTTGCTGATATTTTGTGCAAGAAGTTTTTTCTTTTTGTTTGTTTGTTTGTTTGTTGTTGTTTTTTTTTTTTTTTTGAAACATGGTTTCTCTGTGTAGCTTTGGCTGTCCTGAAACTTACTCTGTAGACCTGGCTGGCTTCGAATTCACAGGGATCCACCTGCCTCTTCCTTCCGAGTGCTGGGATTGAAGGCATACGTCACCACCACCCAGCTGCAAGAAGTTTTTAATAGTATTTTTTTTTCTAGTTATTGCCATATCTATCTGTATGGTATCTTTCAGTAACTTTTAAGATTTATATACAGATAGTACAATAGTGATTACAGATATAATATTGACTATCTAGCTTCCAACCAACCTCAAAACTATTGTTTACTGGGCACTTGACATAACTTATCTCTAATTCTAACCATTCTCTTCATAGTTGTTTCCTTTTTGAAGGCACATGCCTGTGGCTCATAGAAGTTAAATGCCCACAGTAGAGAGCTGTTTGTGCACAAATAGGATTCCAGAATTAAGTTATGTCTACAGCGCTGGTGGGAAGTGTGTTGAGGAGTGGCTGGGAAGGGAGATGGCTTAGTGTGAGGGTGCCTGCTAACAACCTGAGCTCCACCCCTCCACCTTCATGGTAAGAGAGACTCCCTGCATGTGTACACTGTGGCTAGTGTGTGCCCGCACATATGCACACAGTAAGTAAAAAAAAAAAAAACAAAACAGTAGTAAAATGTTTTTAGTATGTAGGAGGAAGGAAGAAGGTACAAAATGAGAACTGAAAACTGAGTTTTCTCTCTTTCCATAGATTTGAGGCAGCTTGTGGAGTCCTTACGTGTGATAGGGGCAGATATTTTGTTGGTTTTATGTATCTCTCTTGTGTTTCACAAGTGACATTCAGAAAATGTTCATTAAGAACATGTTACTCTAAGCTGTGCATAGTGGTGCATTCTTTTAACCCAGCACTTGGAGCCAGAGGCAGGGGGATCTGTGTGAGGTCTGAGCCATTATAGTTTCCACAGGGAATTTCAGGGCTGCCAGGGCTACACATGCCACCACTAAGAATCCAGGCTAAGATTCTCATTTTCAGATAGCAGTGGAGAACAAAATAACTTAAACCAGAATACATTAGATTTGGAAGTGAGCATTAGAGGTTGAAAAGCATGGAATGAATACTGAAGTGGTTGCATCATGAATAGTAGTGTATGAAAAAGGAACCTTGTTTCAAATTTGCCTTCTGAGTTTTGTTTCCTTGCTGATACAAATAAATAAATACCTATTTTACATAATGAAAAAATTGATAAAAATGGTTTTACCTGACGTACTATCTGGAGGTTTATAAAAGTTGATGTTAAGATCATACAGTTTTTTTTTTTTTTTTTTTCGAGATAGGGTTTATCCTTGTAGCCTTGGCTGTCCTGGACTCACTTTGTAGACCAGGCTGGCCTCAAAGTCACAGAGATACACCTGCTTCAGCCTCTCAGAGTGCTAGGATTATAGGTGCACGCAACTATGCCTGGCTCCAAGATCATACAATTTTAAAAACATAAATTTTATCATTACTGGGCTTTATTTTTTAACCTTACAGCAAGATTAGTTTTTAGAAAAATTGTGTTGTTCATGAGTACAAGTGTAGATGTATGCATGGTACTGCGGGTATATGGAGATCAAAGGACAATTTTGGGCATCAGCTATTATCTGCCACTTTTTTTGTTTTAAATCGATCCTCACGTTGGCATGACAAGTACCCTCCCCACTAAGGTAGGTCTACCCAGTCTTGATTCTTAATGCAGATTCTTAATGCAGAAAATCCAGAATGCAGTTTCTGGGGCTTTCCCAAGAAGAACATTAGAGACACTAGTACAACTCACGGGGAGCTTTCCCACTGAATAGGGCATTTGTAATAGGGCGCTTTTCTTCTCAGGGTCCAGCCACAGTGGAGAGAACTTAATGATAATGTGCAACGTAGGAGGACACGGTTTTGGATAGCAGAGGAAATGAGCCAAGGTTTTATGAAATGCTGTATTGTGTCTCTCTGACCATCAAAAAATATATAAGCAAAACTAAAATTACCTTGTATGCTCAAAAAGTTAAAAATACTTGTTGCTCTGGATACAGTCCCAGTCTGGATTTCTTCTTGGCATTTGAAAGATTTATACATACCCACAGGGAAGTAACATTTCATATTTTCAACACCATAGCTGACAAAATTTGTTCCTATGGCTGAGATGAATCACATGTCTTCCTTTGCCTTGGGTATTAGTGGGCACATTGAAAGGTCTCTGTTAATATTGACAAAGTCTGCCTCACTATGCCAAGTTTTTATTTTAGATGAACATGCTTTTAAAGTATTAAATAATATAAAGAGATGGAATGTATTTATTTTAATATCTGCATTTAGAAGCTTTGTATCTATTTTCTCAGTAGTAATTATATATTACTGTTATTCAAGGTAGCTTCTATTAAGGAGGAAAAAAACATGGTTATTTTGAAATAAATACAGAAGCAGAATTTTAGTAATTGTACACAGTAGTAGTAAGAGTCCTCCTGCAGGATACCAGCTTGATTGCTAGAAGCGGTGAAATACAAATTCCTTGGTTTTTGAATAAGCGAGTCTATTATTGAGTTTCAGTTTGCTAGCTATGTAACCTGAGTGTGTGACTATCTCTTTTATGAAGTAGAGATAATATACAGGTTATCTAAGAGCAAGTTGATGTAATTAATGTCATGTAACACAGTCTTTAATGGTGAATTTCTGAGATACGCAAGACACCCAACTTCATTCTTAAACTGTCCATACCTTCCTTATTAATCAGTTTCCAGGAAAGATAAATGCCTGTTTTTACCCTCATTCCCCAAGTATTAGCTAATGAGCTTGCTTGCTTCTCTTTCTCCCCCACCCGTTTCTCCCTCCCTCCCTTCCTCTTCCCTTCCTTCCTTTCTTTGTTCCTTTCTTCCTTTCTTGACTATACAGAATATGACAATTGTATTTTTTAAATTACATTCTTTAAACTAAGATATACAGATTCACTTAATGTAACAATACTTTTGGCAAATACAGATTGTATAATACTTAGAAATGTGGGGAATAATCTTACTCTGTAAAAATTAAGACAGCAGGTGCCTGCAGCTCAAACAGCCTCAGAATGGAGGAAGGGTGACACCAGAGCACTATGCTGCAAAAGAAACCACTACAGCATGGCTGCACACTGCCCTTGTGTTTGTTCACACAGTGCTGTAAAAACAGCCTGGATTCCAATCTTTTCAAATGGGTCTCAGTACTACAAGAGAAAAACAGTCGCGTGGAACTCTCAAACAGTCAGAGGTCCCTCATTGTTTCTTTCTTTTAGTGCGTGTATGTGTGTGGACACATGTGCCATGGCATACATATGGAGGTAAGAGGACAATTTGTGTCAGTGAGTTCTCTCTTCATCATGTAGGTCCCACAGATTGAACCTCAGGTTGTCGGGCATGGGAGCAAGCACCTTTACCTATGAGCTACCTTGCTAGCTCCCATGCCCTCATTAAAGACTATTTTATAATTAGTTTCTTTTATTCTGCTAAAGTTTTAAAACAGTCCATTTGTCTTTACTGGAGAAATAATGCTATATGTACCTAGTAAGTGCTTAGCTGCTATGGGTCTAGAGCGATGACTTAGCAGTTAAAGTAGTTGCTGCTTTTGCAGGAAACTACAGTTTCCCAGCACCCATGTTGGATGGCTCACAACCACTTGTAACTCTAGCTTCAAGAGATCCAGCACATTCTTCTGTTCCTACTGAGTACATATGTGTACTCATATGTATACATGCCACATACAGACACACCGAATAATGGAATAAATCTTTTTATTTCAGAGGAAAAAATATAGAATGGTTTACAAATATTCATGTCATCCTTGTGCATAGGTCCATGCTAATCTACTTTGTCATTATAATTTTAGTGTATGTGCTTTCAAAGTGAGTACACATTATAATTCTTAGAAATATTACATAGTTATGTATAACTTGGGTAGAGATTTGTTCATCTCGTCTCATCTAGATCTTAAAGTGAAAATTAGGTCTCTATTTTATTTTATTTTAATTATTTGTTTTTATTTTATGTGCATTTGTGTTTTGCCTGCATGTATGTCTGTGTGAGGGTGTCAGACCTTTAAGTTACAGACAGTTGTGAGCTGCTCTATGGGTGCTGGGAATTGAAACTAGGTCCTCTGGAAGACCAGTCGGTGCTCTTGACCTCTGAGCCATGTCTCCAGCCCCCATTTTTTTTTTTTAATTTTGTATCTTTAAACTGTGAATGCACTCTCCCTTCAGGCATTTTAAATTATACCTGACATCAAGTACTGAACGCTTTGCACAAAACTTCAGAGTTGTGGTGGTGGATGGAAAAGAAGAAAGCGAGTACAGCGTGAAGTGGCAGGACTTCTTCAGCGGACATGTGGTTGGTTAGTATGGGGCTTGCATTTTGCAGTGCTTCTGGACTGTTGTGTTTTATGCTTGTCCCTTTTTGTGTGATGAAGTACCTGACATAAATAGAAAGAGAAAGGATTTATGTCAGTGCATGGTTTATGAGGGTTTGGTTCACAAGGTTTTAGATCTGAGGTTAGATGGGCTGATGGTATGATGCAGAAGCTTGTGATGGAGGAAGCAGCTCACCTCACAGTGGTCTTCCAGGAAGCATGGAGAAAAGAGAGGGGTATAGGGACAAGGCCTCCTTTAAAGATATTGGCCCATGAGCTATGTTTTTCAAGTAGTTTCCTTCTCTAATTAGTTCATTCAGTTATGAATTCATCAATGGATCAGTCTTGATGAAGTTGGAATCCGCGTAGTCTAGTCACCTCTCAAAATCTAGCTGGCAACTAAGCTTTGAACACATAAATCTTTAAGAGGCATTTAATAATTCAGACCATCATAGGGCTCTAACTTTAATTACAAAGTCTTTTTTTTCTTTTTCATGTTGGTGGATGAATAAAGAAAGAGGTCATAGTATGCTACATGTTTTTATTTGAGCTGTGTAAGTTTGGGAACAGAAACATTCTAATAGGAGGAAATAGATGTTGTTTAGCTAGCTTTCCTCTTTCCCTCTTGTCCTCTTAATGTAGCCCAGACTGGTCTCAAGTGCACTGTTGACCTATCCCACGTCAGCCTCCAGATGTGTGAGGCATCACACCTGGCTAAGTTTGCTTTTTACTTTTTTCTGTGATTAAAAAAAAGGAAATGGCATGGAAAGCTCGAAATTACTGTTGACACGTACATATTCTAAATTGTGCTTCCTGTTTTTCTTAGTTGTTGCTATTATTATACTTTATTATTTTTATTTTTGAGGTAGGGTTTCTCTATGTAGCCCTGGCTGTCCTGGAACTCATTCTATAGACCAGGCTGGCCTTGACCTGAGAGATCTGTCTTGTCTCCTGAGTGCTGGGATTAAGGTGAATACCACCATGCCCAGCTAACTTCCCTTAGTTAGTTTTTTGAGACAGGGTCTCACTGGGTAGCCTAGGCTGATCTGCAACTCATGACAGCCCTCCTGCCTCAGCTTCCTGGCAGCAGAGATTATAGAGTCTTCTTTCTTTCCTAAACAAATTTAGGTTAAATTATACAAAGGGAAGTGGGTAGGTGTCACGTTTTCTGACCTGTTTCTCTTCTGGAGGAGACTGGGGTGCTGGGCCTTTTCAGGCCTGTGTTTCCAGTTTGCAGAGCTCTCAGTCTACCAAGGTAAAGACCAAGTTGGTGAAGGGCTTATCTGATTTTTTTTTTTATTGCCAACAGTGAATAGGTTATTATTTGACAATCTTTCTTTTGCATTTATGTATTGGTATGTGTGTATGCACATATGGAGGTCAGAAGACCTGTGGGAGTTAGTACTCTACGTGTGGGTCCCAGGGATCTAGTTCAGGTCATCAGGCTTGGTGACAGGGGCTGTTAGACCTGCTGATCCTTCTTGCTGGCCCTGAAACAGAGATTTTTGATAATAAAAATACCTTTTTTTCCTCAAGGTGAGCCTGACTCTAGGGTTCTGGCCCACATAGGAGATGATGATGTTACAGTAAGAATCAACACAGATGGGGCAGAATATAACATAGAGGTAAGTCTACACGTAAGAGGGTTGTATTTGAGGGCAGGAGTTTGAAAGAGGGTCTCTTATAGCCCATGGTGGCCTCTGACTGGCTAGGTAGCTAAGGTTGGCCTTGAACTCCTGATCTACTGCCTCTTTTCCTGTCTGCCTTCCGTTGGAATTGTCTTTCTCTCAGTAGCTTGTCTCTCTGATTTTTACAGAGCTTTTTGGTTGTTTTAAGATGCTAAGGTTAATTAAGTATGGTGGGTCACACCTGAGATCCCACTTGGGCAGCTCAGGCAGGAAGATTGACACGAGTTCTCTGCTTAGCACTCAGGAAGGCAGAGGCAAGAGGATCACTGTGAGCTCAAGGTCAGTCTGGGCTACATAGTGAGCTCTGGGCCAGTTTGAGCTACATAGGGAGAGCCAGGATGCTTTAAGAAACCTAATTCTAAATACTATAATTATGCCACCTTCCTTGTTTGTGGTGCTAATAATTGAGCCCAGGCCTCTTCATGCTTGTTGCCTGCTTTACTGTTGATAGGCACACCAGGTGTGGCTCTTCGTTCTTGCAAAACTGGGTTCACAAAATATATAGTTTGTCATCATACATTTTCAGTTAGCAATATAATTATGCATATCTTTTCAAGTTAATAAATATAGATCTAAATGAAGTTTTTTTTTTCAGTGAAGGCTTCTAGGTAGACCATTGTTTATCCAGTCCTCTGCTGATGATCAGTTATTGTGCTTTATTTTATTTTTATTTTTAATTTATTTTATTTTCAAGACAGGGTTTCTCGAAACCTTGGCTGTCCTGGACCCACTTTGTAGACCAGGCTGGCCTTGAACTCAGAGATATCCACCTGCCTCTGCCTCTCAGGGTGCTGAGATTACAGACGTGTGTCACCATGCCCCACTGTGTTTTGATTTCTTGAAACAGAAATTTGTAGCATGAACAGCCTTGGAACATGCTCTTGGGTGTATATATTTAATTGGAATGGTCTGGGTGACCAGTCTTAGGAAATTTCCGGTGTGTTGTTTCATTTTGTTTTTGAGATTGAGTCTTCCTATGTGTCTGTGTAGGAGGATATTTTGTCTTATGTTAGGGCTTCAGCATTCTCTGCAGTTTGTGTGAGGGTTCATTTCTCTAGAGCCTCACCAGAATGTGTCTGATTGTAGACGACTGAATGGGTATGAAATGGTGTCTTATTTATTTTTCTTGTACACGCATGACTTTATGTCCTGCTTTACATTCATCACAGCTGAGACTAGAATATTTACAGAAAACATTTGCTTTGTAAAAATGGAAACAGCCCTTTTGACTGTGTACCCTTCAGAGTATACGAGTTGTATTTACTGTGGACTAGCCATGTTATGAATGCAGACTCTTCTAGCATCTTGTTTCTGTGGTGCTGGGGGTCGAAATCATGGCTTAAAACAAACAGAGACATGCTTTCTCCGAAATCAGTAGAAGGTTTAAGCATATTGTTAGGAGTTTTCAGTCATCTCTTGTAAACATTTTTTTTGGTAAGCATTCTTGCTGTGTGTAAAATCTATCATGGCAAAATGATAGCGAATGTCTGAATGTTAAAGGAAAATGGAGTGAAAGCACCACATAATAGGAATGTCACCTGACATCACTGCAACATGACCACCTGTAACAACACTGGAGTAGAGTAGAAATTACAGAGATATTTAAAGTGGTTTATGGAAAAGGGTAGACTTTTTTTCTATACTACCTTGTACAGAAATACGCATAACATAGTGAATAATTGTGAATTTATTTGTAGTGTAGAGATTATAAGATAAAAAAATAATTTATTGTCTAGAAAACAATATTACCTAAGAACAAAGAGTTGTGAGAATATTATTTAATGTTTAGAAGTTTATTTTTTTTTCTATTTTGTCAACTATGTTTTTCCTTTTTAGCCACTTTGGAGGTTTGTTAATGATACTAAAGATAAAAGAATGTTAGTTTATAAGTCTGAAGATATCAAGGATGTTTCACGTTTGCAATCTCCAAAAGTGTGTGGTTATTTAAAAGCGGATAGTGAAGAGTTGCTTCCAGAAGGGCTCATAGACAGAGAGCCACCTGAAGGTAAGACTTAAAATATATTTCAGACATGACGTAAGTACATCACAGTGGTTTCCAGTAGGGTGTTTGTTAATTGATAAAAATAGCATAATTATTAAGTAACTCTAGTGTTTGCTTTGAAAATATAGTTTTGTTACAGAAACTCTTAAATTTTTTTTTCTGTTCAGTAATAGTTGAAAACACTAGAAAACAATAGGTACAACAATAAAAGAGATCAAGGAAAGAGACATTTTTGAAAAATGGTCTTTAGCACTTGTAAGAGATGAGTCAGGTGGCAAGAGAGCTTTGTGGTGTTTGAAATACACATAGGCTATCAGTCATGCACAATCTTTTTGGGGTCACTTAGGACAAAAAAAAACTGTTGCAGTGGTGTTCTTTGTTATTTTTATTTTTATGTTTTTAAAGAGGCAAGGTCTTGATATGTTGCTCAGGTTGGCTTGAATTGCATGGCTCAAGTGGTTCCGCCTCTGACTCTTGGGGAGGTGGGATTGCAGGCATGTCAGGCTTGCTGTCATTATTTGTGAAAATCTTGAAAAGCATTATTAATATTTTAGGATATTGATAATAAATTCTCAAACAATTAGAGTATTTGATAAGACTTCTGTTAATAATGACTAATCTTTTAAACTTTTTGTTACAAGGATACATTTGCTTATAGCTATGTGTGTACACAATTTCATTAAGAAGATGTACTGGTGATTTTGCTCTACTTGCTTTAGTGAGGCTCTTAGACTGAAAGTGTGAATGTCTTAGTGTGCTTTTTATTGCTGTGACAAATAACCACAATCAAAAGCAACTGTGGAGGAAAGATTTTATTTGACCTTGTAGCTCACAGTTCATTACAGAGAAAAGTCGAGGCATGAACTTAGGGATGGAACTGCAGCAGAAGAGGGTTGCTACTTACTGGTTTGCTCCTCGTGGCTCCTTCAGCTTATTCTTTTGTTTGTTTGTTTTTAAAGACTGGGTTTCTTTGTGGAGCCCTGGCGGTCCTGGAACTTGCTCTGTAGACCAGGCTGGCCTCAAGCCTAGAGATCCACCTGTCTCTGCTTCTTGAGTGCTGGGATTAGAGGCATGCACTACTATACCTTGCTTTAGCTTTGTTTTTTGTTTTTGACTTAATATTTTTAAAAATTTACTGTTATTTCATGTATATTGGTGTTTTGCCTGTATGTCTGTCTGTGTGAGGGTGTTGGATCCTCAGGAACTGCAATTACTGACAGGTGTGAGCTGCCATGTGGGTGCTGGGAATTGAACCCGTGTTCTCTAAAAGAGCAGCCAATGCTCCCAACTGCTGAGCCATCTCTCCAGCCCAGCTCTAGCTTTTTTTTTTTTTTTTTTTTTTTTTTGGTACAATCCAAGATCACTCTCATATTAATGGTTAATCAAAGAAATGCCTACAGACTTGCTTATATGCCAGTCTGCTGGAGGTTGTTTTTCAGTTGAGGTTTCCTGTTTCCATATGGCTCTCTAGCTTGTGTCAAGTTGACAAAGTAGCCAACCCAGTGAACATGGGTATGTCTATGAATGTTTCTAAATGTATCTACTTGTAGGTATTCAGATGGCTATGTGCATTTGTCTACACACTCCATAAATACATGTTTGCTTGTGAGTATAGGTAAATATTAGAGAGGCTTGTACCAGGGAGCTAGAAAGATTGTAGCCTCACAATGATGGTCTTAGAGACACTTCCAAATACCCAGGGCTTTTAAATCATTTTAAACAAGGTCTGCTGTATAGCTCAGGATGGCCTTCAACTCTCGGTCCTCTTACCGCGGCTTCCTAAATGCTGGATTACAGATGTGTGCCATCACACCTGACTCAGTATTGCTTAAGTTTTAATGTATAATTACCATGACCCTTTTTTTTGGTTGTTGTTTGTTTACTTTTACTTTGATTAATTCATAGAGTTCTAGAAGAAAATGACCAATGGCTTCATTGCCTAGTAATGATTATTTTACTGTATTAAACATATATGAAAAGTTATTTTCTTTTGCGGTGGTGGGGTTTGGACTAACATCTTCCGTATCGCAAGCTACATTGGTTTTTATTTTTATTTTTATTTTTATTTTTATTTTTTTTACTTTTTTGAGACAAGGTTTTCTGTGTAACCTTGGCTGTTCTGGACTTGCTTTGTAGACCAGGCTAACCTCGCACTCACAGAGATCTGTGAGTTCACAGAGACCTGTGCCTCTCCGAGTGCTGAGATCACAGGTGTGTGCCACTGCGCCTGGTAGAATTCAACAATTTTAAACCTTATGTTGCTTTCTACTTTTCTGGCTTTTTCCAAATTATTATTATTATTATTTCAAGATAACCATTAAGGACAGATGTGATAGTGCATGACTATTCTCCTCGCATTTGGGAGGTAGAGGCAGGAGAAACAGAAGTTGAAGGTCATTCTTGACTATATAGTGAGTTCGAGATCCACCAAGGCTTCATGAGAGCCTGTCTCCACCCTTCCCCCAGAAAAGAAAAAGATACCTTTAATGGTATTAAACTTAAATAATGTTTGTTTCAGAAGCATATTAGAACTAAGTGTTACTATAAAAAACCCTCCTTGTTTTGATGAATTTTAATTTAATAGTGCATACAAATTCATATTAGAGTTTGTTCGTCGAGTGAAGAGACGGGCTGAACCTAACCCCTTGAAGAATACTTGTAAGTTACTGGTGGTAGCAGATCATCGATTCTATAAATACATGGGCCGAGGAGAAGAGAGCACCACTACAAATTACTTAGTAAGTATTTGGCGACATTCAGGCTAAATTCAGCACGTCATTTATGTAGGTAAATTAATTCTGTGAAGAGAAGGCTGCAGTAATTCACAACTTAAACCATTCCTGCTCCAGACAGTTATTTTTTTTCTGAGATTCTGAGGGCCATTTACTAGGATCTTACATTTCTACATAGAAACTATAGTGCAAAATTACAAGAAAGAATTTTGCTTTAAAATTACTATTTTTCTGTACATTAGACTTTTTTCTACATGCTAAATTAGAGGAACATTTATAATGTTCTTTCTTTATACAAATGGATTCTTTACAAATGTTAGTGTCACATGTATAGATTTATGCTTATAAAATACATACTTGTGTGGACTTATAGTGTATATTTTCTGCTTGTATCTGTATTCCACAGAGGTATGTTATTGTCATGTTAAAGATACAACCTTAGGATAGTGTATGAAATAAGTGAGACGTTCATAGCCGTAGTTAACTCTAGGGGCAGAGATAGGAAGGAAAGATTAAAGAAGTGTTAATACAGTTCTGGCGCTCAGACCCAGGGACTCATGTCTGCTGAGCAGTTGCCCTTTCACTGAGCTATATCCCCAGTCTGACATGGAACTTCTAGCACCAGCTACTAAATTTTTAAAGTCAAGGAAATGATTTCTCTCCAGGATTTTTTTTTTCCTCAGTATGACCCCATTCATCTTAGTGACTTGGCACTGATTAAAATGTCGTCATTGAGGGAATAAAAGAGAGTGCAGCTATTCATGAGTCAGTAGCCTGATGCAGCAAAGACGGCTTTCTCATTGCCTCCTTTCCCATTCTCCATTTTATTCCAGCTCGGCTTCAGCCTTCTTTTCTTCTGTCACATGGATGAATTTATTAGGAGAAGAGTGGGAATCATTGTCATTCTTGTTCCTAAGCAAGACAGTCTTTCTTGAAAAATATTCATATGGGTTTTGTATTAAAGGACTCCTTGTATTTTACTTCTTCATATCGTATACCATGAATGTGATCCAGAATAGAGACCTACTGCTTCTTAGGGTTTCTGGTAAATCAGTTGACTCGTATTCATAGTTGACTGAATAGATACTGAATGGCAGTATCTTAAAAGCCCAAGGTTAGGTACAGACAGTAACCTTATTTCTTGTAGCAATATTTTAAGTTTGGTCTTAGGGATAACTTCTTTGATAGACCCATCAGTAATAAAGATTAGCTTCTTAATGCCAGTTTTCATAACATTTTTCTCTACTAGATGTTTATTCAGTAGGTTTTATTACATTTGCAAAGAATAGTAGAGTTCTACATAACTTTACCTTTTATATCCACAGATCGAGCTAATTGACCGTGTTGATGACATATACCGGAACACTTCATGGGATAATGCAGGATTTAAAGGTTATGGAATACAGATAGAACAGGTATTCATCAATAGTAGGTCTTGTGTTGATCCATGAGATTATGTATTGTAAATATTTTTATTTTTTTCAAAACCTAGCTTAATATTAATTATAAACATTCTCATTTTGTGATTTTTTTTGATGATAAATTGTGTTTTTGGTATTTAATATTAGTTAATAAAGTTTCTGTCTTGAGGGTTATTTTAGGAATGAAACCTCTTAATGCTATAATAATCCTCTTGTTAATTATAGTTCATTTCCTGTAGTGTTTTCTTTTCCCTCTGACTGTGTTTCAGACTTTAGTTAGTTAGAATTTAGTATATAAATCAGTAATGACAGGATATTCAAATTTTATACCTCTCGTATTTCTGAGAAGAGCAAAGGAGATTCTGATGGAATCCTACAATTTTGACTCTGTAGTCAGAAAATTTACTCAATACAATGCAGGGGAAGCCTTTATACACAGCAGTAGTCTTTTCTCTCCTGTTTCTTAGCTGATAAAGCATGCTGACAGTTTTACTCTAGAACCATCATAATTATTCTCATTAAAAATTGACCTCAGGCTAATATCCAGAATATATAAAGAACTCAAGAAGTTAAACAGCAACAAATCAAGTAATCCAATTAAACAATGGGGTACAAAGCTAAACAGAATTCTCAATAGAGGAATACCGAATGGCAGAGCAGCACTTAAAGAAATGCTCAACATCCTTAGTCATCAGGGAAATAAATGCAAATCAAAACGACCCTGAGATTTCACCTTACACCCATCAGAATGTCTAACATCAAGAGCACATGCTAGAGAGGATGTGGAGAAAGGGGAACCCTCCTCCACTGCTGGTGGGAATGTAAACTTGTTCAACCACTTTCAAAATCAATTTAGCGCTTTCTTAGACAATTAAGAATTGTGCTACCTCAGGATCCAGCTGTAGCATTCCTAGGCATATATCCAAAAGATGCTCAAGAATACAACAAGGACATTTGCTCAACCATGTTCATAGCAGCTTTATTTGTAATAGCCAGAATCTGGAAACAACCGAGATGTCCCTCAGTTGAGGAATGGGTACAGAAATTGTACATCTGCACAATGGAATACTACTCAGCAATTAAAAACAAGGAAATCATGAAATTTGTAGGCAAATGGTGGGAACTAGAAAAGATCATCCTGAGTGAGCTATCCCAGAAGCAGAAAAACAATATATGGTATATACTCACTTATAGGTGGATATTAGACATACAATGTAGGATAATCATACTAAAATCTGTGCACTTAAAGAAGCTAAACAAGAAGGAGGACCCTGGGTAAGATGCTCAAACTTCATCCAGAAAGGCAAACGGGATAGACATCAGAAGAAGGTGAAAATAAGGAACAAGACAGGAGCCTACTACCCAGCAGGGCATTAAAACACATGCTGAGGCTCATAGCCAAACTTTGGGCACAGTGCAGGGAATCTTATGAAAGAAGGGGGAGATAGAAAGACCTAGAAGGGTCTGGAGCTCCACAAGGAGAACAACAGAACCAAAAAATCTGGGCCTAGGGGTCTTTTCTGAGACTGATACACCAACAAAGGACCATTCATGGAGATAACCCCCTGCACAGAGGTAGCCTGTGGCAGTTCAGTCTCCAAACTGGCTTCCTAGTAAGGGGAATAGGGACAGTCTCTGACATGAACTCAGTGGTTGCCTCTTTGATCACCTCCCCCTGAGGGGGGGAGCAGCCTTACCAGGCCACAAAGGAAGACTATGAAAGACAGTCCTGATGAGACCTGATAGGCTAGGGTCAGATTGAAGGGGTGGGGGGTTCCTTCCCTATCAGTGGACTGGGGAAGGGGTATGAGAGGAGATGAGGGAGGGAGGGAAGGCCGGATTGGGAGGGGACAAAGGTGGGGCTACATCTGGGGTACAAAGTGAATAAGTTGTAATAAATTAAAAATTATAAAGATAAAAAACTAGCCACTACACCCACATATGAATTAATAAATAAAACAAAAAAAAAATTGACCTTGGGGGCCCCTGGAGAGATGGCTTAGTGGTTAGGACCACTCTCTGGTCTTCCAAAGGACCCAGGTTCAATACCAGCACCCACATGGCAGCTCACAACTGTCTGTTAAACCCAGTGTCAAGGGATTTGACATCTTCACATTAATGCACATAAAATAAAATTAAAATAAATTATTTTTAAAAAATTGACCTCGGTGGTTTGGAAATTGAGTATTGCTTTGGAAAATACATATTGTGATATAATTTTCAGCTTCTTTTTATTAAAACATATAGTCCTACAGCTTAGATTAAAAAAGAAAAGGTAGACTACAAACAAAACCTACTTAGTATATATCACTTGGTGGTGCATGTCTGTAATTCTAGTTCTTGGCAGGCAGAGGCAGAAGGACCTCTGCAAGTTCCAGGCAGCCTGATCTACATAGTGCACTCTAGATCAGTCACGGCTTAGCTTTCCAAAGATGCTGTGTGTGCTTGTGTACTATAGGTCTACAGGTAAGTCTGTATTTAGCATGCTGGCAGTATGTTGTACACTCTAGGCCCTGCAGCTTTTTATTTTATGTTATATTGGATATTATTCCCTATTGATGATGTAAAACACTTACTGGTTTTACTACACTCTGTTCAGGTTTTTAGGGAGCAGTAAATATTTCCTTTTTGCCTTAGGAACTTGGAAACTATTGAAGAATATTAGATAATATAGGAAACAGAAATGCCATTTTCTTTAAACCATTTAAGATGAGCCGGAGGATGTAATTTAGGCATGTAGTCATGTTGGGCTTCCAGATACTTATCAGAATTGGCCTTGACCTTCACCTGTAAGCTTACCATGATATTGGTGCAGAGAGAAGGGACCGTGGCTTCTGTCATTCCCAAAGTCTCTGCTCACAAACTTTTGTTCCTTTCTTCTTTGTGGGTTTAAAAGGAATTTGTCCTAAACACACATGCAAGGAGAAGCTTGTTTTTATAGTCTCTTATACTTATGGTACAGAAGTGATGTTCATCCCAACCCTTCATTTTTAAATTATTAGCTATAATTGTAATAAATGCCTTAGGTTTATGTAACCCAAGTTCTCAGGTTTTTTTTTCAAGTAAATATAGAGGATGTGAGAATTTATAATTTTATAAATAATATAAACATTGACATGTTTTCTACACCATATGCTTATCAGATTTCTTGAACATTGAATATTGAGCTAAAGAATTTGGGTTGCAAAACATTTCTTATAGACATAGGCAGTTGAGTGTGTGTTTCTGTCTGTCTATCTGTCTGCCTGTGTGCATGAGTGTATGTGTATGCATGCATATGTATGGTTTGGGTCTTTAGGTTTTGAGACGGGCTTTGGCTCTGGAGCCCAAGTTGGCCTTGAACTTGAAGTGCTGTCCTGTCTTGGCATGCCAAATGCCAGGGTTATGTAGATGGTGTTTTGTTTGTTTGTTTTACGATTTAAAGTTATAAAAGGTTGTGAACTTGCATGTGGGTGCTGGGCACCAAACCTGGTACCTGAGTAGGAACAAATGCTCTTTAGCTGCTGAAATCTCTTTAGCTTTCAGATGCTGGGATTTTAGTCTTTTATTTGGTGTGTTTTTTTTTTCCCCCTAAGGCAAGGTCTCTCCAGACAGCCCTGACTATCCTGGAATACACTATGTATATCACGCTAGCCTTAAACACAGAGATCTAGCTGCCTCTGCCTTAGGAGTTAGGGCTAAAAGTATATGCCACCATGCCTGGATAGATACTTTTTGTTGGTTTGTTTTTAAAGTAATGAAATAATGCAGTGAAAGTCTTAGGATGTTTTGGAATTGTTCTAAGGATGTTCTCTCTTAAGTATAGATTCGAATTCTCAAGTCTCCACAAGAAGTAAAACCTGGTGAAAGACACTTCAATATGGCAAAAAGTTACCCAAATGAAGAAAAAGATGCTTGGGATGTGAAGATGTTGCTAGAGGTAGGTCATGCTCTGCGTAGTTTTTCTAATTTCTGATGTGTGGGTGTGTCTATGTTAGTGAAGGAACATTGTAGAAACCTTAATATCTTTGAGCATCTAGTTCGGCACAATGGCCCTTCTCTGGAATCTAGCATGAATTGTCACTGTAGACTTTTACACTGTTTGTGCTTTAGGTCTCTCTGAGACTTAACGACAGGTCTTTTAGGGCAGTACTTATCAAAGAAGCTGTGAACTTGTATTGGCCAGCACAAAGGTAACTTGATATCTATAGAAATTCATACATTTTATTTTCCTTCTGGTAATAATAAAGAATGCTATGGTATGCTATGTTTTTTTTTTTTTTTTTCCGAGACAAGGTTTCTCTGTGTAGCCTTGGCTGTCTTGGACTCGCTTTGTAGATCAGGCTGCCCTTGAACTCACTGAGAACCACCTGCTTCTCACTGAGAACCACCTGCTTCTGCCTCTCTGAGTGTTGGGATTGGGATTACAAGTGTGCCCCCGCTATGGCCCTGTGGCTTTGTCCATCCATCTATCTATCTATCTATCTATCTATCTATCTATCTATCTATCTATC
>NW_026585644.1:19404071-19413874 GCF_907164565.1 Psammomys obesus
ATCTATCTATCTATCTATCTATCTATCTATCTATCTATCTATCTATCTATCTATCTATCGTAGTTTCAATATGTTGGTCCAGGTGGAATACATGAATTTCTTGCTTATGCATCCACAAGACCAAGATTAAGTTTCAAACTTGAATGGAATTAAAGTCTTTTATCATTTTTACTCCCCAGATTGAGATTATGTGGTGTTTGTATACTACTGGTATATGTAATTTGATCTGCCAGCCACTCTGAGGGAGATTGAGATAGTATCTTTGTTTTTGTTTGTTTGTTTCGTTTGGGTTTTTTTTTTTTTTTTTCCTTGATGTTTCTTTTTCTGAGGCAGGGTTTCTCTGTACAGCCTTGCCTGGAACTTGTTCTGTAGACCAACCAGGCTGCCTTCCAACTTACAGAAATCCTCCTGCCTCTGCCTCAGGAGTACTGGGATTAAAGGTGTGCATATCATTGTTTTTGAGGTAAGTCTCGGGAAATGTGAGTCAGTTCCAGTTGCTATTAGCAGAGAACCACAGCCTGGGAGGGTTAAGTTGCTGGCACTTATTTTTTTACGGCTCCAGAAACCAGAAATGGAAGATTGAAGTGTCAGCAGGATTGTTTTCTCCTAAGGCCTATCTTTAGCAGGCTGATGTCGTCTTTTGTGTGTGTGTGTCTGTTCTGGTCTCATGGAGACATACATGGTACTGGAAATATGGTTCTAGTGCAGCTCTTGTTGTGGCCATATCCACGTGGCCCTGCATTTAGATCATAGCAGTGCAAACGAAAAAACCCTCCCCTAAAGCAGCTTTTATAAGAGAACAGGTTCTCTTTAATTAGGGCCTGTGAGTATAACCTTACTTGCTCCTGTAAAGTCTTTGTCTCCACAGCTGCATTCTGAGTTAGTTGAGGCTAGAACATCAATGTATGAGCTTTGTGGTGACTGTGGTTTGCCCCATCAAGTGTAGATGTCCTGGGTTATTCAGTAAGTTTGAGCAGCCAGACCTTCTGCATGCTGAGACAGCTGACCCAGCACACCTCCGCTTCCTGTGGGGCCAAACATGCTCCTTCCATTTTCTTCCCTTAGCCCCAGAAAAGTCCTGGAGCCTCACTTGTCCTGTTGCCAAGGGACTATCAAGATCCCAGATAGCCGTTCTTTTCTGTACATGGGATTCTCTTATCTTTCATTTTAAATGCTGGCCTCTGTCTCCCAAATGCTGGCATTAAATATTTTCAAAATCTTTTTTTTTTTTTTCTTAAACTTCAAGTTTTTGGATTTTTAGGGTAGAAAAATAAAAGCCACTGAATTAAGGCATGTGGGGTTGAGGGTGGAGTAGAAGTTTGGGAGATCAAGCCACAGTGTTCTTTAAATACATTTAAATTTTTTGTTTTGGTACCATATAACCAAGGATGTATGCTTTTCTATAAACTTACATTTACAACTCCCTTGTATTATAAAAAGTTTTAAATTCAAACAAAAAACTTTCCCAAGCCAAGTAATTAAAAGTAAAAGAATTTCTGCATAATGCTTTTAAACTCTTGAAGTACTTGGATGTGCTGTAACATGGGGCTGCAGTCTCTTTGGAATTGGGGCTACTCTGTTCCTGACTAGATCTCTGTGTGGACGACTAATGTATCCACTCAGAGAGGAGGAAAGGTGCCTGAGTGTTGCCACCACCTCCGTGACCACTGTGCTTTCTACTTACATGGTTGGGTGTGAGCCCCAGAGAAAGCATCTTGTGTGGCAAGTGATTGTGGGTGCTAGTGCTGAGCTGCAGCTAGTCTGTAATGCTCATGAGGAGCCCTTACACCTGGCCTGGTAATAGTCTAATAAAAACTTCTCTCTCTTTAAAGCAATTTAGCTTTGATATAGCTGAAGAAGCATCTAAAGTCTGCCTGGCGCATCTTTTCACATACCAAGATTTTGATATGGGAACTCTTGGATTAGCTTATGTTGGTTCTCCCAGAGCAAACAGTCATGGAGGGGTTTGCCCAAAAGGTAAGTCTCTCATTTGTGCTGTCATGGCAGTGAGAGAAACAAAAGAGAAAGCTGATGGGTTGTGTTTCAGGTCTGTGTTTAGGAGGCAGTTTTTGACTTTTTTTTTTTTTCCCCCTGTAGCTTATTTCAGCCCAGGTGGGAAGAAAAACATCTATTTGAATAGTGGTCTGACGAGTACAAAAAATTATGGTAAAACCATCCTTACAAAGGTATGTTTTTGATTTAAAAAAGAAAAAGAACTTTATTAAACATTTTTACATTTACCTCTGTGTGTGTGGGAGAGACACAGACAGACAGAGTGGGTCCCTACAGATGCCAGGATGGAGTGTTGGAACTCCTGGAGCTGGATTGTAATAGGTGGTTGTGAGCCGTCTGGTATCAGTGCTGGGAGTTGAACATGGCAGGCTTTGAAGAGCTCCAAGAGTTTTTAACCACTGAACCAACTTTCCAGCCTTGGTTTTTGTTTTTAAACAGGACAGATTTGAAATCCATTGCATTAGAACTCAGTTACGTATTTGTACTGTTATCTTTTTAATGTGTACTTGGTTGATAATGTGGTTGGGTATGTTCTACCTTTCAGCGTTTAAGGCATTGCTCTGTTGTCTACTGGCATTCATTTACTGTTAAAAAATGCCTTAGCCTTTGCGACCTTTTTGTTTTTTTCTAAAAGATTTTTGTATCTTGTTTCAGAGTCTGGAGATGTGGCTCATTTAGTAAAGGGCTTGCCCAGCATGTACCATGTACAACCAGGGATAGTGATGCATGGCACCTATAACTCTAGCACTTGGAAGGGTGGAGGCAGGAGGTTCAACATTTCAAGATTGTCCTCAGCTCTGTTGTAGTCCAAGGCCAGCTTGGAATACTTGAGACCTGTTTCAGAAAACCAAAACAAAAAACCCTTGTTTCTGTGTAGGTATATCTGTTCAAGTATGTTTTGCTACAAGTAATAGAAAATACAGTAAGCGGTAGTGGCCTAAAAAGAGACTTATTTTTCCTAGTTATGGTAGCTGAGGTAGCCTTCTCCTGGTGTACACTGGTACATTCAGAGATGTTCTCAGTCTGGGTGTCCCAGGCTTCCCTTCTGCCTTTCTGAGGACAGGTCCTCTGTCCTTTCATGCTGCAGCCTCATAGGCACAAAGTGGTTCTGGTCTCTTTAAGGAAAGAAGGAAACAGAGACCAGAGCTACTGTAGGTTGTCCTTCTACCAAAACTTTTCTGCGAGTTTCATCCATTGGTTTTTGGTTATACCTCCCTGGACACAAGTTAGCAACATGAATGCCCTTAGCATCAGTGCAGGAAGAGAGTAGCTATTTTAACTGAATATGTTGCTGCCCAGTGCAGGATAAGGGCACTTTAAAAGTAAGAGTGAGCAGCCAGGCCAGTGGCCCATGCCTCTAATTCCAGCACTCAGGAATGTCGAGGCAGATAGATCTCTTTGAGTTTGTGGCCAGCCAGGTCTACATAGTTCCATAACTATGTGGAGATCTATGTAGAGTAGGTATTGTTAGGAAACATTAGTATATGATACACTAGTATTTTGACTGTGAGCTTAATATAGACTATGTGGGGCTGGAAAGCTGGCTCCAACACTCTCTTCTGGCCTCTCCTACTCATTACACATACCCCCACAGAGACTGCATGCGCATAACTAAAATAAATCTTTAGTATTAGTAATATTAGTAGTATTTAGTATTAGTAGTATTAGTGTATTTGTTTGCTTATTTGTTTTTCTTTGTAGCCTTGGCTGGCCTGGAACTTGATCTGTAGACCAGGCTGGTCTTGAGCTCAGAGGTCCATTGGGATTACAGACATGTGCCACCACTATCTGGCTCTTTTTATTTTTTTCCTCCTTTGTGGGGCAGGTGGGCTCTTTCATCTAGATATCTTTTGTCCTTATGCAAAATGTTTATTTTTTGTTTGGTGTGTTTATTTTGGTGAGACAGATTCTCACTTGAATTTGAGATTCTCCTGTACCTGTCTACTGAGTGCTGGAATTGCAGGCATGTATCAAGAAGCCTGGTTTAAAAGTATTCTTAGGCTATTTCCTGGATAACTTTTTTGTGTTATGTATTCTTCTTCCTTCACTGTGTGTGTCACCCATGGTGGCCTTAATCTCCTAGGCCAGTGCAGTCCCTGCCTCCCAAGTATCTGGGATTGTAGATAGGCCCAATATCTTGTCTGTTCTGTTTGGGAATCAATTAAACCAGGAATTTGATTGCCTGGAGTAAATTATCTGTTGCTTCTCAATGCTTTCTCTTGCTTTCCATTTATTTTCTTGTTTCCTACATGTGTTTTTAACTTTCTCTTCAGCCCTTTTGCGTTTTTCATTGGTCCTAACTTTTGTTTTTGGTTACAGTAGCCTTTTTCTTTCACAGCTCCTTTCTGTTCTTCCACGCTTGTAGTATTTCACTTTTTAAAAAAACTAATGTCCTTTTTCTTTGACTTGTCAGCTCTTGCCCTCCACCCTTGTTCCTTTCCTTGGAAGGTCATGTATTTCTTATTCCTGAAAGAGTAGAAGTAAGTGCAGTGTTCATTCTTGTAATGAAGCATCCTGTTACGGTTTTCAACTCCCAAGAAATGTTAAAGGCATTGGGACAGTTGAGATGACTCAGAAGGTAAAGGCATTTGCCTCCAAGCCTCACAGCCTGAATTGGATGCCCTGCTAGGCATGCATTTAAGTATTGAGAGGAGAGTGCCACTATTGGTGAAAGATGGAAAAGTAAATCATATCAGTGTTTGAGGGAAACTTTTGGCTTCCAGCGCCCACATTCCACTCCACACCCCTATTGTTCCCCTTCTCTCCCCAACTATGTATGCAGTAGTCAGAGGTCAGCTTTGGTTGTGGTTTCTCAGGCTCTATCCACCTTATTTTTGTGTTTTAACTAATTAATTTAGTATTTATATATGTGCATATGTGCAATTGTGAATTTATGTGCACACAGGAGCCTGCAGGCTTGATTCCCTGGAACTAGAGTTACAGGTGGTTGCAACTGAACTTTGCAAGTGCAATAAACACTCTTAAACACTAAGCCATCTTCTAGCTCTCTTTACCTCCTCTGTCCCCTCCCCCTACAAATTACATTCATTGGGACCAGGGAGATAGCTTAGCAGGTAAAGATACTATACAAAACAACCCTGACCTCACACATTCACTGCCTCCCCCAAGTGTAAAAAGTGTTTTATATCTGGATTGTATATAATGGATGTGTGTGGGTATGGGCCACTTATGGGATTCGTTCTACTTCCACTTGATCTGAAAAATGTAGCATGGGCCCAAGTGGCAAAAGTTGCTGATAGCTACATATTTTCTTTGCCTGATTCTTAAGGAAGCTGACTTGGTTACAACTCATGAATTGGGACACAATTTTGGAGCAGAACATGATCCTGATGGGCTAGCAGAATGTGCCCCAAATGAGGACCAGGGAGGAAAGTACGTCATGTATCCCATAGCTGTGAGTGGTGACCACGAGAACAATAAGGTATGTGTGTTTTGATTGTTTTAGTGGTTGGAAGGAAGGCTGTGTGGTGTTACTAGAAAGAGGGCTTGGGAAAGCATCCATTCCTGGGTGTTTCCCTAGAGATAGAACTGTCACACACAGTGGGAACTTCTTGTATGGGTTCAGTGACACAAACCCCATCTTAAGTGTAGTTACAGCTGTCATTTGGACACTTTTGTCAAGGTTAATCACATGAAGAATTGGGTTCACTATGACAATTACTGAAGGTGCTGGTTTTAAACTCTAGTTTATTTGAGGTTTCTTAATGCTTCTACCTCCCTTCCAACCCCCTAACCTTAGGTAGGAGAGAGAGAAGGTCAGAAAGGAAAGGGGACATAGACCTCTTTAAAACTTAGTTCCAGCTGGTTAGGGTTGTCAGGTTCTTTGGGAAAATACCAATCTCAGTTGTCAGGGTATCTAGCAGTCCAGGTAACCAGCAACCTTCTTCCATTTCCTCAAAGCCTCTCTGCCCATCCACCTCCTCGAAGCCCTTGTCCCTTCTCCTTCTGGAGAAGGGTTTGTATACTCTCCGAGTCCTCAGAATTAAACTCTCTATAGCTAGCAAAGATCATTTGTTTCTCTGCGCTGCACAAGGCAGTTATCAAATGTGGACAAACTAAAAGCAACTCCATATCCCACACTTGGGACTAAAAACCTGTTTATAGAACATAAGTGAGTTTTTAAAGAAACCAAAACTTCCGCTACCAATTACAATAGAGACTTTTGTCAGAGTCTTACTTTTGAGGGTTTTTGGCGTGGCCTTAAAAATTACCTGACAATTTTATTTACAGTTTGTCACTCATCTTAATGTAGCAGTACTTCACAGCTTGCTGTTCCACCCTCCCCTTCCTATACCAGGGATTAAATGTGCCTTAATAAATCTGTTAAAAACAAACACGAAACAGGAAAATGGGTAAATACAGAAAACCTGTGATGCTGTGTGGAAACTAATGAGGGGTGTGAGCACCAATGAGACTGTCGCTCATTTAATGCATGCTTGGATGCTTCTGCAGTTAAAAAGTATAAAACATGCTAGGCCACAGAGGAGGACTTTGCAGCCAGTCCTGAAGATACCTGATAAAACGGTCAGATGGAAGGGGAGGAGGTCGTCCCCAATCAGTGGACTTGGAAAGGGCAGGGAGGAGGGGAGGGAGGGAATAAGGGAACGGGATACAGCTGGGATACAGAGTTAATAAAATGTAACTAATAATAAAAAAAATTAAATTAAAAAAAAGTATAAAACACTCAGTGAGGAAAAATTCTTAAGTGGCCAAATACAGTTCGTAGCTTCTGCATTGGGTTGCTCTGGTTATGGGATGCTGCCTGAGCTTGGGGCCTATTTAACTTTGTACACTTTCTGCAAAGGAAAGCACATGCTGCTACTTCCTCCTCTGTGGAAATCCCCATGGGCCCTGACGGCCTGTGAGAACTTGCCAGTGGGAGTGGAGCGTGGGCAGAACTGGTTTTTTCTGAGGATGCTGAGTTGCCAGTGAAGCACAGTTGGTTTTGTCCTGCACCCATAACACTTAGTCCATATTTTCTTCTAACAGTTTTCCCAACTAAACTGTTGGCACCTTCCCTTATGAAAATATATTATACATCTTCTATGTTTTAGGTTTTTTTCAAAGAAATTTTACAATCATTTATTTATGGAAGTCATGTGTGTGCCATGGCATATGAGTGGATCTAAGAGGACAACTTTTGGCAGTTCTTTCCTTCACCTGGTGGTTGAGCTCAGTTGAGTTTGGCAGCAGGCTCCTTTTACAGAGGCAGAGTCATTGCTCTTGCCCTACATACATCTATCTATCTATCTATCTATCTATCTATCTATCTATCTATCTTTCTTTCTTTCTTTCTTTCTTTCTTTCTTTCTTTCTCTCTCTCTCTCTCTCTTTCTCTTTCTTTCTTTCTTTCTTTCTCTCTCTCCTTCCTTCCTTCCTTCCTTCCTTCCTTCCTTCCTTCCTTCCTTCCTTCCTTCCTGCCTTCCTGCCTTCCTGCCTTCCTGCCTTCCTGCCTTGCCTTGCCTTGCCTTGCCTTCCCTTGCCTTGCCTTGCCTTGCCTTGCCTTGCCTTCCCTTCCTTCTTCCCTCCTTCTCTCCTTCCCTTTTTTTTTTTTTAATTTTCTTTTGAGACAGAGTCTCTCTCTATAGTCTTAGCTGTTCTGGAACTTGCTGTGTTGACCAGGCTTGAATCCACAGAGAGCCTCCTGTATCTGTGCTGGGATTAAACTGCCATGATCAGTTCATGAGTTTCTTATTTTTTTTAACTAGGTGAAAGGATGAAAGGACAGAAATAAGGTGGTTTTTTCATTTTACCTGGACAAAAATAGCTCTGTTTGCTACTAGGTGGACCAACGAGCACCTGCCCTATGGACTGCATGAGCTGTGAACACTGCAATTAGTGGGAAGAAAGAAAGGTGCTGAGGCCTGGGACCTCCTAGGGAAAGTCACTGAAAGAAAGCAAAGTAGTAGGTAAAGGTGTAAACAGAAGACCAGGATTTACAGGTGATGGTCAGAAAGCTAGTGACAGACTGGTTACAATGTGCTCAGCACTGTATTAGCCTTAGAGACCCATTGATTGAGAGTTTAACTGCTAACGGAGAGGTATTCTTGCTGGCTGTGGTGGTTTAGTTCCTTATCATAACCATTTTGGCCTATGGAGCATAGTGGGACACTCCTTTAACCCCAGTACTGAGAGGCAGAGGCAGGTGTATCTCTGAGTTCAAGGCAAGCCTGAGCCACACAATTGAGACCCTTGTCTTAAAACAAAAAATAAAACAAGCACCTTAGCCATTTTTTATTGAATAGAGGAAAATACTGTTGCATCAGTCTTTCAACACCAATGTCAGTGTGCGCAGAAGTCAGGATAGCTCCTGAAAAGCTTCTGTGCTGGGTTTAGTTTGTATTCTTCATTTTATACTCTAAATCAGTGGTTTTCAACTTTCCTAATGCTGCAGCTCTTTAATACTATTCCTCATGTTTTGGTGACCCCCAACCACAATTATTTTTGTTGATGCTTCATAACTGTAATTTTGCCACTGCTATGAAATACACTGTAAATGTCTGATATGCAGGATATCTGAAAGGGTGACAACCTACAGGTTGAGAACCACTGTTCTAAAACCATAAGGTGAGATGGGCAAGCAAGCAAGATTTTACAACAGCCCATTCTTTTGTGTTGTTTTTTTTTTTGTTTTTATTTTTCAAGGCAAGGTTTTCTCTATATAGCAACTCTGGCTGTCCTGGACCAGGCTGGCCTTGAATTCACAGAGATCCATCTGCCTCTGCCTCCCTGAGTGCTGGGATTAAAAGCGTGCACCACCGCACCCGGCAACAACAGCCATACTTCTTCTCCAGGTCATTCTGTTCCAGACAGCAAGTGAAGTCATGCTTGGCAAAGAGACAGTACAAGCAGTACTTTAAGTAAATCACTGAGAACTAAATATCTAAATAGCTAAATATCTAATAATTGGTCTTTCTACCTTATTCTACTTCTCTTTCTCTCTCTTTTTATGAGACAGGGGTTTTTTTTTGTTTGTTTGTTTGTTTTTTTTTTTTTTTTTTTTTTTTTTGTGTGTGTGTGTGTGTGTGTGTGTAGACCAGGTTGGCCTTGAACTTATAGGAATCCACCTGTCTCTGCCTCCCTGAGTTCTGGGATTACAGGCGTGAGCCACAGGGCCCAGCATCAGTAATTTCTTACTGTGGCATTTGCAAGTGATTGTTTGACATAGTTAAGTGGTGACGTTGAAGGCCGCTTCACCATTAGGACTTCCCTGTAGAGAAGCACTACATGGGAATGAATTTCATCTTGTTCTTTTTCACTCTCATGGCCTTTTTTTCTCTTAAGATGTTTTCAAACTGCAGTAAGCAGTCCATCTACAAGACCATAGAAAGTAAGGCTCAAGAGTGCTTCCAGGAGCGCAGCAACAAGGTGTGTGGCAACTCCAGGGTGGATGAAGGAGAAGAGTGCGATCCAGGCATCATGTACCTGAACAACGACACGTGCTGCAATAGCGACTGCACGCTGAAGCCAGGTGTGCAGTGCAGGTGAGAGCGCTCCCCAGAGAGTTAGAGGATCGGGTAGTGCGGGGCCAGGCAATAGGGCATTGCGCATGCAGGCACTAAGTAATACGTATGAATGGAAGAGTATGTCTGTGTGCACACGCACAATACTTTATGAAAATATTTAGACCTGTTTAAAAAAAAATTCTTGACCTTGCATGCATGACCTCTAATATACAGCATTCCCTTTTATGATTTACCCTATTCGTTCGTTCGTTCATTCATTCATTCATTCATTCATTCATTCATTCATTCATTCATTCATTCATT
>NW_026585644.1:19413884-19438280 GCF_907164565.1 Psammomys obesus
ATTCATTCATTCATTCATTCATTCATTCATTCATTCATTCATTCATTTTTTGAGTGACTCTTACTATGTAGCTGTGGCTGACCTGAAACTCTATATATAGATAGACTGGCTACCCTGGAACTCACAGAGATCCACCTACCTCTGCCTCCCTAGTGCTTTAAGATTTATTTTTATTTTAAAATTAGGCTTGGTAGTGACTGTCTTTACTAGCTATCTCACTTGAGTTTTTTAAGAATCTTTTAAAAGCCAGGCATGATAGGGCATGGCTTTAATCCCAGTATTTGAAAGGCAGAGGGAGGCAGATCTTTCCATGTTATTAGAGTCCAGCCTGGTCTACATAGTGAGCTCCAGGCCAGCCAAGGCTACAAAGTGAAACCCTATCTGGAAAAAAAAAGTCTTTTTAAAATAAATAAAGTTGATTTAACAAGGTTACTCATGGCTCCCTCTGTCACAGTGGCAACATATTGCAACAGTCAGAAATGGCAAATTGTTATTGTGTATTCATAAAAGAAAACACAGCAGAGCTGCTGGTGTAGTTTTAGCATGGAAGATTCCCATATAATAAAACACTGTAGAGGTGCTATTTAATGATATTAAGCAGATTCTAAGTTGGAAGGTACTTACATTTCCATTTTTTTAAAGTACCCTATTAGACCAGTGTTTGGTGAATAATTCATCTTTACATTGTGCCTTTTAATTTGTAGATTCTATTGGGACTGGTATAGGACTCAGGCTGCTTTGTTTCTTAGCCACTGGTACATCCCTGGCTCTCCCCTCCTCCCCTCCCCCGCAAGACTGGTCTCTCTTTGTAGCCCTGGCTGTCCTGGAACTCACTCTGTAGACCAGGTTGGCCCTGAACTCAGAGATCTGTCTGTCTCTTTTTTATAAGTACTAGGATTAAAAGGCATGCTCCATCACCACCTGGCTAGCCTGGTTCTTTTCTTAACTAGTTAATGAAAACAAAGAATGTCAAGTTATTGTAAAGGTGATTGCAGTGTGTGCTTAAGTCTTCCACATTAGGAAGGGGCACACACACTCAGTGCAGATAGCTCTAGAGGAGTCAGGCTTTGCAGTAGTGACTTGGCCCTGGGGTCTTGCTTCAGTTTCAGTTTACTAACAGAACCATAGCATTTGATGTTGGGCTATCATTGGAACTGAACGGTGTTGTCTGCTCTTCCATAGTGATAGGAACAGTCCTTGCTGTAAAAATTGTCAGTTTGAGACGGCTCAGAAGAAGTGCCAGGAGGCTATTAATGCTACTTGCAAAGGAGTATCTTACTGCACAGGTATGTGTTTCCGTTCTTTCTTCAGGTACCCTGTGGCATGAGAACATATATTTGGAACCAGGGTTAAATACCCTCCGATGAAAGCAGCTGTTGATGCCTTACTGTTTGCTTGGTACTCACTCTTACAAGAAGCATTGTGTGGCAACTGTTGTGCCTTGGGCTGAGTTTTGATTGGTGTTTGCCTCCAGGGAATAGCAGTGAGTGCCCCCCACCAGGAGATGCTGAGGATGACACTGTGTGCTTGGACCTTGGCAAGTGTAAGGCTGGGAAGTGCATCCCCTTCTGCAAGAGAGAGCAGGAGCTAGAGTCCTGCGCGTGCATTGGTGAGTAGTTTCTGAGTCCTGCAGCTGGATAACACCCACTTTTTTGTCTGTTGTTCTCTGCTGCTCATCACAGTGGGGAGAACTAAGCAAGGAATAGGGAAAGCAGCAAGTCAAGCTAGTGTTTGGAGATAGAGAGCCCTGTGTTCAGATACTGGCTCCACACTCCCCTATATGAACTCATTTCCTACGGCATTTCAGACATGTAGCAGGCAGGCTTCATGGAAAAATGGAAAGGCATTAGGAGGAGAAGGGTGGAGGACTGACTGTCCTTACTCTCCTCATATATCATATAAAGCATAGAAGCAGCAACAGATCTGTTCCATGGCAGTAATGGAGGAAGCTCCTTGGAGTTAACTAAAGCCGTTTTCAGGAGCTGTGTCATGCAGGTGGGATTTTCAAAACTGCATTTGTATGTATGCATGTTGTGCTTATGTATGTGTACATATGGGTACATACAGACGTTCCACCATGCATGTGTGTAGTCAGAGGGTCACTCGCTGGAGTTAGTTATCACCTGTGACATGTAGGTCTCAGGAGTCGAGTTCAGGTTTTCAAGCTTGGTAGTTAGTGCCTTTACCCACTATGCCCTCTGGGTGGGTCTTTTGATGATGCCACCAAGGTCTGCTGCCACTCTCATCCCTGCTGGGCCAGCCTGGGAAAGCAGCCTTTTTAATGCTAGCCTCAGTTTTCCTTGGGCTCCTATGCTCTTATTTTGGGAATCACTAGGTCTGAAGGGAGGCGGCTTAAAGACATCCAGGGCCTGGCTTGACTCCATATTTCCACGCCACTATGGAGCTGGTGGATTGGTGGCAGTCCTCTGTTCTATATAGACATAGCTGTTTAACCATGAGGCTGGGACTCACCCATACACTGGAGTGAGCGGTTCCTCCAGGTGGATCACTGCAAGAACAGTAGGCCCTGGGGACAGCTCAGCAGGGAGCACCTGCCTAGCATGCATGCTTGAGGCCTTTGGTTTGAGGACAGCGAAGACAGCACAGCTGCCAGAAAATGATTGATTAACAATAGGCTTTTGTTGCGGTGTGGAAAGACTTACAGTAACCCTTCAATAATGTGATAAAAAAAAAAAAAATGTTTGGCTTTCTTTGTGTCCTACCTGACTTTTTTTTTTTTTTCCTGAAGATAAACTTAGATTCCTCTACCCCCATTCCCAGAGCAAATTTAGATTGTCCCAAGTTACACTGGAGGGTAAAGTTTCATTCTGAGTGGCTATACATCAGGTGCCGACTGCCTTTACCCCAGGTGGTGTCGGAGCTGATCTTGGGGAAAGTGCTATCAAGTCCAGGCTGTGGTGCTCATGTCACTGGCAATTACTTAGCTGCATTCCTCAGGTGGACAGTTCTGTCACAGCTGCGTTGGCCCAGCTGTGGCAGGGTGACAGGAATGTCCATCAGGGACACATTTATGCAGTTTAGACAGTATACTTTGGCTCTATTGTGGAGTTTTCCTGTTGATTATTATTATTATTATTTTTTTTTTTTCCTAATTTTGAAGCAGGGTCTCACTTTGTGCCCACAACTGCCCTGGAACTCACCATGTAGACCAGGCTGGCCTTGTATTCATAGAAATCTGCCTGCCTCTGATCCCAGAGTGCTGTGATTAAAGACATGTATTCCCATGCCTAGCTAATAATTGTTTAACTTTAAAAGCTGAAGAATATGAATTCAGGAACTGTTAGATGAATCTGGAGTGTTGGGCCATTTTCTTCTTGGTGCTGGACCTGGAACCCAAGCCATCACATACACCATGCAGGCAGATACTCTGTGATGGAAACCTTCAGCTCTGTATAGTGCCAGCTTTTAACATCTGGGACTGAAGTCAGAGACTAGTAGTTGAGGAAGCCTGTGGTGGAAGACTTCCGTGTCAGCGCATGCTTCTCTTCCAGACACTGACAACTCGTGTAAGGTGTGCTGCAGGAACCTTTCTGGCCCATGTGTACCCTACGTCGATGCAGAGCAAAAGAACTTATTTTTGAGGAAAGGGAAGCCCTGTACAGTAGGGTTTTGTGACATGAATGTAAGTATCCTGTTGTGGACTTATGCATACATTGAGAGGCACAGGGTCTGACTTGGGCAACTTAAGCAGCCTCGGTCTCTTTTACTCACTCAGTGCCTCCTTCAGAATCACTGCTTGAGCAGTTTCACAGTCTGTATCCCTTCTCCAAGCTAGGAAATTAGGACTCAGTGTCTGAAACCAGCTGTCTTTACCATACAGCCGTGCCTCAGCCTACTCACACATAGAGTTCCAGACCACCCAGGGTTACCAGTGAGATCTGGTCTTAAAAAACAACAAAAAGTTTTGTTACAGGTCTTATGTCTTTGAGCTCAGTTTTGAACTCCAGTGACCCTAGAACACCTGCCCACTTCCTTTTATACAGACCCTGTCTGTACATACTTAGTGAAAGCAAGCACTGGTTAGAAAGATAAAAAGATAGCATTTGTGTTTGGATTGCCCTTGTTTGCAAAATCAAGTACTTTACATATGAAGCCCTCCCCGTCTACTATGTATAATTGCTGTCATTCTGGAGTGCTCCTAGGATGATAGTCATCTTCAGCCTTATCCTGGTTATTCTAAAAGTGGACTTTTGTGCTGGGTGTGACAACACACTCCTGTATTCATAGCGATTAGAAAACAGACAAGCCCAGTTTATGCAGTATACCCTGTCTGAACACACCCAACCCCAGCAGTGTACCAGGAAAAAAAAAAAATTAAGGGACTAATTGTGAAAATGCTAATGACTGGACCTTCTTTCTTGGTTATCTTCATGCTGGAATTACCATCCTGTGTCCAAAGTGGCCAATAAGCAAAGTAGTTTACACACCCATTGTATTTCTAAGGCTTCCTTAGGTCTACATATGCTGTTTGGGATAGTGCAGTATGTTTTCTCCTTATAGGGAAAATGTGAAAAACGAGTACAGGATGTAATTGAGCGATTTTGGGATTTCATTGACCAGCTGAGCATCAACACTTTCGGTAAGTGAAGTATTTCCTGGATTATTTACTAAGATCTGAGCTGATTTCCATGGTCAATCCGGTGTGGTTTCAGAATTTGTGTTGTGACCCAGCAGTAGAAGACTTAAAGTATCACCACATTTGTTATGAAATAACTCTGATGGGGACTGAAAAGATGGCTCAGTGTTAAGGTAAACACTGCTTATTTTCCAGAGGACCTGGGTTCAATTCCCAGCACCCATGTGGTGGCTCATAAATAGCTGTAACTCTAGTCATAGGGAATCCAGCATTCTTTTCTGGTCTCTCCGGGCTGCTCCACATGGCACACACATGTATGTGCAGGCAGAGCACATCAAAATGAAGGTAAAAAATTGAGACAACTTTGTTGCCTAAGCTATAGGTCCATTCACATGTATCTTGTGTGCTTGAGTTTTTGGAGGAGAGTGCTCCACCTGAACATAGTTCAGTCCCATGACCTTGTATAAGAGTTGTTTACCAGTAGATCTCAGGTTTTTCAGAAGGTGTCCCCCCCCCCCCCCTGAGTTTAGCTTCAGGCAATAAAAACATCATCTTCCTAAGCATGCTGTGCTCAGTCTGTTGGCACAGTCCACACAGGAAGCACAGCCTGGCCATGATACACAAGAGCATTTATAGTAGTCTTGTTAAGTATGTGTTTTGAGACATTCACCATCTGGATTATTCACAGGAAAGTTTTTGGCAGACAACATTGTTGGGTCCGTCCTGGTTTTCTCGTTGATATTTTGGATTCCTTTCAGCATTCTTGTCCACTGTGTGGTAAGTCACCAAAGTTTAAGTGATCAAACATGTTACAAAAATGTTGAACATCTCCAAATTCAAAGATTGATGTAAAATGTTGCCAGAGCTATTACAAGTTTTCTAAGAGAGCTCACCTCAAAGCCTACCTGATGATTGTTAACAGAATGGGTACTTAGCTCAGCTAGTAGCGGGCTTCCCTAGCTTGCACAGGGCTCCTTGTGAACTAGTTATAGTGGGGCATGCACTCCAGAAAAGCGTCACAAGGACCAGGAGCTCAAAGTTGTCCTCAGGTGCTGAGTGATCAGCCTCCATACAGCTTCTGCCCTGTGGTTTGGAACATGGCGCTCAGAGGTAGGAAGGCTCTGGGCACTGTGCCAGGCAGAGCTGCTGTTGTGCTGTCAGAAGAGACATTTCAGGACAGCAGCAGCAGCATCTTCAGTGCTTCTGCTAAGGAGTTGAGCGGATTCTGTGTACATGTGGACCATGAAGCTGATCTTTGATTTCAGAGCAAAGCCACTGATGGTGGTTTGTCTCTAGCCACAGAATGAAATTTGTGGCACCAGGCGATCTTTCCCTGCAGAAATACAACATGGGGATCCAGACTCAGTTCCCAGATAAGAGGCTATGGATTGGGGCAGCGAAGTCAGGACAGAAAGACACTGCAAATAGTCACCTTAATGTTTGCCAGCAGTCCTGGCAGCTAGTACTTCCCAGTGCATGAGCGCTGTGGGTCCTGCTGTACATAAACGCTCTTGTCATCCTCCTGCTATTGTGTAAGGTTTCTTTGAAAGAGAGGACTTGGAGCACCCCTGCTTTTGTAGCCATGCCCCTGATGTGTAGAACAGAACTTCTTGTCTGGGGTGTGTGTGTCAGTCGGCATTAATGTGTTCTAATTAGTGACCCTGCTATCCTTTGGGTTTCTTTTTGGCAGTGTGTGGAGGGGTGTCTTGTAGATCTGAGGCCTCAAGTGTGCTAAGCAACCACTCCATTGCTGAGCCACCTTCCCCTGTTGAGGTCTAAGTTCATGCAATCTCAGGAGTGGTAAACGGGAAGCACTCACTGATGGAGGGTTGGGTTTCTTTTAGTAAGAATTCCATTTTTACTCCCTGTTCTTTCTAGGATAAGAAACTGGACAAGCAGTATGAATCCCTGTCTGTGTTTCACCACAGTGTAAGTATGCACATAAAACAAAAAGAACAGTCTCCAGTTGCACTTAGGCCACATTAACAGAGGCCTCAGTAAGAGCTCTTCCCTCTTGGGCTCGTGGAAGTTACAAGGGTCTGGTTTGATGTGAATGGCCCTGAGAAAATGATTGGCACACCTGACGTAGCTGCATAGGAGGAAAGCTGTCAGAGAGGAACCCTGGTCCCCACAACCATGGATGGTGACTTAGCCTCTTAGCACTGAATTCCTGTCATGGATCTTGATAGACGCAAGTTGTCAGAGCGTCTCAGTGCACTGGAGCTCCTGCTCAGGTGGGCCTTGCCTAGCACTAGGCTTAGCATGAGCACAGCCCAGGGCTGCTGTGGATAAGGTTAGATAATGACCTTTGATTCATTTTCCCCCTTCCACTGAACTGATCAATGCCTTTCCAGAACATCGAGATGTTGAGCAGCATGGATTCAGCGTCTGTTCGCATTATCAAACCCTTTCCTGCACCCCAGACTCCAGGTCGTCTGCAGCCTCTGCAGCCGGCTGCCATGATGCCACCAGTGTCTGCAGCGCCAAAACTGGACCACCAGAGGATGGACACCATCCAGGAAGACCCCAGCACTGACTCACATGTGGACGATGATGGCTTTGAGAAGGACCCCTTCCCCAACAGCACTGCAGCTGCCAAGTCCTTTGAGGATCTCACAGACCACCCAGTCACCAGGAGTGAAAAGGCAGCCTCTTTCAAGCTGCAGCGTCAGAGCCGAGTTGACAGCAAAGAGACAGAGTGCTAGTGGGAGCCTTGGCCTGCTCTAGGACCTACACCTGCAGATGTTCTATAGAGCTGACCTAAATCAAAGCATATATTGTGATGATCTGAGAAACAGGGAAACAGCTTAGTAGATGCTGCTCATGTCACATGACCATCACATGGCATCCTGTGTAGGTGGGCCCTTTGAAGAAGTGAGGGAGATCTGGCTTGTATTTAAGGCTTTCAGGTTTTGGGTTTTTCTTTTATAATCTAAAATCTCCTTCAACCTGTGGTACAAAAGCAGAAAAGAACTTGATCCAGCCTCAAGTCTGCAGTCTGTCTTTCTGTATACTGTAATAGTCCCGACTACAGTGAAGCAGTTAGCAGTGAGGATAACTGGAACAAAGACTTTTTTTTTTTCTTCTTCTTCAAATGTGGCCCGTCCTGGCACTGAACTCAAGATGGAGATATGGATGGAGAGTCCTGTCCACACATAGGATCATACTAAGAGTAGTCCTTTCCAGGATGATGAAGACTAACTTCTGGCACAGACTACAGTAACAGCAATATGAACTTCATGATGGCCAGTAACTAGGCGGTTTCTCTGTTTTACAGAAGTGTCTTCACAGTCCTTAACAAAAATTGGGCTGGAGAGCTGGCTCCATAGTTACAAACACCCGGTTCCATTCCCAGCACCCATATGGTGGCTTTTAACTCTGTAACTCCGGTCCCAGGGGAGATGTCCTTTTCTGACCTCCATGGCACCAGGCATGCAGTGGTGCACAAACATGCAGGTAAAACACATGTATAAAATAAAAAAGCCAAGTGCTGTAAGAAATTTCAATATCCACAAAGCCTGTACTGCTTCAAAATACGAGCTTGAGTAGATGAGCAGATGCTCTTACCAGACCCGCTCTGACTAGGCTAGGTGGGCTAAGCTGGCCAGGAAGAACTATCTTCAGACTCAACAAGAGAACTCTCACATGGCCTCTGGCTTCAATGCTTCAGGACCCTGGGTGCTCTGTACTTTATGAGGCATAAAAATACCATTAGCCTGAATTCTGATTTCTATAAGTTTCAGTTCTGAAAGCTTTTTTTTTCCCCCTAAGAATTGAAATGTGCTCACCAGCCAACATATTTTAACCAAGATAACTTATAAACTCCGAGGACAGTTAGCCGAACCTGTGCCTTGTCTCTCCTGAGGACATTTGTTACACTAATACTTGAACATGTACCTTGTGGTATTTGCTCTTTTAACTAGTCATGACAGCCTTATATTTTAGTTACACTTTGAGGATTTGCTATAAGGTGAGTGGGGCGTGTGGGTGTATGTATGAATGAAACAGTCTTGGCAGAATATAAAAATTGTTTTTTATAAAATTGTGACTTTATAAACCAAGATTTTTTTTTTTTGCCATGCACAGGATTAACAAGTTGCTCAGGGTATATTCTGTAGTTGTGGCATTGATGATACCTGCTTCAGTCAATAAATACTGAATGTCAAAACAAAATGCATCAAGTATAACAGTTCCCTGAAAAATAAGTTAGTGGGCTTTTTGATCAATAGTCATAAACAGAAGTTAGGCTTGGAAAAAACATTTAATCAAGCTCTTGATATTTGTGAATCAATGATGTTATGCACATGAATGGTTACTCTTGAAATGTCTGATTACCAACTTGGAACGGTCTAAGGGAAAGATGTGGCCACTTGTTCTTGTTTCCCAGGCTGACCCAGCTCAATGGTCTCCATCTCCCAGCAGACTCAGCTCAGGCTTTGCTTCCTCCACATCCTTCCAGTAAGGAAGCAGCCATGGTAGCGAAGAGACCTTCTTGTCCAGCAGCGGCCAGAGGTGTGAGAACAGAAACTCGTTTCCCATTGGTGACAGATGCAGGCCATCTGATAAGTAGGAGGAGAAGTCCTGTAGGGAGAGGAGTCATGTTGCTGTCAAGTGCTCTCTCCTCAGGCTGGCCATGGGCACACCAGGACCACAGTGACCTCAGTGTGCTTCTGCACAGGTACTTGGGGTACAAGCCCCTTGCTGCCCTGTGTCTAACAGACCTGAGCTCTCAAAGTCGTGGGCCTTCATGTGTGAACTGGGAGGCCATTCTGTATCTCCTGTGTCGTGACATGTTAGCAGAGAGAGGATTAATGAGTGCCTGTGACTTGCTTACTGGTAAGAGAGCTCATGTTCCATGAAGTCATCTCCTTAGGTGTGTGTGCAGGGTTGGGTGATAGGAACATGGACTAGAACAGGAAGGCAGTGGTAAGTCCGGTCTCCATCACTCCTCTCTAAATCCAGGATTTACTCAGAGACCCCCTGACTTGGAGGACTCTTCACTTGCCTAATCCCCAAGACTGTTCACAGGCCGGGAATTACAGTTCCCTGTGCCGTTCCAGCTAGATGGCTCTAACTAGTGATGTATAAGGGAGATTCCCACAGCTCCGACCCTGACTATACCAAACCGGAAAGGACTTGGCAGTAACAGTGCTGAAAGATGCCCTTTCAGTGCATTCTCAGGCCATCTCTAGTGGAATCTTTTTTTCCCCAACTTACTATTTTGGGAGAGAGGGATCTTGGGAAGGGGAGCACATCCTGTGGGAGCGCAAGGAGACTAGGACAGCCTGTGGGAGTTGGTTCTCTCCAACCCTAGTGCAGGTATTCGGGATACTCAGGTCGTTGGGCTTGGCAGTACGTGACCTAAGCAGCTGAGCCATCCTGCTGGCCCTGGAGTAGATTCGTAATAAAACTCACATGCTCAAGCATGAGGCTACGGTGGCTCTTCTGCGCTGGGAGCAGAGATCAGTCAAGGATGCTGATGCAGATTGCAGTCGTGGGGCTCTGAGAGCCTCCAAAGACAAATGGGACACTTCTCAGAAAAGCCCTAACTTGGCTTAAGTTTCAAAAACAGCTTTCAGTCTCTTATAATCTGTGATGTAGCAACTTGAGGTTCTCAAGTCAGCTTCCCGGGACTGACTGGTGTCTCTACCTTCCAGCACTAATCCAGGCTTTGCCTCTACATCCTTTTAGTAAGGAAGCAGCACGTGTCCCTCTTTACAGAAGAACTGTAGAAATATTAGACCCTTCCGGGTCCATGGAGGAGGGGATGGATGGAGAATCACGGGAGGAGCAAGTCAGCATCTGGTTCATCTACCTTTTGTTTACATGGCAAAACTAGACAGCTGTAGGCTGTGGTAGAGTGATCCTCCTCTCCCCTGAGTACTTTAAATACCACCAGTTCCCAGCCCTGGCTCCCTCCTGGGGTCTCACCATCACAAGCAAGCACCCGCATTTTACTAAGGAGTAAAGAGAAGGTCTGGGGATGAGGCCTAGTCACCAGAGTGCTTTTGGCACATGCCCAGTCCCCAGCACCCATAAACTGCATGGCCGCGCACACCTGGAACCGCAGCACTCCACCTCCGGGGCTGAGGTGGGAGTTCAGAAACTCAAGGTCGTCCTCAGTTACACGGCAGGTTCCAGGCCAGCCTGGGATATGTGAAACCCTATCTCAAAATGGGGAGGTGGGAGTGAAAACAGACGAGTCTTGACAACGGGCAACCTGAATTTTGTCACACTATCCTCACCCTAACCTGTCACTGCAGACTGCAGCCTTGTCTGAGATGTCATAGCTGGAACATGACGTGAGAGCCCTCCTTTCTTAACAGCTTTATCCATGTTGCGGGCATCAGACTTGGCCTCTTCACTGCTCAGGACTCGGTGGATTCGGGCTTACCCAGTTCACCTACGGAAAGATGGGCGACTTATTACTAGCTTTGGGCCTAGTGTGGATAATGCTGCCAAAAACTATATAGTGGGTGACTGGACACAACTGCAGCTGCCCTCCTGAGCGGCTGCACTTCGTGTCAACTAGCTTTATGTATGTGTGTATGTTTTCAGGCCTCCTTCTTAAAAATTTTAAAAATTTATTGTTTTTGTTTGTTTGTTTTTGAGACAGGGTTTCTTTCTCTATGTAGCCCTGTCTGTCCTGGATTCACTTTGTAGACCAGGCTGGCCTGGAACTCAGAGAGATCCCCCTGCCTCTGCCTCCCCGAGTGCTGGGATTGCAGGTGTGCACCTCTGCACCGGCTTGTTTTCAGGCTTTGAGACAAAATAATTCAACTAGAGCATCTTGAGCTGTGGATTTCGCTAGTGAACACATGCCACTGTTTTGTCTGAGCTTTGTCCTGTTCTTTTACACAAGGACTTGGCACTTACGGTGCCCTGGGTAACTGCTAGCTAAGATTCTGGATGCAGTAGCTTCTTCAGCTTCTCCAGGTCTCTGCTCTGCCCAGTTTTCCTGGTGAAAAGCGTGGCTGACACGTCTTCTGAGACAACGGTTTTATGTAGCCAGGCTGGTCTCAATCACCCCTGATCCTTCTACCCCCCTCACCTCCCAAGTTTTAGGATTATAGGTATGTACTACCATGCCTGTCGGAAGAGCTCTCCTCGGAAAGCTGCACACACCTGGTCTAACTGTGTCATCCCAATAGCCCCCATGAGGACTGAGAAAACCATGGTACCTGGTTGTCCTTCTGCATCAGGGTCCACAGGTCAAGGACGTCAGTCCCACAGTCTCTGGCTACTTGTAAACATGCTTTAGCATATTCACCAACAACAGAGTTCAGGCGGTTTAATTTGCAACCTGTTGGTGAAAACTCCAGAGGGTCACTGGCAAACTTGGTGCTGGTCCTCACGAAGCTACATTGATTGGGCAGTTTCTAAGTGCCACTGATACCATTCTGCTTGGGGCTACAATGGTACTGCTCCATAAAGCACAGGACAGAGTGCAGTGTGGGGAGGAACAGCCAACTGTTCATCCAGAGGCTCCTAGGTTCCAGGGTCAGGGTGCAGAGGCTGACCAGCAAGAGAGCAGACCCTAGTGAGTTGGATAAGGGGCAAGAATGGGCATGGCTAGATGTCAAGATCATGAGAGACACACACTGCCACGGAGACCCCAGTGTCAACACACAGCCGACAGCTACCGCAGGAATGTGAGAAAAGTCTGCAGTCTGCGGGGAGACTGGTCTTTGCCTGGGCTGCTACTTCATGGCTGTGAAGATGCTCGACCATTCTGGGGCTTTCCTAGTCTGTGTGCTGGCCATCTCATTCATGCAGATTCCCGTACAAAATGCACATATTTAACCAAGCACGTGCTACCTCCTAGTCTACAGGACCAAGGAGATGGAGGAAGCCCAGCTGGGGAGAATCTCCGGAGTGCAGGGGGGATACAGAGAGCCTAAGAGGCTAGGGGAGAGATTTGGGATACAGTAGGAGCTGGGCTGACCGCTGCCTGTGAGGAAAAGGACAGCTCGTCCCTAATTTTGACAGACCTGTGCTGAACAGCCATTAATATGTCCTCCAGTTTCAAGCAGCCCAGACAAAGCCCACAATACACCTTTCCAGTCAAGTATGTCAGCACGACAGCTGCTGTGCTGAAGGGACAATGCATACAGGGAAGAAAAATGGAGGGATCGGACCATCATTCTTTTCCAACTGCCAAAGGAGGCAAAGAGCAAGCAGCTCCTAGCAGCTGGAGAGGGGGTCATCTGCAAGCGTGGCTGCAGGAGCCTTCCCCAGGCTGGGGGAGAATGAGGCCCTGCAGCTGGCACGCGGGCTGTGTGTGCATCTTGGCGTCTGGCAACTTAAGACAGTAGGGAATGGGGCATCAGTGCTCGCCTGACTTACAGCCAGAATCCCCTGCCCTAATTTATGTCAAAACAGTCTGTAGCAGTTCTCAACCTGTGGGTCACCACCCCTTTGGGCAAACCTCTATCTCCATAAGAGTTTACACTATGATTCAAAGTTACAGTTATGAAGTAGCAACACAAATGATTTTAGAGTTGGGAGTCACCACAACATGAACTGTATTCAAAAGGTGGCAGCCTTAGGAAGGCCGCCAGCCACTGTCTAGGGGAGACTGGACTGACAGGCCCTCATGCGGAAGCCCTCAGCACCCACATCCGGCTTTGGAGCCAAGGTTTATTCACCTTTCAAGATGCACTCCTTCTCCCAGGCTGCCTCGCAGAGTGGGGGCGGTGTGATGAGGATGACTTGCTCCTTGGGGATGTCCACAGACTTGAGGTACTGCACTATGTCCCGCAAATTGGCCCCGTATTCGTCCAAGGGGACGTGCTGCTTGGGATTCTCATCTGTTCAAGATAATGCAGATCTCAGTCTGAAGTGCAGTAGAAACAGCAAAAATAAGATGAAGACCCTTCTGTTGCTTTTTAAATCTTCTTTCTGATAGAGTCTCACATAGGCCAGACAGGTTCTAAATTTACTATATAGCCAAGACAGGGTCTTATGTAGCTCTGCTGGCTTGGAACTTGCTATGTAGACCAGGCTAGTCTGGAACTTGCAGAGACCCTCCTGCTCCTACCCCCTGCCTCCCAAGGGCTGGGATTAACGGCCTGCACCCCCACACCCAGCCATATTTTACATCACACAGAGAAGGGAACTGAACTCAAGATGTATGTGCGATAGGCAAGCACTCTACCCACTCTGTGACATCCCCAGGCCTTTGTGTTTTGAGACAGGATCTTACTCTTAAATGGCCTGGAATTTGCAGCGATCCTTCTGTCTCTACCTCCTGGCACTGAGACCACAAGAGTGTGCCACCACTCCCAGGTAGGAATGTGGTTTTGCAAATTTACAGTATCACTGAGGTACTGTTGAGTTCCAAAAGACACCAAGTCTTACACCGGGTTACTTATACAGTTCTCTTTGGAGGCTGGCTAGGGGACCAAGTGTTAGGTTCCCCATCATCCAGAAGGCTGGATCTGTAGGCTGTGACATGACTGACTGGCTCTAAACCCAACTGTCACTGCCTGGTTGTTTAGCCTTCTGAAGCTCAGTGCACTCACTGGGACACAAGGTAATGGCAGGTCTGCCCCTTTGGACAGCTGTGGAAAATGGTTAGGTGTGTAAAACACTCATCAGACTGCGAGGCTTGCCTCCAGGTGGGCTGGCACACAAACACAAGGCGCTCTGCAGGAAGTAAAAAAGGAAAGTCGTGGCACACACCCACCTCCCAGCACTTTAGAAGAGGCAGAAGGGTCAGCTAGCCTTAAGTACCGAGTTTGAGGCTAGCCTGTGCTACAGAAGTTCTTGTCTCAAAAAACAACAACAACAACAACAACAAACAAAAAAAAAACAAGCAAACAAAAAACAGCAAAAAGGGACACTCCTTTCTTGGCAGAGGGTACGGGCCCTGGAGGAGAGCTTTCTGGTGCCAACTGTTATCATGTGAGAACATTCGAGGACAGGAACAAAGTGATTTCAGGTGAGCCAACAAGGCAGCCACGTGGAACATAAACCCTGGAGCACCTGTGCCAATCTACCCACATCAAAGCCCAAAGAAACCCACACAGATGAGGCCTAGAGACACACTGTTCTCTGGAAAACTTTCTGCTGGGAGATGCAGAAGCAGTCTGGGGGAAAAAGTATATAAATATTTATCTGAGTCCAGGAAAACAAAAATGATCGAGAAATGCCCTTACCTTTGAGGGTAGAGTCATTGGCACCAAAGAAAATTGTAACTGCCACTGGGGTTTCCATACCACTCCCTTTCCTAATTAATCTCGGAAGGATAATCTTGGCCCATCTGGTGTTGTAACCTGAAAATCCACGATTCAGAACGTCACATTTTCTGAAATAAAGTGGTTAAAAAGATGGGTTATGATCAAACAAATGTTTCTCCGTCCTGGGGGCTAGACTGTGGTAACGCGTGCTGTGTGCGCTTTATGATAGTGCTCAGTCTCTGCCCAGCCTCCCCCCATGTCCCTCCGTGAGATGAATTCCATACAAGGGGCCAATTCTATACATTTTAGTCGTGGCTCGGGGTACACCTAAAATGGACTTCAATGGACATTAATCTGAGCAAGCACAGAAACCCACTAACAGGCAGAACCCCAGGGGTCTGGAAGACTACAGGTGGCCCTCCAGGCCAACACAAGTGCTGCCAGACCTCACCGGAGACAAACCTGATCTGGCAGAACCCGAGTGCGGGCCTGGTGTTCCTTCCCTTTAACAAGCACCCAAGGAGGGAACCGGCTAACAAGAGAAAACCCACTGTTTTCTTTGAGACTATGCTTCCCTCTAGAAAGCAGTCAACGACGATCCAGGCACTGTTCTCACCTGACTAGCCTGTCAGCCAGCGATGCGCCCCATCCACCTTGCTGGAAAGAAAACTGAAGAAAAAGCCCGTTACTATCCACGCAGCCAGGCACAACGGCAAAGGTGTTGGGCTAGGCCCTTTAGATGCAGGGTATGTGGGCACCCCGAGGCCTCTCGCGGTCCTTGCTTGGGAAGGTATTTTGGGGGTCACTGTCGCTTCACTTGGTTCTCTGGAAATGAGGTTTTCTTCATCCAATGGCCCCGAGCCAGTCATCTACAGTTTACTGCGACTTAACATTAGAGACGTTTGTTATCTGTACAGGAGAAACTTAATTATGTCGAATTAGGCGATGCCATCGTGCTATGCCACTTCTCCACAGCTGAAAACCAAAAAGACTACGCTCTACTGATTTCCCCAACAGTCCTGGCAATCCTGCAGCAGCAACGCGCCACCACGCCTGCCCACAAAAACTTAGTGTCCGAGTGTCCAGTACCGAAAAATAATGCTGTCAAGTATTAGGGAAAGCCACGTATTAGAAAACCCCAGAGAAGCTTTTTCTGTCTCCCTGAAGGAAGGCATCTTGACGAATTTCCTTAATTGGGAGTTAAACGGTCTCAGGGTTACTTTGGCGTACTGTTGAAAGCAGCTTCCCAAACCACTTGGTACTGGACCTGAGCCGCGGGAGAAGGCCAGGGGTGATCTGGCCGGCTCAAAGTTCAAAGCGGCTTCGCCGAGGAAGCCGCGGGAGGCGAACACGGGGCGACTCCGGGCCCTCCGAGCTCCCGAGCACCCGGCCACAGAGTCCCCCGGGCAGCCCGGCGACCGCCCCTGCCCGCGAGGTGCACGGCCCGCGGGGCACGAGGGGAACGGCGCCTGGCCCGCCCCGACACGCGCGCCGACGCAGCCGAGGGTGCGGCGGGTACCTGCGTGATGGAGTCCCCGAAGAGCAACACGCGAGGCCAGATCAGAGAGCTCCCGCTGGCCGCCCGCTCGCACAGCGCCATGGTGCCAGGCTCCGGATACGGAGTCTGCGCCGGATGTAGCGGCTCCACGCGCTGGGGGCGGGGCTGGCCGTGGGCGGGGCTAGCCCGGACCCGGCAGCTCTCACACCTCCTCCAGCCTGCGTTTCCGGGCCCGGCAGCCTGAGGACCAGGGCTGTCTTGGCCAGGCTTTCGCCAAACCCGTCTCTGAGATGGGCGATAGCTGTGGTGCTCTGGCGACCTCATTTCTAGCAGGCGCACCCGTCCATCACTGGGCATGCCCAGGTGTGGCCTCGATGGACAGTTAACGGGGCAGCTTTGAAAACCAGAGCTGTCCAGGACCCTCACTCCAGACCGCTAGACTCCACAGCATCGTGTCCCAGCAATTAAATCGAAACGTTTAGCTTTATATGATAAGGTTTTGTATGATATGGGGCCCTAGACTTTTATACGGGCCAAAGACATGGGAACTTGTTTTTACAGAAATTTCATTTTCAGGAAGAGTCAGACTTACTTTGTTACCAAAGCACAGGCATGTTTACACACTCAAGAGCGGAGGTAGACGGGACAGGCTACCGGGGTGCAATTCTTTGGCATGGTAGTGAGGTGGGGTACTAGGAGTTTCTGCTCCGGGAAGAAGGGTGGCAATCACTGAGAATCAGCCCTCTTGCCCCTTAGTTACTTCCTAGTCTGTAGATCCCATAAAAGAAATGAGTCCGAAAGCAAGCGGTGATTTTAAACATAAACTAAGGAACTGGGCAAGGGGGTGGAGAACAGGGCTTTCCAACTTGTGGCACAATATTGATTCAACTCAAAACACAGAAATGCCAGCACAGACCACTGCTTCTCTTTTCCCAGGACAGGAAGACAGGTCTGACTCTTACTAGATCTAAACATTCAGCACAGACTGAGTAAACGCCTCAGGTAACAGGCAGCTCCTCGGAAGATTAGTTCAGGAAAAACAGACAAGTTAGTTGGTGGCCCAGCAGCAGTCAAGACATGTAATGATCTCTTGTATATAAAGTAAACAGGCACCCCGGAGAAACTAAGGTATTTTATTTGAAGTAACAGAAGTAAAGCTGAGAGCGTAAACAGTTGAAGTGCTGGGAGGCAAGGCTGTCAGTGCACGGGCGTCAGGGCCTCGTACAGTCTCTGGGCCGCCAGTTCCACCATTTCTCGGAGGGATTCATCGTCTTCACTTCCTTCCTCACATTCTACAACCTGAAAGCGAAAGCACGAACTTCAGCCTGGAATTATCCCCTGGAGAAAACCAACCATTTAGGTAGGGTGAGAGTCACCGACCCGCTCTCCTGTCACTTGCGGTGCCTGTCCACAGTGACTGGAGAGCCAAAGGGGCGGGCACGTGGAGCTTTAGGCCGAAGCCTCTACCTCTGCTCACTCCTCGATACTCCATGCAAGTTAGTCTGCGCAGCACAAATTATTTAGCCAGCAGCAGATGTGATAAATTGTTCACCATTTAGTGCTAATTTGACTTTAACCATCAAATGGCCACTGCCTTGTTGTTGCTGTTTTTTAAAGACTGTTAGTTTCACTATACAGACTGGCTTCAATCTTGTTATTAACTCGGGCTAGCCTAGAACTTGTGATGGTCTGCCTCAGCCTCCTGGGCTTACAGACATACATTACTTTACTCACCCAGCTTATGGCAGCTCATGTCTTACAGCTTAACTACAAAACAGCTCCAGGCCAGCTTGGGCTACAGACTCACAGGCAAGCCTGGCCTATAGTGCTATTTGTCTAAAGCTGGCGTGGCGGTAACTGCCCGATACCCTAGCACTGGTGAGGCCAAGGCCAGCCTGGCTACAGGGTGAGAACCTATTTTACAAACTAAAGCAAACCACACCAGGCCAGGGCGTTGGGATGACAGGCGTGCGCTTCCATACTATCCAGCTCTGTGTGCTATCAGGGACCCAGGGCTTTGTTCACGCTATGACGGCACCTACCAACTGAGCCACACCTCCAGCCTCCAAATTACCAGGGTGCAATCCATCTTCACCCTATTCCCCAAATGTCTGAGACACACAGACAGCTACATACCCGCGTCTCCAAATTAATATTTGCTGTTTTCCCGTCCACCGTGACACTGAGGACAGAGTCATCTTTCACACTGACACAGTCTTCTCCAAATATGTCCCTTTAAGTGAACAGAAATTTGATATTACTGGAAAAGTCCAACTTTACCTGTTTGGGGGGAAGGTTCCAGTCCTGAAGTGGGGTGTTTTCAGCTGCCCAGGAAACTCGCTGTGCCCTTGGCTATCAAGGCCCTACAGCAGCTCTATCCGTGAGGGCGCTCCGCTGCTCCACTGAGCAAGCACTGGCTTTGCTTTTGTCTTGAACACTGGGGACTAAGCTTGGGGCTGTGCACACCAGGCAGGCATGCTATACGGCCCTTTAACTAAGTTGCCTAGAACTTGCCTCTAACTTCTGTGCAGCCTAGAATATGCTTGGACTTGGGATCCTGCAGTTCGGGACCAACCTGGGCAATGCAGTGCCGGGGACAGCCTGTGACAGCAGCACAGAGCATACAGATGAGCTCCCACATCCCACCAGCATGACGCTCTGCTCTATCAGGCCAAAGTCAAGGCTATTCGGCCATGGCAGAGCCCTCTGAAACCATGAGCCAAATGTACTTTTCTCCCTTTGTCTTTTGCAGGCATTTGTCTATAATGAAAAACTAAGTTATTCTCTCAGCAAGCAAATGGGAGACCGGCACCTTAGGCACTATATTAGGTGCTGAAATTATAAATTAGTGTCCACTATTAAGAGAGCACCCACAGAAAGGCACCCGACATTAGAAATGTAGTGAGTTTAGAGACATTTCACAGTTACAGACTTACTGGAGAGTCTAGAACGCCCACTTTATCAAATAACTCACACCTGAGCAACCATTTAAAATAAGTCTTAAAGGCCCAGCGGTGTCAGCTGAGACATCAGCACCCAGTCTTGACAAGCCTGCTAGCTCCCCGAGCCCTGTTAGGCGGGGCACAGCGTGGACTTGGACATAAGTTGGGCCGGGAGCGGCTCGGGGACAGACCCTGAACTCCGCCTCCCCGTGCCAGCGCAGCCGGCCCACACTTACTGCAGCATGACCTCCAGCCGCTTGCTGTAGACATGCAGCTCCAGCTTCTTCGAGACCTTCTGCACGGCACCTGCAGGACAAACGGCTCAGTTCTCATACTCCCATCCAGTCACAGCACCACAGATCCGGAGGCCTGAGTAACCACGGAGACCTCAAAGCTAAAGCACGAGACGCGCCAACTGCCCGCTAAGGCAAATTCATGGGCACTGTGTTATTTCATGTTCTTTTGAAGGAATCATGATGTTCCAGTTCACTTTTATTTCCCGTATTTCTCAAACTTACATCTGAGTACAGGTGAGCAAAATCACAGGTCCAACAATTCCAGAGCACACATCTGAGTGCAAAGACCTCTTTTGTATCTAAATGTTAAGTACATTTAAATCCTGACACACCATCTGCTTATGAATGTTTTAATAACATCAGTACTTAAGGGGCTGGAGTGATGGCTCAGAGGTTAAGAGCACTTCCTGCTCTTGCAGAGGCCCTTGTTCAGGTCTCAGCACCCACATGGGGCAGCTCTCAACCGTAACTCCAGCTCCGGGGAATCTAACCACTCTGGTCTCTACAGAGACCTCCACTCACGTGTACATACACATGTAAGTAAAAGTAAATTAAAAAAATAATTAAGGTGTCTGCCTATTAATAATTAGTTCCTTTTTTTTGTTTAAACCCCAAGAAACACAGAACTTGGTGGGCATGATGAATCATCTTTAACCCTGGGCTAAAGGTCACCTGGCACATCCATCCATACCTCCATGGACAGTACGAGCCACACAGAAAGCACCACAATTCACAATCTCTGCCTCCCCAGAGGGCGGACAGCGTTGACCTCCAGCCCTGCCCCACTCAGGACCTGGGAAGTGTGCACATACACACATTCCTTTTCCCCTGAGCTGATGTCTTACTATGAGTCCCAGGCTCGCCTCACGCTTGTGCAGCTCAGACTGGCCTCACGCTTGCAGGGACCCTCTTTCCTATCTAAGTGCTGAGACTACAAGAACGTGCCACCACACTCAGCCTCTTTTCATTGTTTTGCTTTTTGATTCTATGAGACAGGATCTCTTGTAAAGTCCAGGCTGGCCCCAAACTTGCTATGTAGCTGAGGCTAGCCTTGGATTCATCTTCCTACCAAGTTCTTGGATGATAGGTGTGCACCACCATACCTGGCCAGAACCCCTTTCGGTGGTGGGGAAGGGTCCCAGGACTAGATGCACATTAAGCAAATGCTGTCAGCACTGAGCCACACGGAGCACTGGACACAGGGCTAAGAGCGAGGATGAGCCAAACAAGCAAAGACACTTTGCTCACCCAAGTGAGGCTCAAGTGAGGATGTGGACGTGCCTGTTTATTCTGGTGACAGACTGGCCAGCATAGGAAGACTCAGGAAGTGGCCAGCCCCACGGTCTTCGAAACCAAAGTGCTACCAGCGCATGCCCACTGTGCGCGTGTAAGACAGGAGCACTCTACACCGAACAGGCTCTGACATCATGGGAAGGGTCCAGTGTGGGAGGCACCTCCCAGAATCAAGTCATGGTGGCTCCTTGCCTGGTGGCGCATCTGGATAGGCACATTGTACCACACCGTGCAGCCAGAGCCAGAGCCAAGCATGGCTCACGTGCTCGCTGGCCGGGCCACCACTCTATCCAGCACCGTCCTTTGAACATGAAGACAGCAATCTTCCTGACAGAGATGCCAGCTCGGCTGAGCAGTATTTTAGCAGCCCTGTACACAGCATTTTAGGAGAACTATAACTAAATAGGGCTTTAACCTTTGTGGGACCATGCCCAAATTCCTACCATGAAATGAAAATTAAGACACTGAGGATCTGCTCTGTTGTGTGTATACCTCAAAATAAAACACTGAAAAAAACAGGAAAAGCTAAGTTCTACTCAGGGCTCCACTGAGTTTTAGTTCAAAGGACCCAGAAAAGATGGGATGGGTACGCATGGGGCAAGCCTGTACCTTTCCTTATTTTTGGGTTTGACTGAACTTCCAATATCACGGTGGTCACGGTGTCCGCATACATGTCGTTAGAGGGGTTCGCCAGCCACTACAAAGAAAGACGGAGTCAGGAAGGGAGAAGCGCAGCACTCCGAGAGCTCTGCCCAGCCGACCACCAGCCTTGCCTGCTGTCACTGACCCCGGCATGAGACTCCTTTAATCTCCTTTTAATCAGCAAAAAGAAACCTACGAAGCACCACCTTTGTAGCAAAACGCTCTCGACGCATTGCCATTTCATTTTCCCCAACTGCTTTATTTTAAAAGAGAAAACGGACCCAAAATAACACAGGCAACCTAACTGCTGGTGCTGGATTCAACCTCAGATTCCAAACCCTTATGTCAGTGTCACAGACAGCAGGCCAGAAGGGTGAGATAAGCGTGCGCAAGCGATCAGATGTATATACGCACACATGAGACGTGTACTGGGTCTCAGCAGGGCATCCTCACCCCACCGTGTGCCCCTAAATAGTAGGAGTATTTTGCCGGCCTGTAGGTCTGTGCACCATGTGTCGAAAGAGGGTGTCAGATGCCCTAGGACTAAAGTTACAGTTATGAGTGGCCATGTGCTGATGGGAATCATACCCGGGTCCTCTGGAAGAGCATCCAGTGCTCTTTACTGCTGAGCCATCTTTCCAGCCCTGATAATGTTTGTTTGTTTTAATGAAGAGTCTAACTACTGTCTCCACCTAATTTAATAAAGTCTAACCATTTTAGATTTAACTGTTTATTCAAAACACGAAAGCAGCTCTTTTTAAGAAAGAAAGCACAACTAGTTTGTGTGTTTTAATTCAACAACAAAATTTTTTTGAGACAGGGTTTCATACCGTCCAGGCTGATTTTCAACTGTGTAGTCAAGGATGACCCTGAAGCACTGGATTACCTAGCTTTGGGTGGTGCTGGGGGTTGGACCAGGGCTTTGCACATATTAGTTAGTTACTATTACTACTTATTGTATGAGAGGCTGGAACCGACAACTTAGCCACAGTCCTTTCACAGAATTAAACTTTTACCTCGAGACTTTTAAGGCCATTAAAAAAACATTAAAATATAATTAGATCATTTTACCCTTTCCCTTTCTTCCCTCCAACCTCTCCCCATGTTACCCCACCCCCTTTCTCTCTCAAATTCACGGTCTCTTTTATTTTCATTGTTGCTGTATTTTTTTACCTAGATATATAAATACAATCTGCTCAGCACATATAATGTTATTCGTATGTACATGATTTCAGGGCTGACTGACGGTATTGGAAAACCTTTCATGGGCCATTCCCTGGGGAAGAGTGCTTCTCCAACTCCCAGAATGCCTTAGTTGCCTGCGGTTTTGTTTAGGGTTGAGCCTGTGAAATTTCCTCCTTAAAACTAGCGGCATCCTGGAATAGCAATAACCAAGTTCCTCTGTGATGACGCACGCTTACTGAACCCCGCCTCCTCTGAGGCACTGACTCGGCCTCACCTCCAGAACCACCATGCCTGGCTCCTGGACCACAGTAATGGTTTTGAACACCTTCAGAGCAGGTTTTTCTTGAATTTCTAATTCTTCTACATCACCTGGAAAAAGTTATAAAATTCGTATGATTTTTTTCTTACAGACTTTAAGAGGCATTTGTCTTTGTAGAGATAGTTAAAATCACTGGAAACCTAGTAACGTTTAATGGCAATGTTTTCTGTTAACTGCTTGTAGCAACTGGAGAGAGCAACTGTATAAATTCCTACACATACACCTGGGGCAGCCACACTTGGAGAGATGGTCTCCACAGCACCTCTGCTTTAGTATGAGCCTCCGAGAACTCCACCTCCTAATCATCACCCGGGGACATCAGGTGCTAAAGACTCACTAGTTTTAAGAGAATCTTCTCAAGGATGCGTTCAGACTTACCTCATGGCTTTTCTCTTTAGCCATAGTTCTTACAAGAGCTCAGTCTAAGGTCAGGGGGGATCCCCCCATTTCTTACAGGGCAGCACTTGTTTCAGGGGCTGTGAGAGGCTCAGCAGCAGCAAGTGTGTCATAGTCTGGGAGGCTCCTGCCTCCTTAGAGAGCCCACACCCTTCAGTCAGGTAAAGACACAAACCCTTTGTTTAAAACAGTGACCCTGAGCAGGACACAGAGGTGCACACCTATAATCCCAGCACTCAGGAAGGCACAGGCAGTAGGATCTCTGTGAGTTCAAGGCCAGCCTGGTCTATAAAGTGAGTCCAGGATAGCCAAGGCTACACAGAGAAACCCTGCCTCAAAAAACCAAAAAACAATAACAAAATCCATTTAGAATGGGTGACATTGGCTTAGATTATCACTGAAGTACTACCAAGCCAGTACCAGTATTGACAGAACAAAGCACACAGAAAATAAAATTTCAGGTATAGTTAACAGATTTTAACAGATTTTTAAATACAAGGGAAAGACCACTGATATTCTTAGGACTGTAAGTGATCAAAGGTATTGTGGAATTTTTTAAAATTCAGGAGAATACTTTAAAATTTTTCATTTTTATGTATAAAATGACCACGTAGTACACATGTGGAATTCTGAGACAATTATTAAAATGAAGTAACACTGTTTCTTAGATGAAAAATGTGTTACTAAAACTCACAGTGAGATGAATTTCAGTAAACATACCTGTCAGTTTCTGTAGCTGGTAATAGAGCAAGTTAAAGGGCCCAGTATATGGGATGGCTTGGGTCTGTTTCACAGTACTCATGGCCAGGTCAGTGTAGTCTGAGAAGAAAATCAGAGTAAACACACTTTAAGCAGGCCAGCTGGGCATGATGGTAAACACATAATCCTAACACCCAAGAGTCAGAGGCAAGAAGGATTTGGAAATTGGGGCCAGCCTTGGTTACAAAGTGTGACAATGGCTCAAAACCAAAACCAAACCACACAAAAGACAAAATTTGCAACACACACACACACACACACACACACACACACACACACACACACACA
>NW_026585644.1:19438290-19515871 GCF_907164565.1 Psammomys obesus
ACACACACACACACACACACACACACACACACACACACACACACACACACGGGACTAAGAACAGAGCCGCAGACTCAGCGCCCAGAGCAGCAGGACAATAGCCCACGTGTGCCCAACTGGCAGGCTGCTGCCACCTGCTTCCCAGTCCTCTTCCCCACACTCCCTGTGCCACCCCCAGGGAATCTGGGTTTTGGACAGAAGGAAGTCCCTCTTAGGTCCTTGGACATCTCCAAGCCAGTACGCCAGCTAGTCTCGCCTCCTTTCCTGCCTAGAGACTCCTTATGGCGCTCACTAGCTACCTGGTACTAGTGCACCTGACCTGACAGGCGCTTCCCAACTCTCTCGGGAAGTCTGTCCTTCACTGTCTCTGTGGACAGCACTGCCTTTTCATAACTCTTCAGGGCCCAGTGTTAGCCCAGACTGCTCTTGCAGAGGATCTATGTTTAGTTCCCAGCACCCACGTTGGGTCAACTGCCAGTTCCTCAGGCCCACGGGGATCTGACACCTCTGGCCTCTGAAGGCAGCAGCATGTATGCACACATCTTTAAACAGTAAAAATAAATCTTTTAAAAAATAAAAGGTTTTTAAAGAGTTAGTGAAAAAACAGCTTGCACATTTATTTGTATGAGCTAGGATGGCTAAAAGGTGACTTATCTCACAGGTAAATATCTAAGTTTGTGACCATTTTCCTTCACAAAACACTTAAAATTTAGCAGCACACAACAGTGAGCGTGCACGCACACACACAGACACTCCCACCCACACACCACTAGACTGAACACTTTTCACAGACTTTCCTTAGGTGCTAAGCTCAGATTGTATTCCATGGAGAACAGTGTACTTACTGGAGAGGTCACAGGGAGAAAGTATGTGGTAATTAAAGTTTCTCTTAACAAGAATTCCAGAGACTCGCTGGCCCTGTTCTGGTTTCTTGTCTGCTAAGAAGCCCATGACCTAGTGAAAACAGAGAACAGAGTAGTGTCAAAGGCAGAGACAGGCTGTCATCATATGGGGCAGGGTGTGCGGAGGATTGTCCCGGCCCACTGGGGAGTGTGCCAGTCATGTGTTCTGAACACTAAGTTGATTCAGTAATGATGGGATTAAATACTAAGAAGACACTTTAAACTACTCAAATTAAAAAAAAAAAAAAATCTTACATATTCAGAAACCACTTTTTGTTTTTAAAGATTTATTTATTATGTATACAGTCTTCTACCTGCATGTACACGGTCACGCCAGAAAAGGGCACCAAATCTCACTATAGACGGTTGTGAGCCACCATGTGGTTGCTGGAAATTGAAGTCAGGACCTTTGGAAGAGCAGTAGGTGCTCTTAACCTCTGAGCTATCTCTCCAGCCCCCTACTTTTTATTTACTTTTTTTGAAGACAGTCCTATGCAGCTCAGGCATGGCCTCAATCTCACAATACAGCAGAGCCTGGCCTTGAACACTGGCCTGCTTCCATCTTCTAAGTGCTAGAACAACAGGCATTGCCACCATGTCTAGTGAAACCCACCATCCTTAAGAGAAACTTCTGTCCACTACAAACCAGTGAGTGAGCTGAGCCGTGCTGTCCTGGAGCAGCCGTAGCCTGAGTAACCGGAACAGCTGTTTCACAGAGACTCTGCTTGACTCCAGAGATACACACTTTAGTGTGGCGATGAGAATTAAAAAAGCTAAGGCTTTAAAAAATGTTTTTGGTGGTGCTTTGGATCCACCTTGGGGCATGACTAGGCAAGTGCCAAGCACTGAGCCACGCCTAAGCCTGCTGAGGCTTCCCAAGAACGAAACTACTGGAGAACAAACTCCAGTGCACAGCTCTCCTCAGTCACACCCGAAACCTTTTCACCCCTTCCTCCTTCCCGCCCTCTCTACATAGGGGTTTCAGACATACACATAGGTTTCTGACCAAATGCCCACTTCCACCGGCAGCAGACCGCCAGTCTGTGTGCAGCAGCGTCAGCCAGAAACCCTCCCGTGTGCAAAGTCCGCACACACACCCGGGTCTGAAGGGCTTTGTTCCCCTACGATTCTGTAGGAATGGCTATCTGTCAGCTTCCTTTTTCTTTTGTTTTTTTTTTGAGACATGGTTTCTCTGTACCCTTGGCTGTCCTGGACTCGCTTTGTAGACCAGGCTGGCCTTGAACTCACAGAGATCCGCCTGTCTCTGCCTCCGAGTGCTGGGACTGAAGTTGTGCACCACCGCTCCTCGAAACCTTCTTTTTCTTCTTGTTATTTGGAGACAGGTTTCACTATTGTAGCTCAGGCTGGCTTCAAACTCAGCCCTCTAAGAGTTGGGTCTTAAGCCACCAAGGAAACCTCTCGTAAGAATCTCTCTCCTGGGGCTACAGAGATGGCTCACTTGTTGCTCTGGCAGAGGACCCACAATTGATTCCCAGCACCCAACTGGTGGATCACAACCATCCATTAAGAGTTCCAGGGAATGTGATGTCCTCTCTGACCTCCTCTGGTAGCAGGCACACACGCGGTGCAGACATACACGCCGGCAACACATGCACGCATGCGCACACATACCCTCCCACCACCCTGAACTTATCTCCCCGAAAAGAGCACAGTAGGGTCAGCACCTGCTGCCTTGTACCTTGGCCAGCTTCTCTCCTCTGAAGTTCAGAGTCACGGCCTCTGTGTTCCGAGGATTGTGGACCTCGATGTGAACTTCATCGTTATCTTCATATTCTCGGATCAGTGCTGCTTTTAGTCTGGCCATTTCATTCTGCTCCCCATGCACTAAAATCTACACAGAGTAAGACGTGAGAGCATGAAGAAGCACACTTCACCGTGGCGAACATTATTAGTTAATGAACTGATGAAATGTCCCTATTTCCTTAAAGACTTTATTTTTACCCATGTCTGTATGTGTATGAGCAGAGTGATAGCAGAGCTTCTGGAGCTGAAGTCACAGACAGCTATAAGCTCCAGATGTGGGTGCTGGGAACCAAACAGGCCCTATGAACCGCACTGAGCCAGTTCCCTGGTTTTAAGAACCTTTGCCCCTTAAGCATGCTTTCCTCAGTTTAGATCCTGGGCATACCTACTTTAAGAAAGAGTAAAGGCCCTGCTTTGAGCACTAACTGGGCTCACATCCTCCTCATCTCTAACTCCTACACTCTCATCAAAGGCTGAACCAGATGGCCTCCAGGGACCTTCTGGCTAAAACACACTTTTTTTTTTTTTTTTATCTCCTATTAGGAAAATATCCAATTTTTTTTTTTAAAGGTTTTGGATAGTTTCTGGTTTTTTAAAGCAACTGCAAATGAGATGCTTTGGAACCAAATGCAGTGTCTTAAGGGTATCTACCACTCTAGCACTGGCTGTCAGTCTGTTTGCTTTCATTACCTGTCCTCCTGTGGCAGGAACCTAGCCTCCAGACCACTGGAAGGTAGCTTCTCTCTGGCTTGTGGGAGCAATACTCCAGCCCAAAGGCTTGTCTCACTGGGGTGAAAGGCCCAGTCTGGGCTGCCTGAACACTCACCATAGCACTGCTGAGCACTGTGTATCCCCGAGCAAGCTAGCCAACACTCAGCTGCCTGGCTCTACAACAGCAGTGGGTGTGAAGACTGAACAAGGCACGTGTAAGACACACAGGACCCCGGCACTCTGTACACAGCAGAGGCAGGTTACTGCGACTGCAGCGCAAACTTCCTGTGCAGCCACACTCAAAGTGCTGCTTGCTAGAAGGCCAGCCTCAAGTCCCAGCCAGAGGCAGAGCCAGAGCCAGACAGCACCAAAGGTGAAGCAGCAGCGGAGAGAGGAGAAGCGTTTCCCCGCCTGGCCTGAAAGTACGGGTGGTCTCCATGTAACACAGACACACATACGACAGAAACACGTGGTGGGGTCTACACTGTGCTCAGGTTCTACGGGCTATCTGTGCTGCTAACAAGAAGGGGAGGGATTTTCTCCATGAAGAGTCTGGTCACTAAGGGCACAGGGAAAATAGCTAGAAGGACCAGCATGCGGGAAAGTGCTCAAAAGCTAGATGTCACTCACGCTAGCCAGAACGGGTGTCAACAGCCTGACAGATAAACAGCCATATTTCAGCTGTATACGGAGTATACATGGCTGGACCTTGAAGACAGGTGACTCTGCTTATGTGAAAGACTGAGAACTGTCAGGCTCAGAGAGACAGTAAGCAATGAGAGGGAAGCCGAGCGGGGCTAAGGAGGAATAGCGGGGCATAGGCTTCTGGTTGGCTAAGCCGGGACTGGGGTGGCTGTGACGTCAGTGTAGGTTCCATACTGAGTTCCATACTTAAAAATGGTAAAAGCTGCAAACTGTATGCTGCATATATTTTGGAATAGTAAAAATATTTGATAAAGAAACTAAAGGCACTAACAAAAGGCCATTTCCTTTATGCAACTTTTCAGAGCACTGGAGTCTAATCTATTTTTATGGACTTGTCCCTGTTCTAGTTAAGAGCACCTAATTGTTTTCAGCTTAAAACTCCCAAATCCCACCAAAATATGTAACTGTCATTTGGTCAGCCTTATTTTATTCATTATCATCACATGAGTGTGTGTGGGCACGTGCATTCCTCAGCATGCACATGGAGTCAGGGGCAGCTTCTACCCTTCTACCTCCACACGGGTTCTGAAGGTTAGACTCAGGCTTGCGAGGCAAGCACCTCTACCCACAGCTGTTCCGCTGGCTATTATTATTTGCATGATACTTAAAAATATAAATAAATTATACTAATATATAAAGAACTAATAAATACAGTATGTGTTTCTATCTGTATCTATTTAAACCTTGAACATTTACTATGACTTTCTCCTCTCTTAAAATGATGTCTTGGGGTCTGGAGAGATGGCTTAGGGGTTAAGAGCACTGCCTGCTCTTTCAGAGGACCCGGGTTCAATTCTCAGCACCCACAAAGCAGTCCACAACTGTCTGTAACTCCAGTTCCAGGGGATCTGACTCCCTCACACAAATACATGCAGGCTAAACACCAATGCACATACAATAAAAATAAATAAATTATTTTAAAACATGCTATCTGCACTGCCAATTTACTAACAATATAAAGCACGCATGCTGGGCCAGTCACTGTGCCAAGCACGCCATGTTTTCTCTCGTTCTTTCTGCACAATGACCTTATAAACTATCATCCTTATTTATAAAAGCACAAAGAGCTTCCACAACTTGCCAGATACACAGCAGGAAAAGGGGGGAGTTGGGGTCCAAGCCTGGCTCGCAGGGAGAACACTAGAACTAGAACAGGTTGGGGAGTCTGAAGGACTTAGTGTAAAATGAGGAAACCCAAATGCAGTGGGCTTCCTAACTCAATGGGGAGCGGTAAAGGTTAAGTCAAGTGCAGCTGGAACGCGGTTCACAAAGGGATGCTGGGCTTGTGAGGGCCCCGTGTGTGTCCTGCAGCTTTAGACTACGCATGGAGTTCACAGACTAACCACGTGAGGCGGCTTCAGAGCACGGATGAATTCACTGGTTTGCTGGTAATCTGTGTGAGCCGAGAAAGAAATGTAATCAACCGACATTTTCAGTGGCAACTTCTGTCCAGACATGGTAGTGATCTCCTCAGGTTCAGACATGATGTGCTGTTGGAAACAATACAAGAAAGGCAGACTGCGCGATGAGATAAAAGCCGGTGCATTTTGGCCAGGTGTCACACACCGATCTCTATGCTGGCTCTAAGACCCGTACCATGATTGTCATTCTGATGTTCTTGACTCAGCAAGGACCGCACACTTATGTTTCTCATTGAGTAAACATTTTGTCAGAAAGAGCAGATGCCTGAGCAGCGCTCGGCGCAGCCCGAACACTGGCAGTGAAGCCTCTAACTGTAAATAAAGCTGCACCCCAGCTCTGCTGCTACAGCTCCTCGCAGGCAGGACCCACAGGATGCAGGCATCCTCTATCTGCAGCCCTCTAAGCAAAGGACCAGCAGGCTCGCTAACGTCACAGAATGCGGCACGGGATGAAAATGATCAGAATGAGAAACCACACTCTATTTTTAAATTAAGACAGATGTTAGCAGCAAGAAGACAAGAGACCATTAACTGCCTCTGAAGTTCTGTAGTGTTCTCTACAGTGTGTACACCCTACATGCTAAGAAGAGCCATTTTACACCAAAAGAAAGACAGCAGTCAGCCCAGGCGTGTTATACGGCTCTGCAAAAGTCCATGTCACAGGTAGTACTCCCCTCATCTGAAAAACTTCTACATCTAATATTTTCGAATAAAAATGTCTGGGGAAGCTCAACTGTTAAGGCCTATACAAATAGCTAGGCCCAGACCCAAAAGCAAGAACCAGAGCTTGACTTATGCCAGCATTCTGGACGAAATATCGACTTGCACTCTAAGATGACAACTGACCTTGGCAAGTGTCCCTTCCACACAGTACCCCGCGATGATGACGCCATTCCTCTTATCTGTACACCAGCTTTCAAAGAGCTCTCTGGATAAGCCGTTTTGAATCATGCCTGGTGAGGCCATCACAACACTGGGGCCAATGTCGTCAAAGTGATCCATGCTCTAAGAGACAAAGGAAGGGTTAAAAGCACAACAATCACCAGGCTGGTCAAGCAGTGATCACATTTCTGCAAGGGCCATGGGAAGACTAGCTAGCACTGTGTTTAAATGCCACCTTTTAAATGTGCTGGCCATGGTGGCACACACCTCTAATACCAGTGCTCAGATGGCAATGGCAGGCAGGTATCTGAGTTCAAGGCCAGCCTGGTTTACAGAGAGTTCCAGAACAGCCAGGGCTATGGAGGGAGACCTTGTCGTCCCCCCCCCCAAAAAAAAAAGACCAAAACCAAACAAACAAAATTAAAACATGCTATTTACAAAGCATTTGGTCATGCATAAGAGTCTCATAAATTCATATGTGGAACTTGCAGTGTTAATCAAAGAGGATCAGATGTGAACAACAGGACCTAATCCTGTTACCCACTGTATTTTTCCTGCCAGGGCTCTCTTCCTGTGGCAGAAGGGATGCAGGTTTACCCTGCACACTGAGGGTGTGCGGAGAACCCAAGCAAGGGCAAGCCCTACTACAGTGAGTCCCAACACCATGACGCTGGCTAGAGAGCAGGGAGCCCCGACAAGGAAGGCCAGTCTGCACCTAGCTCTCCCCCACTGGCCTCCCCCTCCTCCACGAGCAGCACCTTGAGGTTGCTGATGTGCTTGAAGACGAAGGGGTTGTTGATGTTGATCTGCTTCCGGATCTTGTCGTTCATGGCGTTCACGTAGGTCTGGTACACTGCCATGCACTTCTTGGCCAGAGATGACGCATAGTAAATGGGAATGTCGTGCAGTTCTGGGTGGTTCTGCCAGTACTCATCTACAGGGATTTTGTGAGAGGCAAACATCACGTGGCAGATAATGTACACAGTTCAGATAACGATAACAATAACTAACTCATAAAAAATTTAAACAACTGGGCCTGGAGAGACGGCTCAGCAGTTAAGAGCACTGCTCTTCAGAGGTCCTGAGTTCAATTCCCAGTAACCACATGGTGGCTCACAACCATCTGTACTGGGATCTGATGCCCTCTCCTGGCATGCAGGTGCACATGCAGATAGAGCACGCATACACGTAAACTAAACAAAAATTGAACAACTGAGAAGCGAAGTACCATTCAACTATAATTTAACATGGTTGAGAAAACTACCCCGTTCCTGACTAATGTAAACTACAAATCTAAATACTGGTACAACATCTAAAAATAAAATAAAGTGCTGATCAAAGATAAAAAATGCGGATGCTTTAATAAATGCTTCATCTTATTTTACAGTATTTTGGTTTTTGAGACAGGGTTTCTCTGTGTAGCCCTGGCTGTCCTGGAACTCAGGCTTTAGACCAGGGTGGTCTCAAACTCATACAGATGTGCCTGCCACCACCTCCTAAGTACTGGGATTAAAGGTGAGCTCCACCACCGCCCAGCAAATGCTTCATTTTAAACTCAGACTAATAGACCATAACTTACTATTCCACAGAGCAAGTTTCAGGTAAAGAAAAGCTTAGATCCACGTGGGTGGTGCATGCCTTTAATCCTAAACAATGAAGGTAAAGTTAGTTTATAGAAGCACCCCTGTTTGAAAGTGATGTCTAATTGAGTGGCAGAAATACAGACGACTCAGAGAAAGATTTGATACGACATGCCCAATTGAACACGAAGAGAGAGGAAAGGGAAGCTTCTTCAGGGCCAATATAGAAAGTGAGGAGGAAGTTTTACCAAGACAGTAAGAGAGAGACAGGTTACAGAGAAAACACGGTAGAGACATAGGTGAAGACAGAACAAGCCAGAGAATGAGAAGGAGCCAGAAGATTAGAAGATTGCTAGAGTTAGTTTGAGGTCAAGCAGAGCAACTCAGGGGCAGAGAGAAAAGCCAGATTGTATAAGTTAACTGGGAGAGGAGTCTGAGCCAGGCGAGCTGAGTTGAACCAGCCAACCCAGAGCCGGGAGAGAACAAGTAAGGGTGAGCTTATTAAACAATCTCAGAGGCTAAAAACATTGTAGGCCTAGAATAGATTGTACAGAGGCTAGAAGTTCAGGACTACGCCTAGGTTAACAGAAGGAGGCAGTAAGCCTCTGAGGCAACAATTGAAGCAGGAGAATAAAAGTTCCTTTTATATAACTGAATTTCCAAAAATCTTTTACATAAACTACTTATTATTAATTAATGAAAGTAGTAGACAAAATGTTCGCCTGTTTTCAGGGAAAACTCATTAAATCCCAGCATTTTATAAACATGCTGCCCATTCAGTTGCCCAGTGCACCCAGGAAATGTCTGTGGTATGAAAAGGGTTTAGGAATTAGCGCACACATGAGCTGCTGTGGATGGCACACTGAGATGCCATCCATCACTCATCTGCAATCAGGTCTGCATGGATGACAAATGCTTTCATTTGTGACTGCACAGCACCACCTTCGCTCCCCTGCTCCTTGCTGGTTCCGACAGCTTTCCACTCCAGATTTTGATGGACCAGCCTGACTCACCATCAGGTTCAGAAGGTGAACTAAACAAGCGTGAGGTGCTTTAGCCCGTCTTCCCTTGCCTGTTTTCCATTCAGGGTAACAAGAACACTGTCCGTCCCAATGTCAGAGACAGCAGCACTGAGCACGCAGGAGGGTACCTCTAGCTCTCCACACACTCGCTGTGAACATAGTAGGCCTTGACCGTCTACGAGACTGCTTCCCTCCCAGAATCCTCACAGCTGAGTTCAGAGGGATCAGTGAGCACAAATGCACACCCCTCGTAGTTCAAAGTTATGCACACTGACTGACACCCTCGGAAGACAGAGAAGCAGAAACAACCACCACTCATCTTCCTATTATTCGTGTTTATATTACTACCTAAACAAAACAGTGGAACGTGTAGTTTTTGAGTCCTCTTTTTTTTGCATACCTAATATTCTATGAGGAATCTGCCCTCTGTCCTCTAATTTGACTTCTTATACTCACTGACATGATATTTCCTAAAACTACTACAATAATGAAAGTCCAGGCCTGGGATCCTAGCACTTGGAAATTCTTGGCTAACTTGAGCTACACACAGACCTTTTCTAAAACAAACAAAGAAACAAACAAACAAGAAAAACCCCTCATTTAACAACAACAAAGGACTTAAGAAGACACAGGCCTCTACCTATCTCTCTTCGTGTCCTAGAATTGTCACAGCTAGTCTGAAGGCACTTGTGTTGGAAGGCTTGACACTGATGGGGACCAGAAGGGCAGGCCAGCTTGGTTCTAGTAGAAATGGATGTTAGGTGCTGTCTTTCCCTGGCTCTCAAATCACCAGGTCACCAGTTGGTCCCTGTAGCACTGGTGACTGAACCTGGGGTCTTGTGCAATCTTGGCAGGCACTCTGCCACTGAGCTACACCCTCAGTCCCCAAGTCGCATTTTTAAACAAAAGACAAACTGCCGTATCCAAGGCCATAAGAGAAAGTGGACTTCAGCAGTCATCCAGGTACCTAGAATCAGGAGCAGCTCCTGAGCTCTTCCAAGAGCAAAGACAGGAATGAGCCCTCTGCCCCCTCTGTTGACAATGTCGTGCACAGTGTTACAGAATCTTGCTTCTCGCTCTTCACGTTTTTCATGGATATGGGTCCCATACGTAGATTCCTAAACAGCAAGTCACACGTGTGAGACCAAGACCAACCACCACACAGAATTCAGAGCTTTAGCATTAAGAAGAGCACCTCAGCACTCACCTGAACACACGGTGTTACAGAAGTAGCTGGAAGAGACACCGAGTAAATAACATTCAACTCTTACAAAGACTGTTACAGAAATGGAGTCAGGGAATAGTCTAAATGGTCCTTCTTCCCTCAGGGTAACTGCTACATCTTTTTTCCTGCTACTCTACAGAAGTCAAAGCTTTGTAGTTAATGTTTCTCAGGCTTGTATTCAAGAGCCTCCCCTGGAGCCTCACTACGAGTGGGCTGCTGCACTCTCTGATCTTCAGAAATGCAGACTCCAAGGCCCCAGCCCACTTGATAGAGCACCAGATGAGTCATAAGCCTGGGAAGCCCTGCTCTGCAGCACCAGCCCCGTGAAAGGAACTATGTCTCCAAAGTGGAAAACATCTTCTTCAGTTTAAGGCTGGTGCCTGTGAATGCACAGCCACACCACATAGAATCCACTCTGCATGTTGTGGAGGGACAGCAACAGGCAGGAGCTCCTCATGCTTGCAAGTATGTGTGCAAGCCACAGCCACAGGAACCAAAGGTACTTGATGTTCTTGTGTGTATGACAGGCCCAGAGGATGACCATTTCCTGACACAGAAATGCTCCTGAAGACAGTTCACTCTTTTATTTTCCTGAGCCCTGTAAACTAATATGGCAAGTATTCTGTGGAAAAGGCCGAAAGTGATCAGCATGCCAGAGGCGGTGGGACCACTTCTAAAATCGTTTCAGTATGTTCTTCTAACAAACTCACCTAGAGAAAGCTTTGAAGGTGGCAGGGAGGCACACCCTGTCTCCTCATGCTGTAAAGAGACCATGTCCCTAAAACTAAACTAGCATTAACGCGCCTACAGCAAAGGACAGATAAAAAGAGCCAAGAAAATGCTTATATGAGGAAAATCATAAACTTCCATCAGGGACCTCAGGAACTTGATACCGTGATTTTATTCTTCCAGTAGAAACACTTCAGGTTTACATTACACTAAGAGTAACCCAGGCCGTTAATACTTACAATGATAAGGATGTCTGGCTTAATATTAGGAATTTCAGCGGCCATTAGGTGTCTGTCTTCTTGTCTTGAGAAATCACCTGTATACAAAAGCTGTGAAAAAACATAAAACTAGAAAATCAAGATTTGGGAAAACTCCATTTACTAGGAAGCAGCTGAATCCTCAAGTCTAACAGTGAAACTGAGTTTAAAGAAAGCTCACCCACCTACACCGAAGGGATTTCAGACACAGTGCCTGCATCTAATTCTAAATGTGTAACTAAGGCCACTAAAGCCACCCGTGTTTCAATTACTCAATCCAACTTTCCAGAAAAATATATTCCATAATGATCCCTTAAAAATAATCTATACATCAGTTCTAGAAGGGCCAAATTCCAAATGAAAATTCAGATTTGCATTCTGCTATTTCCTGCTTACTTTTGGTGCCAGGGAGAATTATGATAATGAGCAATTTGATGGTGTGCAGACATTTAAATAGATGAGCAGGTACAGTGTTTCACTAGAACCCTGGTCCAGTTTCTGAAGCAAAATCACTGAAAACTTACAAGAGAAGCCATGGCCCTCTCTAGGTCTCATCCAGTGGGCATTTTTAAAAAGCTGGCTAGTTGATTCTGGTGTGCAGCCAGAGTGTAGACAGCTGCTCTGAAGTCTAGAAACCCAGGGCCTGCAAGAAGACTCAGCCAGTAAAGGCACCTGCTGCCAAACCTAATGCCTTGAGTCAATCCCAGGTTGACTCATGGTTGAAGAAATCACCTCCTTCAAGTTGTCCTCTTACTACCTAGACACACCCACCCACACACTCAGCCTGTGGCATGCATGCACACGTGCAATCACATGCGCGCTACTAAAGATATGTAGGTGCCTCAGTCCACTCAGGTTTTCCCAATTTCACTGACATTCCCACCCCCTTTCCTCAACACGGCCGCAGAATTCTGTGCTGACTGGCACATTTACAGGCCAGCTGCTCAGGTGCTTATCTGAGTCCTTCCAAATGAGGGACAGCAGCAGCCCATGTTCTAATTTAGTTAACCCACTTTATATTTACTGAGTGTGCTGGTGGGTAGGTGGGTGCATGCCATTGCCTGTGTCAGGAGGGCAGAGGGCACTTTCGGGAGTCGCTGTCTCCTTCTATGGTGGGTTCTAGAGACCGAGCTCGGGTCCTCAGGCTCGTTCAGAGAGCACCTTTACACCCGCCATGTGTTGGTATTCAACAGAAGCAGGGGCAGATGGTTTTCTGACAGACACTGAAGCAGGACTATGCATCTGCTGCGTTGGGGAACTGGCTGTTAAGAGTGAAGGAACATCCTCAAAGAATCAGCAGTGACTCAGCTTTACCTGGTCAGTGTTCTCAAACTCTGCAGAGCTTAGGAAAGTTTCCAGACCTCCTGGGAGCATGAAGCGCTACACTGACTCCTCTTGGGGAGAAGGAGCCCAAGCTAGAGCGTACCTTCACACCAGCAATCTCTATCATGAACATGGCTGCCCCCAGGACGTGGCCCGCATGGTAACACCAGAACTTGATCCCCGCAACTTCCTTGACTTCATGGAAGTTGATGGTTTCGATTTTGTCCATGCTTTCCTCCAAGTCTGTCTCGGTGTACAGCATGTCATCTGCCGATATGTTGCTGAAATTGTAGGTGACATATGAGTAAAGTATTTCTTAATGGCACAGTACACAGGGACGAGGCTGTAGCTCAGGAGCAGAGCGTTTGCCAGGATGCACCAGGCAACAGGTTCAGCCCCCAAATAAAACAAGCCCCAGGGTTTAGAATCTCAGATATCTTCTATGATCATACTGCAACGGTGTGCACAGCTACACAGCTGAACGGTGAGCCGAGTGTGACTGAGCACTCCTGACTTGAAGTAAACGTCAGTGCGCTAAGACAAAGTACTCTGCATGTTTATGGAAGCAGTAAAGACTGGCATTAGGGGCATGGATGCCAGGCAGGTTGCTGGAACACAGAGCTGCCTTCCTGACCCTTTACTCTTTCTTTGTTGTTGTTTTATGGAGATAGAATCTCAATAATTTGCTCAGGCTCACCCTGAACTTGCAATCTTCCTGTACCAGCCTGAGCTGGAATCATGGGTTTGTGCTCCAAGGCCCAGCTACATAAATCGCTTTTTTTTGGGGGGGGGGGGGCTGGGAGTGGGGTTGAAACAGGGTTTCTGTGTGGCTCTGGCTGGCCTGGAACTCATTCTGTAGACCCAGACTAGCTTCAAAGTCAGAGATCCACCTGCCTCTGCCTCCCAAGTGCTGGGATTAAAGGCATGGGCCACTACTGCCTGGCCACAAATCACTTTTTAATATGGTATTTCTCAACTTCTTCATCTCTTGACATTCCTGAGAGAATAATATTCACACACACAAACACTGGCCCTGGAAGAAGACTTCTCTCAAAGTTAAGTATACTCTACCTTCTGTAAATTACATACATGAACTTCAGACAGACTGCATAGCCACACTAGATGAGTTCACAGGTTAGCTGTCCCTCACTGAAACCGCACTAGGCAAGTAACCTCTAAGTGCCTCACTGGCACTGTCTGGGATTCACAGTGGAGCTGGCATCAGGAGGGTCAGAGGGTCTAAACGCTGCGGCCTGCAGTACTTGCTAACAGCATTAGTACTGTGCATCTTTCCATTCCCTTGTGTTTATGTATGAATAGCAAACACCACTCAAGACCCCCCGAGTCATCTTCCAAAGGCCAACAGCTCACACTGTAGGTGTCACTAACATGTTGTACCCTTGGCGGTAGAGAAGTGGATGTTTCTGACAACTGGTGCCACCTTCCCTGGAGAACAGCTTCGCTTACATCAACATTCTCTGTTCAGATTGTCCAAAGAGTCCACTATGCATCATCGCTTAATGCAGTCAGTCTTCAACTAACAGGATGCCCAAGTGCTACTTACAGAGTATTTCTTTTCTTTTTTTTACTTTTAGATTTATTTATTAAGTATACAGTGTTGTACTTGCATGTGTGCCTACATGCCAGAAGAGGGCACCAGATCTCATTATAGATGGTTGTGAGCCACCATGTGGGTGCTGGGAATTGAACTCAGGACCTTCGGAAGAACAGCCAGTCGTCTTAACCACTGAGCCATCTCTCCAGCCCCTACAGAGTGTTTCTATCAAACCTTTTGAGTTCTCTATTTAGTTCTATGTTTGAAAGGACGGAAACCATATATAGACTAAAGTTGGATGGCGCTGCTGCACAAGGTGTATTCTGGAGCGGGATCATGCATCCTTCTGAAACACAACAGTCTGCATCTTGAACTGCAAGTATGGTGGAGCCTATAACACCCAATGAAGGGACTTACCTGACTTTGACATAGTCTGAGAGGAGCCATCTATAAATAGCTTTCGTGGCATGAGTCATAAACGTCCGTCCTTTGAAACTTGTCTTCTGGAGGAACCAGGGCAGAGCTCCACAGTGATCCAAATGAAAACTGACAAAGAAACAGGGCCATCAGTGCTGAGAACCTGGAGGCCAGCACTGCGTCGAATTCCTGCTCACGGAACAAGAACGTGCTAAGTACACAGGGACACTTAGAAAGCCAAGGGGAGGCATGTCAGTCCTCTCCTTTGGTCTGGAGATCAAAGTCATGTCAGGCTGGCAACTAGTACCTCACCCTCTGGGCTTCTCCACACCCTTCCCCCTCTATCACTGACTAATTAGAAAAGGTAGAATGTAAACCTGAGCTACACTTGACAGCCAGAATTATAAAAATTTAGGGAAATAAAATTGAAGCTTGTCACTATCTTTTTGTTTTGTTTTTTGAGACAGATTTCTCTGTGTAGCCCTGGTTGTCCTTGAACTCACTCTGTAAAGTTCAAGACTGGCCTTGAACTCACAGAGATCCTGTCTCTGCCTCCCAAGTGCTGGGACTAAAGGCGTGTGCCATCTGACTTCACTATCTTTAAACAAAGGTTTTCAAGACAGAGTCACCTGCGCTAGCCTCAGCCTCCCTCCATCGTCAGCCATCCTGCGTGTTGGGCTCCAGGTGCGTACCACCACACCCTCTTTAAGTGACAAGAAAGCAAGGCCAAAGAGCTCCCAAGAGGGCCTCCTTGGTTTCCCACTGAGAACTCGTGGCAGACACAAGCTCCGCCCTCTCGCTGATGACACACAGATGCTTCCTAGCTCCTCTAGCCCGATGAGGAAGCAGCGCTGGTTTAGACTTGGAAATTTCCTCAGTGGCTGAGTATGCACTGCTCTTCCAAAGGTCCTGAGTTTAATTCCCAGGGCCCATACGGCAGCTCACAACTACCTGATGCCATCTTCTGGTGTGCAGATGTACAAGCAGACAAAATGCCCATATATATAAAATGCATAAATAAATAAATGTAGAAAAAAAAGAAAAAAGGATGGACCACCCTAAGCAGGTGTGTGTCATTTCATAACAGATTTTTTTTAAAATTTTTATTTTATTTTATTTTTGAGACAGTCTCACTACGTAGTTCTGGCTGACTCACACTGTAGACCAGAATGTCCTTAAACTCAGAGATCTGCCTGTCTCTGCCTCCCAGTGCTGGGACAAAAGATGTGAAACACTACTCCCAGTTTATTAAAAACAGACACAAAACAAAAAAAAAAAACCAAAAAAACAAAATCTGACCACAAGATGGTTCAGAGGAGAAAGGTACCTGCCAACAAGCCTGGCCACCCAAGCGCAACCACGTACTGGGAGGAGAGAAGCACTTTCACAAGCTGTCCTCTGATTCCCATAAACACTGTGGATATGCATGCTCATACCTATACCTGGATAAACAGACAGGGACACACAGACAGACAGACACACAGACAGACACACACACACACACTCTAAGCAAATGGAAACAAACCAAAAACCCACACTAAAACTTGGGAAAACTGACCCTCACATCAACAGATTGAACAGTGGTGCTGTCATTAAAGGGCAACTTACTGACTGATTAACAAAAGGTCGATCTCAGCTGGGTCAATGAGGTCAATGTAAGGAAGAGCATCCATTCCTTCCAGGCCAGGGTGGATCCCACAGTCCAGCTGAAGGAGGAAAAACCCAAACAAAGAAATCAGGTCACAAGCTGCCTCAGAGCTGATCAAAACTCATCCAGCAGACAGCTGTCCAGGATACAAAGTACAAGCCATTGCTGGGGTTCACTCTGCTCTCAGAAGTCGGCAGACATTTACAAGGTTGTAGGTTTGAGCACTTCTCCCACCAAGGAGAGCACTATTAACACATTCCTACAGCTTGGGGACTAGGGATTTATTCTATGGAGTTTTATTACCAAGTTAATAAATGCTTAAATGAATGACTCTGGGAAGCCCAGCGTGGTGGCTCACACCTTCAATCCCAGTACTCAGGAGGCAAAGACAGAGATCTCTGAGAGCTTGAAGTCAGCCTGGTCTACAAAGAGAGTCCAGGACAACCAAGGTTATACAGAGAAACCCTGTCTCAAACAAACAAACAAACAAACAAACAAACAAACAAAACCACTCTGGAAGGATATGAAGAGATGGCTCAGTGGTTAAGAGCACGGGTCACTCTTGAGGACTTCGGTTAGACCCCCGGTACCCACAGGGTGGCTCACAACCATCTACAACTCCATTTCTAGGAGTTTCAATGCCTTCCTCTGGTTTCCAGACACCAGGCACAAACATGGTGCACAGACATCCATACAGGCCAAATACCCATACACATAAAATAATTGCTTAAATAGGTGACTCTGGTGGACACGTGCCAGTGCCATTTTCTTAAGACTGAGAGAAGGAAGAAAGAGGTGAACCAAAGGAACAAGAGCCAGTGGCCCGTCTTCTCCACTGGACCCTAGGAACCAGCGTTCCTGGTCCTTCCACCTCTCAGGCAAGGAGATGGCCCTGACAGAGCTCTAGCAAGACTGATGCCACTTGTGGGGTGGCCAACGCTGACGCACATTCAGGGCAGTTAATTCCTTGAATCTTCTAAAGGGGTGGGGTCCTCAGGTTATCTGGACCAGGGCATGGACGAGGACTCTGAAGAGACAAGAAGACTCTGAAGAGACAAGAGTTTGGCAGAGTTGGCTGGCAGCTCTATACTCTTAAGTTATCTTTTGATGCTTAATTACAAAGCAGACTGTTAGTCTTTCTCTTACCAAAGTGTTAGCTACATACGGGTACACACCTCTCTCAGGCAACCCTACAGGGTAACTGGCTCACCAGGACAGACCTATCGCCAGTCCGGACAGAGCTACACTGTTTTCTTGACTGCATAAATAATAAGTACCCAGGCTAGGGGCGGGATCAGTGGCAGAACACATGCTTGGCATGCACAAAGCCCAAAGTTCAATTTCTAGTGCCAAACAGCAATAACAGCAATAGTAACAGTTACCATGATCTTCCTTCCTTTGAACTCCAGAATAATGCATGATCTTCCCACTTCTTGCCCAGCACCACTGCAAACATTCAAAGGAGAGAAACAAAACGATTAAAAAGCAATCAAAGCAGCTCAAAGCTGGGGTTGGTGGCACACACCTACGATGCCAACACTAAGAGGCTACAGCACATAAATCAAGTGCTCAGTAAGACCCCGTCTCACTCTACCCCAGTACCATTCAACATAATCAATTCAAACTCCTTTACAACTTACACTGCCCCCAAGTGGCGACAGCACTTGTCAAAATGCCTGAGACAGATTCAAACAGAGGATGAGCGGCACCGTAGAAAAGGTGGAAAGCAATCCTGGGGAGCTGAGGGATGTTTAAGATGTAAACCAGCAGCCTCGTAAGACTTCCAGGACAGCCATTTCAAATAAAGCCATCCTGTTAAAAAAAAATCCTTTCACCTTGAGATCATCCTACCAAGCAGCCTGGTCACCATGGTCTCAGTACTTCCCCTTCAGGTACACCTTAAGCTAAATGTAACAGCTTCGTGGATATATTTCCCCCAAATATCTAGTTCACAATTCTCTTGGTGCCCTTAAGCACAGGACAGGATGTATCCAATACAGTGCTCAGACCTCAAAGACCTTGTAGTCTAGCAGCAAACAGGCATGAGGTGGAGACACGCCCACTGGGCTAGCCACGGATTAGGAGAGTAAGAAATGCTAGGGATGGTGTTTTCCTGTAATCCCAGCGCTTGGGAGATAGACAGAGAACAGAGTTGTCATTTGAGCAGAGCTCTAAGGCTCCGGGACCAGCCTGACCTATAGAGCTCAGGACAGCCAGGGCTACACAGTGAGACTCTGTCTCAAATAATAAGTGAATAAACTTATTCATGACTGTTTTTTATTTTTTGCCTCCAATTAAAATTCCTTGATCCTTATCTCCATGAATTCCCATTTCATTCTAAAACAGCTTCCCCACAGATCTCTTTGTCCGAATGTCCTCCCCTTCCATCCACTCCATTCACTAGCTGTTTCCAGCTACTTTTCTGAGACTGTTCTTGCTGCTAACTGCAAGCAGCTCTATTTGGTCCTTAATCCAACTGGTCCCCTTGGCAACTATTACCTTGCTTCTTTAAGGTTTTCTTCAAGCGCTTCCTGGCTTTTCTGATTCCACACTTCGGTCTATCTTGTGAGCTTTCCCAGGTTTTCCCACTCACCTGCCCTGGCTCTCTCTACCCTTTTAAATGCTAATATCCTGAAGAATCTCCAGGGCCCTCCTCCCAACTTCACGATCTTTATGCTCCTGTGTCTGACGCGCTGTTGAATTCAGTCTTTACCTGAAGCCCAAACTGTTCTGAATTCTAGACTCTGATACTTATACCTGACATTTAAGCCTCTTTACTGGAATATCTGCCATTTACTTCATATTTTAATATGCCAAGCTACTTTTCACAAGACCCTGGACTGGCTCGTTCAGCTCTCAACTTCCAACGCAACGGCTCCTTGGGATCATTTGGGTCTCAGCTCAGGTTATACCTTTTCAGATCCTTTCTCAACTACCTACTAATTTATCCTTTACAGCAAGCCTCCATCTGCCACCCCATGTCACTGCAGCAGAACACAGCTCCACACAGGTAGGTGTGTGTTCTTTTATGGAGTATTTCACACTTTAAAATGGGTGATCTATTAAGAGACATGTCTACCCTGTCCACTGCTGTTCTGCTATGGGGTCTGAAATGTTGACCAAATAAATTAAAAATTCCCAAACCAGAAGCCTTAGAAATGCTCTACTAAATGAGAGACACCAAGCAGAAAAGGCTCATCCTGTATGATTCTATTTACATGAAATGTCTCAAAAAGGCAAATCCAGAGAAGGAAAATAGAGGGTTACGGAGGGTGGAGAGAAACAAGTGTGACTTCTAATGAGTTTTTTAAAAAAGGATAATGACGAGGTTCTGGAATTAAGCATACAGTTGCAATAAAGGTTATATAACTCTTCAAATATACTAAAATCTATTGAAACTGACCATGATGGCACACTCCTGTAATCCTAGCACTTAGGAGACTGAGGCACGAGAACTGTCATGACTTCATTCCAGGCTAGTGTGCACTACATAGCCAGAGCCTATGCCAAAGCAAAGCAAAACAAAACAAGACAACTCACTCTCTCCCAAAGCAAACAAGCAGATACTGAATTGCACAGCTTTATAAGCTGTGTACTGAGTTGCATATTTACAGTTTCTATCAAAAGACAAAATCACATTTTTTTCTGCCGCTGTACTTCCCATGCAGAACCAAGGGATCTGTGTCCCGCCACTGTCCCTTCAGGTACCATCTGATCAGTTATAAAGTCCTTAGACTTACTTCTGAAGTCCTCAAACCCATTTCTTCCTGCTCCCTGACCCCTCACTTTATTGGTGACAGGCTCTCTTCACTCAGAACTGCACTATTTCAATGGCATCCCACCAGATTCTCATAACTTAGTCCGTATTTTTGTTCATCTACCGCACTGGAGTGGTTTTTTCCTTTTTTCTTGTCAGAGCACTGACTGCAGCAAACACACATGGCCACTTCACCCAAAAGTGACGTTTTTGCTCTGCCCCTTCTTGACAGCTCAGCTGGTCACTAGCAAAGGCCCACTGAGTGCTTTTAAAAGGGGGTGTGGCTCCTTGTTGGCTTACTATGACTGGTGTGATAAATGCTCAAGGTCCTTCATAAGGGGGGACCCTGACAGCCAGCCCCAATCCATCTGCTAACTTGTTAACTGAAGCCAGAGTGAAACTGGCCATGAGTTGGAACCACTCTCATGTATCTCTGGAACACTTTGGCTCCAACACTGTCTTTAATTTCTACAAATTCTCTAAGCCTTAGCTCACACATCAATCACATTTCAGCATGTGTGAGATATGCTTCCCTCAATCTGTTAGAAAGTCCCATTTCCAGCTTTCCTGGGACTCGGCAGAGTGCCTACCTGTGCTGTCACAGATGTCAAAAGAGCACAGAGCATGGTCATTGGCTGCCATTTACTGAGCAATGTCCATGAACTTTACTCCTCACAATGTTTGTTTGTTTGTTGTTGTTTTCTACACGAGGCTACTTCTGTATTAGCCAGGAAGCCTTGTTTTCAGGTCTGCCTCCAAGGCAAACTCATTACAGTACTCCCCACTTGTTCTACAATTTCACCAAAGATGTGAGCTCAATGAACTCAGCCAGGCCTGGTGATTTGTTTGTCTGGTACTTGTTTAGTGTATGTAGGGAGATGACAGGAACACTTGGGTACATTAACCGTTAAGTACTCAGTAAATCTTACTTTACAATGGGTAAAGGAGCTGGTTTCCATCTTTTGAAATGTACATATTCAGGTGGTACCAGCTAGTTTTTTCATACCGAGCAGCAATCGTTTGTAGAATCAAATCACTCATCTCTATCAATACATTCTGCACCTTTTCATGTGAGGCAATTCCCTATAAAACATTCCAGAACACTGAAAGCCATTTCCACCAAAACCAGGCTTTTATGGTAATACAGCGCTGAATTTCTCCCCGTAGAACCTGTACTCTCTCCTCTCCAATTTCCTCCCATCTTCTGCTAAGGTCTCAGCTCTGAAGGTACACATTCATACCCCATCTTTAATTTCCCCGCTCATCTGAGCACGTGTGGGGGCCTGGAAATATTGAGTCAGATGCAGTTCTTCCTTGCACTGTCCTCCTCTACCTGTCGGTTCCCTCAAGGCGTGCCCTGATGTTAGGAATCCAGACTTGAGCTAATTGGCAGCCCTTTCTTGATAAAAACGCCCAATGGCCTGGATTTTTTTTTTTTCCAACTCCGACATAACCTCCCCTGAGACTGAAGGAAAAGTAGAATGACATTCCAACCTAGCTGGTCCCTAGATCAACATTCTCCAAACCCTTTGAGCCTGGGAGGCTGGACCCGCAGCCGCCTCCGCGGCGACCCCTCCTGGCTCTCACACACCCGGGGGCCACGCTCCCTCACTAGCTCGTCCCTTACAGGGGTCGGATCAGCAGCTGGTCGCTCTCCTCTGCAGGAATCGCAGACATCCTGGCAGTCTCAGGAGCAGCGTGGACCACGAATCCGTCGCCGCAGTCTCTAAATTGAAAGCACAGGCACAGCAAACTAAAGAAAAAAAACCCCGACCACCAACCAACACACAACTTCCGGCACCCTAATACTTTCGGCGCTCGACTCCTCCCTCCAACTTCCGGTCGGAGAACCAGGTTCCTCAGGCTCCCCGCGACGAAGTTAAGGAACTGGAGGCGCGGCCTAAGGACTGCGCCTGCGCATATCTGGGGCGTGGCTTAGCGGACCAGTGCAAGAGACCTGGCAAAGCTGGCGCTGGATTACGAACTGGAGTAGCCGCCCGGCCGACGCTGCTGAACCGTTCTGCACTCCTCGAGGCGCGGACGGCCTGGGGACGAGCCGAAGAGGCGAGGTGAGAACCGGACCTCGCCCCAGCCGAACCCAGCGGCGCGGGTGGGTGGAAGGGTTCCCCGGAGCCCGCCTTTCCCCATTCCCCCACGTCCCGAATCGGAGGCGCGGACCGAGTGTAAACCGGGGAGAGGAAGAGGAACCTCGGTGCCCGGTCAGGGAGGTACCCTCCCTGACAGGTCTACCGCCTGCCTCCCCGAGGTCCAGGCTCATCACGGGCCCTGAGGCCTCCCTCCGATTGCTGCTGCACCGCGACACTGGGGTTGGAGTTGGCTGTCTAGATCCTCACTTGTGCGAGGCATGTGTGCAAAGAGGTTTGGAAGCCTGTTCTTGTCTGGGCCCCCAAGTTAACTTTGTGATGTAGGGCAACTTATTGAATCTCTGGCTTGGCTGCCTCATGTGAACGCAGCTGGGCGTTCCCACTGCTGGGGAGGCTCAGATGACCCGGGGGACCAGCTGCTCCTGATGGGCGGGAGTAAGGGCTAGCGGTTTCTGGAGCGCCTGGTGCTTCAATTGGCGATGTTGGGTGTTCAGAGTAGTTGTGTTTTGGATATCACCTCCCAAGGCAATTCTCAGAACTCTGTAGCATGCCGTCCTCCACTGTCTTGTCTATCCACTGACAACTCTAGCCTCGCCTCGCCTTGGATTAGTTAGTTGAGAGAGTGAGAGTTCTGTGGGAGGAAAAGTTGGAGCATAGCACAAGAACACACAGGGAGCCTAGAACCGCAGAGAACCAAGACTGCTTTGCGTGCCTGAGAGGTGAACTGAGTGGGGAGCGAAGCTTTAGAGAAGAGTGGCTGGAGAACCCTGCATGTCTTGGTGGAGAGATTTGAAAGCTTCCCAGCAGGCTGAATAGTGGTCTCTGATCTCTGTTTGAAAGAAATCATTGTTTTTGTTTTTTTTGTTTTTTTTTTTTCTAAAATGTGAGGCCAGATCTTAGAGCCACAGGGAGTCCTTTAGGACATGATCACTTATCCAGAGAGGTGGCTCAGTGCTTAAGACATTCTACTGCTCTTGTTGAGGATCCAAGTTCAGGTCTAAGCACACATATCCAGCAGCTCAACACCAGCTCCAGAGGGAATCATGTGCCTACACACACTTTTTTTTTTTTTTTTTTAAGGCAAAGGCCTTTTATCTACATAGTATCTTCAGTGGGTGTGTGGATTCTTTAAATGTGTCAAACTGTGTACTTGGGCATTTTCTATAGATTGAGGATTCATCACATTCATGTGGAAAGAATGCCATTAGTCCCCTCAAAAATGTGGGGCTGGTTACAGAGCTGAGGCAGAGCACACCGCCATGTACCCTGGGATTGTGGTACTTAATTGGATGTGGGGGCTTGAAGAATAATGTGGGGTTGATGACTTTCTGGTTTCTACCATTGATGGCTTAATTGCCTGAGTAGGAGAGATGAGAGAGGTGCAGATCTGGAGGGAGGGTGCTGTGATCCGCCTTTGGCAGTCTTTGCGTTTGAGGAACCTGTCTAACAGTCGGCTGACAGGAAGCCTCCCCTGGCTCATTTTTATGCATGAATAATTTAGAAGCAAGAACCATTTGCTTAAGTACATGCATCCAGAATAGCAGTAGCTATCAAAGACTAACTGGTTCTTTTCCCCCTCAAGTTCCTGGATTGATGCTGGCAAGCAAGTTTTGAAAAGTTGCAAAGGCCTTAGTGCTATGCAGGGATCTGTGGGTATGCAGATCTTATTTTTAAGTAACTTTAAAAATTAATAATAAATACGCAATTATATATTCAGTCATCTCTCCACATCTAGTGGGTTCTGCATACTCAGATTCAAACAACCCCAGATTTTCAAAGCTGTGTTGTAAAAAACAAAACCAAAGTTCCACTGTACCAAAGGGACTTTTCCCCTTTATTGTTATTTTCTAAATAAATGCATCATAACAAATATTTCTGTAGCACTTACATTAGATACAAGGCCGAGGTTCAGCTCAGTGGAGAGTGCTTGCCTAGTGATTCTAAACAATTTAGAAGTGATTCAAAGTGTATGGGCTGCATTTGTATGGTTATGGAACCAATCCTCTGTAAATACCCAGAAGTCTGCACTAAAATATAACATGCCTAAGTGTGTCATAAACCAGCATTTTAACCATCAGAGGCACTAACATGGTACTTATGCTGCTAGGTTAACCTAGTTTTGCGGGCCTGGGAATAAGGCTCTCCTGCCGTCACTCCCTCACTGCGGGCATCTTTTGATGTGGACTTATCCTCTGCAGCAACTTCTGCTCCCTCTGCTCTCACCTTAGGCAGTTAGTTCCATACCTGGTGCCCAGTGAAGGTATACAAAGCAGAAATCTGGTCATTTCTCTTGTCTGCTTTAGAAACACCTCTACAGACTGTTACATTCAAACCCTTCCTTTCTTGTGGCCTGCTAGGCCTTGGGAATTCTCTCCTCTTCCTCCTGCCCTTCTCTTTTAGTTTTCCTCACGGGAATGATTGTTCTCTAATATGTATTTTTCTTGATCTACTCATTAAAAACGGGCACGCACACACACACACACACACACACACACACACACCTACCCTGTGGGTCAGCTTTGTCCTTGTGCCATGAGTCCCCAGAGCCCAGGTGCTTACAGCCTGTTCTGGACTGAGTAAGTTAGCTCTTCCTGCTGCAAATAAAGTGGTCATTGAGAAGGAGAGTCACGAGAGGCTGACTTAAACTCTCAGGCGCAGGCCACTATGGTGGTGGCCTAGTAGGTGGGCTGGGAGTGGGGTTCTACAAGAACAATCAGAAGCTCCAGGCTTGTTCCTGGCCCTCTACCCACTACCCGATTTAACTTGTTTTCTTCCTCCACTAGGTCCTGTTCAGCCGAAAAAGGACTGGGCAAGTCAGGGGAAGGGAAGCTGCCGTGCAAAGTGCTGTGTGTGAAACCCTGGAGAACAATACAAGTGGCTCTGGCGTAAGCTTTGTAGAGTTCAGTTTTTGGTAAAATATGTTAGGATTAGCTTACTTATAATTCTGAGTCAAGACTCCCTTGTCTTCGAACGCAGACTGTATCCCACCTTCCTTAAGCCCCTGCTTTTTCTTATTGCAGGGAGGCGAGGAGCTGATCCCTCGGTGTGTTTTTATGAGACTTTTACTTAAATGCCTTTCTCTATGAAAAGAAAATGCACTTTTCTTAATATTTTTTTTTATCATTTATTATTTATTTATTTTTGTCCTTGCCTGTTATCCCAGCCTTTGTGAAGCTCAGGCAAGAAGATCATGAGTTTAAGTCTAGCCTGGGCTATATAGCAAGATACTGTCTCAGGGGGTGGGGAAGAGGGCCTGATGGTGGTGCATGTCTGGTATCTCTGCACCCTAGGGGTAGAGGTGGGAGGATCAGAAGTTTGGGGTCATTCTAGGTCATACATTGAGTTCAAGGCCAACCTGGCCAGAGAGACCCTGTATCAAAATGCTGGAGTTGGGGTGTGAATGTTGCTACACACCCTCCATATCGGAGGTGTAGGTGCTTTCAGCTCTTAGCCCCACCACCCCACCAAGCGCCTCAGGTAACCGGATCTCACTGTCTTGGTTGATGATGTGTTGCATATTTTTGTCAATGCATGAATGAGCTGAAAAGTAGAGTATCTGAACCCTTGAGAACTGGGCGAGGCGTGTGTTAAGTTTGAGAAAAAGGGCTTTCTACAGACAGGGTTCTTAGTTTGTTAGTTCGCTTTTTGCCAATTTTTTTTTTAAAGAATGACTTATTATTATTATTTTTTTATGTATTAGTGTTTTGCCTGCATATGTGTGTCGGGCCGCATATGTGTCTGGTGCCTATGAGTTCACAGGTTGTTGTAAGCTGCTGTGTGTGCTGGGAACCTTACCCAGGCCCTCTGTAAGAGCAACTGAACTGCTCTTAACCATTGAGCCATCTCTCCTGGCCTGGTTTTTTGTAAGCTTTATGGATGTATTTAATGTGTGTGTGTGTCTTTGTGTGTATACGCCACAGGTATACACAGGTGCCATCAGAGACCAGAAAGGTATATCGGATGCTCTGGCGCGAGAGCTGCAGTGGTCGGGAGCCCCCTGATGCTGGTGCTGGGAACTGAACTCAGGTCCTCTGACAGAGCAGCAGGCACTCTTAACTGCTGAGCTCTCTCTCCAGCCTCTTCTGTAAAACCTTTAAGGGCACAATAAGGACTGAAGCCAGGTCCTCACACCCAGCTAGGCAAGTATCAAACCGCGGAGCCACATTTCCAGAGCACCATCTTATAATTTAATAGAAGAAAAGGATGAAAAAGATTAGTAAGTATCCAAGGGAAATAAGTAGAACCCCAGATGTGGAAAAGGCTCATGGTTTCCGTTTGTGCTGTGCAGAACATGATCTGCTATTGGTTTTCTCTCTCTTTTTTTGAGACCTGGTCTGTGTAGCTCTGGCCGGCCTGCAGCTCACTCTGTAGATGAGGCTGATCTCAAACTCACAGAGATCCACCTGCTCTGTCTTCCGAGCACGGGGGTTCAAGGTGACGCCACCACCCTGCTGATGTGGCTTTTCTGGACAATACTGGAAACAACACTTGTTCCGCCAGGGCCTCCTCTGTGGATCAAGCTATGGTGAAAGATGTTTCGCAAGGGCAAGAAGAGACACAGCAGCAGCAGTTCCCAGAGCAGTGAGATCAGTACAAAGAGCAAGGTAAGAGGCCAGGGCGGGCAGAGGCCCGGAGCACTGAGGGTGCGCTCGGAACTGGCGCTGCGCAGCGCACTGGCCACGGCCGACCCGTCCTCACCCTGCCCGCCCACGATACTTGTTTCTGTACTAGAGAGCCACTCTGTGCTTGCTCTGATTTTATTATTTTGGAAAATTTCTGAAATTTTAAAATTCATTACACCAGATGAGACTAAAGCTATGAGTGGTCTCATTAAAACAGACTGATTTAACATTTTTTAAAAAAACTTTGTTTACTTGAGGGATTGAGATGCACGTGGGCTGAAGCACGCTTGTGGAGGCCAGAAGGACAAATGGCAGGAGTTGGCGCCACCATGTTGATAGCAGGGATTGAACTCAGGTTGTAGGGGTTGGGCAACCACCCTTAACCCATTGAAACCATCTTAAAGACCCATATACAATCCCATTTTCTCCTCCTCCTCCAGATAGGGCTTCAGGTAGCTTAGGTTGGCCTTGAACTCACAACAAGGCCTCCTGTAGCAGAGTATAACCTTTATCTCCTGACTCTTCCCTTCCCAGGTGCTGGGATTACAGGTGTGGGTCACCATGCTTGACTCTTTTTTTAAATTTAATTAATTTTTAAAAATTAATTTATGAGGCTGGAGAGAGGGTTCATTGATTAAGAGCACTGTCTAATCTTCTAGAGGTCCTGAGTTCAATTATTGACAACCACATGGTGGCTCACAACCATCTATACTGGGATATCATGCCCTCTTGTGGCGTACAGGTGTATCTGCAGATAGAGCACTTACATACATAAAATAAATAAATCTTTAAAAAAAAAAAAAGATATTTTAGCCCGGCAATGGTGGCACACGCCTGTAATTCTAGTACTCAGGGAGGCAGAGGCCGGTGGATTTCTCTGAGTTCAAGGCCAGCCTGGTCTCCAAAGTGAGTCCAGAACAGCCAAGGCTACGCAAAGAAACCCTGCCTCAAAAACGAACAAATGAAAAACAAACAAAAAAGTCCAAAAGAAGGCACTCGATCCCTGGAGCTGGAGTTATGTGGGTTCTGAGCTGCTGTGCATGCTGGGACCTGAACTTGGATCCTCTTGAAGTGCTGCACCGTTTCACCAGCCCATTGAATATTGTTCTTAAATGACAGAAACTGCAGGCAGTGGGGGTGAGATATCACAGAGTCTAGGGTTTGTTGTGTGCCTAACAGTATTTCCTTCACAGCAAGAATGCTTAAAGCTCCCTTTACCAGACTTTCTGAGCGTTGTCTGGCAGCACCAGTGGATTGATGAAACACCTTCTGAGTCAGGCTTTTCACAGAATGCCATTTCCAAGAAACAAGTGACACATCTATTCCTTAGAACTAATTACGTCATCTAAATTTTGACCACCAGTTTTGTTTATTCTGTCACATTGACAGCCATACTGTCTGCTAATAACCCTGAGCCTGCTGGGTGCCAGAAGCTAGAGGAAGTCATTGCTGAGGGCCAGCTTAGGAACAGGGAGAGACTTGGGTTTGACCTGGTCTCTCTTCGCTTCTCAGACAGAAACACGGCTCACTGGCTGCCTCTCTGCACAGGGTTCCTTTGAGGCTTCCACGGAAACAATAGGAATGCAAGAGGAGGTGTTCACAAAGTCTCCAAGCGTAAGGCAGAGTGAGGGAGGGAGCTCATGGCTTAGCCTCAGGCTGAGGATGCTGACAGCACATGTGCCTAGTGTGTAGGTGCAAGAGCTGTCACGTGACTCTTGACACTCACTGTGGGAAATGTCTTCAGCCACAGTCAGTCTGCTTGAATAATTAACCCGATAGGGTCAGCTCAGCTTAATAAATAACTTGCGTCAGAGAAGACATCTGCCTTACTGTGTTTCTTCTCAGTCTGTGGACTCCAGCCTGGGAGGTCTTTCAAGATCCAGCACTGTCGCCAGCCTCGATACTGACTCCACCAAAAGCTCAGGTACGAGGAGGGGCCGGGCGACTTGGTGACTGGTCTTGGGTTTACTCTCGTGGTTTTGTGTGGTGTCGGGGATCTCCTGTTCTGGTTTTTCTCCCTCTCCTCTGCCACTTTTGGGAAGTTCAGACTTGGACCACAATTTGGCAAGATGGGTGAAGGCACTGTGTGCTAGGAGCTTGCCAAAGGCATTTAAGCAAAGCGTTCTCAGTGGATCTGAGAGCAAGCATCTGAAAACACCCCATGGCAATGACTTAGCAGTTTCAAAGCAGCTATTTAATAGGTAGGATAGCCAAATTTATGGAACAGGAGATTATGTGTTGTGGTGAAGGGTTTAAGAACCATTAACCTCGAGGGCTGTCTCCAGATACCTTAGTTGAGATGACCAGTGGATACCCAGGAAATGAGGGCGTGTTCCAGACCTGTGCAGTTATTTACACATGCACCTCAAATTAGTGGCTCCTTAGGAACTAGGAGACCCCTAACTGAGCTCCATAATTTAGCTCCATAGCTAGTAAATGAAATACACTGCATTCATTTTTATGTTACCTAAAATAATATTGTCACATAAAATTCGATCTTTACCTCCATATGTTAAAATGTTACACACACAGCGTAAACATAATTGCACTATATTTCCTTAGCACGGCAGGTGTCACAAGTGGTTTGTGGGAGCTTCTATACTGGCTAGATTTTGTTACCATCTGTTCAGGGACATCCTATCTCTCATATTATTCCATATAAATTAAAAAGAGATTGTCATTTCTGACTGAATGATTGAACAGATGTCCTGAGTCAGGAAATGAAGTATGTATTATAACGGCACCATTCATTATCTAGTTGGTTTTTATAATTTTTCTTATTTTTAAATGAAGGTCCTCAGTATTCCTTTGTCCGTTATTAAGGCTTTTATACATTTGCTGTCAGCAGTCACTGAGGAAAAAGCTTAATAAAAACTTAAGTTCCTCTTTATTACATCAAAAAAAATTCTTGCAGTTAGAAACTTGTAACTAAAAAGCTGGGTGTGGGGCCAGGCATGATAGTGCCTACCTTTAAAATCCCAGCACTTAGAGAAAGTGGTTCTTTATGAGTTTGAGGCCAGCTTGGTCTGCATAGCAAGTTCCAGGCTAGGCAGAGCTAGATGGCAAGACCCTGCCTCAAAACCCAGTGAAAAATAAAATAAAAGGCTGCTGTGGTCGAGTATGCTTTTAACAGCAGCACGCTGGGAGGCCGAGACAGGTAAACATACTGAAACCTTGTCTCAAAAATGAAATAGGGGTTGAGGAGGTTAAGAGCACTGACTACTCTTGCAGAGGGTCCTGGCTGGGTTCCCAGCTACCACATGGCAGCGTACAACTGTCCCAGGGGACCCATCAACCTTTTCAGGCATTGAATGTACATGATGCGTTTATATAAATATAGGTCAACGCCTGTACACATAAGTTAAAAATAAATCTTTAAAACAAAAACTAACATTATGATTAGGATTATATTCTAATGATAGTCTTATTTTACATATACATGTGTATGTTTATACACACACACACACACACCCATCACCCATATGCGAACTGAGAATGTGCTGTGAAGTAGGCATTGTTGTTTTTAACAAAATCCCAATCATCTGATTTTACCAATAGAGACTGGGGAGCCAGATGCTAGGGTGAGAGCCTGCTAGCTCAGAGAGGAAGAGAGCATCAGCTGACCTTCCTCCTCAGCCAACAACCCAGAGGGAATCCCCCTCTCCCACGCTGTCTCAAACAAGCCTCCTTCAAACTCAGTGTCCCTTCTTTGTGTGCGTCTATCCTGACTCCCTCTTACTCTCTATGGTTTTTATATTAACTTCCTGTCAATCGGTTGCTTGCTCCCACTCTTGATCCATGGTTGATTATTTAATCCTGTTTACAATATTCAAGCAGAAAGCTCTTAGATTAAAGGTGTGTCCTAAGGCTGAGCCACACCACAACTAGAAACAGGTTTTGCCAGTAAATAACACAATCTCGGGGTTCACAGTGTGATCAGAGATCCTGCAACAAGGCATCACTTTTCACTATTTTAATGTTAGGACAAAGCAACAGCAATTTGGACACATGTGCTGAGTTTCGAATAAAGTACGTTGGTGCCATCGAGAAACTGGACGTGTCTGAGGGGAAGAGCCTCGAAGGACCACTAGACCTGATAAATTACATAGACGTTGCCCAGGTGAGTGACAGAAACCCCAATCCCAGCAGAAACATCTGTGATGGTGCTAAGTGTACGGCCTCGAAGGACAGTGTTTCTCTGGGTTCGCTGCAGTGTCTCCCCGTCTCTGGCTGAAACTGGATCTCATCCTGACAACTCGACAGCTTTGAGTCGTAGACAGTGCAAGGTGTCCTGGAGAGAGCCTCATAGGAAGAGACCGTTTTTCTCAGGCAGAGCCTTTCACTCTGGGGCCGACTGGTATCCTTGGTTGACTGAAGAACTGACTGCACTGACCGCTTAGACTCTGTAGATTCTTCTCTAAAACAATCTGTCAAAGCCTTACTTCACCGAACTGGTTTCACTGATTTAAAAACTCATGATGTGAACAAAAAAAATCTCTCTCTCTAGCTTTTTCTACATAGGGATTCTCTGTGTAGCCCGGGCCGTCCTTGAACTCAGAGATTCATCTGCCTCTGCCTCTAAGTGCTGGGTTTGAAGGTGGGAACCACCATTGCCGGTGTATCTCCTTCTTTATACTCTATTTCCAACAGAAACTAAGGTGAGAGAGTCTTTGAAAATATGCTCAGGTTAGGAAAATAAAAAGATCATCCTGGTAGGGCTAGAAAGGCAGTGTGATGGTTGAGCCTACAGAGGACCCAGGTTCTGTTCCCAGGACCCAGATGGCAGCTCACAACCGTTCGTAACTGCAGCCGCGGAGGACCAGCCCTCTCTTCTGGCCTCCTCAGGCACTGCATGCTCATGGTACACATACATATATGCAAAACCCCCGTCCTTAAAAACAAAAACAAACAAAAAAAACCACGTATCTTTAGGAAAATTAAGATATTGCCATACAGTTTATGAAATAAAATTATAAGATGTATATATTTACCTTTACATGTCAGGAGGTAGAGACAGGCAGATCTCTGAGTTCAAGGCTACCAGGGTCTACATCACAAGAGCACAGAACTGCCAACACATCACAGAGACCCTGCCGTCTCTTAAATCGTAGAGAGTAGGAGTATTAGATAGGACTCAGATCTTCATGGCTTAGTGAATCTAATTTGCAGTTGAGCAGAATCTTTGGTAGAGCCTGTTAGTTATCCCTGCATTTAGCTTGAAATATGGTCATTCAAACAAAGCAGAAGGGACAAATTTTCTAAGCATTATGTAGAAAGATGCTCAAAGCTATATTAGCGTTCTCTTCATTCTGTAAGGATGGCTAAGTTTTTCATCCACCACAGAGCTTTTGTTTAGTAAAGTACCATCATTGACAGTAGCATCATTTTGATTGGCAGGGAATACTCTTAATACTGGGAGAGCCAAGAACTGAGGTGTCTGGACATGGCTCACTTACTATAATACATTTACAGTACAGCACACCTCCTATCTGTCAGTTATAGCTTTCCTTTTCTTTTTTTTTTTTTTTTTAGTGTGTATGTCTGTGTCAAGATGGTTTCTGTGTACAGCCTTGGTGGTCCTGGAACTCAATCTGTGACCAGGCTGGCCTCCACCTCAGATATCTGCCTGCCTCTGTCTCCCAAGTGCTGGGATTAAAGGTGTGTGCTACTGCCACCCGGCCAGCTATATCTTTCTTGAAAAGACAAATTAGGCAGCATTCTTAGGTAGATGGAACCATCTGATCTGCTGGGGATTGGGTATGATCAGGTTACCACTCACTGTTAACAGCTCAAACCACTGATTGACAGTTTTGTGAGTGGAGTTAACTCATCAAGTTTGTCATCCTGAGCCCTGGGAGCTGTCGCTAGCAAGGTGTTATCTTAGCGTTAATACAGAAAAGGACTTGGAGATGTCTCTGCTATCTAGCTTCCTGGTCATTCCTTGTCCTGACATGAAGATACACTTTGAGGATATTTAAATCTAAACATTGTAAATTTCATTTTTCTTTCAGACTGCCCTGGCTATCCTAGAACTCATTGTGTAGATCAGGCTGTCCTTGAACTCAGATATCTGCCTGCCTCTGTCTCCCAAGTGCTGGGACTAAAAATTTGTACCAACACGCCTGGCTTAATAACGTGAACATCTTAATGTCACCTATGGCTAGGATCTCCATTTGCCATTAGGGTTTACACTACAAAGGACAGAACAGCACACAGAGAATGGATGGATCTGAATTTGGGGGAAAATTTTTGTGTAGACTGGATTCTAAAGGGTCTGAGGCTGTGATAAGCAGATACTAAATGCAACTAATCGAACTGAAGATGATTGTGTGGTTTTAATGTGTGTGGCATGATTTATTTTCATTTTAAAGCAAGATGGAAAGTTGCCTTTTGTTCCCCTGGAAGAAGAGTTTATTCTCGGTGTTTCCAAGTACGGCATAAAAGTTTCCACCACAGATCAGCATGTAAGTGCAGCACTCTGTACGTTCTTTCTCTGAGCTCAGGAGCCTTCAAGGGCGCACTTGGACTCCTGTGTCCTGCTGGGGTTAGGGTCTGCTCATTCCTGAGGGTGAACATGGGCTTCTTTTCTATCTCCCACGTACCTCCGGGTCCCATGTGCTTCATCAAGGGACCTCATATCCTTTGAAAGTAGCTGTTCGTTGGCATGGAGGCCAGACAGCAACAACAGTTTAGATTACCTTGTTCCTATTTCTCTGGGTTAAAAAAAACATGATCCTGAAAGCAAGTCACCCCGTAACTAGACATACCAGTGTCCCTTGGGCTGAGAAACTGTGCAGTCCTTTCCCCCAGATCTGTGGACCTGCCTTTTCAAGCCTCCTAATGCATTCTGTGTGGGGGAAAATGTGTTTGCTGAGAACTGAGAAACACTGGCAGCCATGTCACAGGTTTCTGAAGGTCTTTGTGATTCCCGCAGGGTGTTCTGCATAGGCATGCCCTGTATTTAATCATCCGGATGGTGTGTTACGATGATGGCCTGGGAGCTGGGAAGAGCTTGCTGGCACTCAAGACCACAGATGCAAGCAATGAAGAGTACAGCCTCTGGGTTTACCAGTGTAACAGCCTGGTGAGATATCTTAGCTTGTTGCTGTTCAATAGATGAAATGGTGATACTATGATCTTCCACACCTGCTGTTGTTGATTTTTGAGACAGAGTGTCTCTGTTTTAGCCTTGGTTGTCCTGGAACTCACTCTGTAGACCAGGCTGGCCTCGAACTCAGAGATCCGCCTCCTCAGAATGAATGAACTCTGGGTCAGCAGCTACTCAGACAGGGCTGGGAAGTGCTTGTTGGGCAACACTGACTTGGGCTGGGTCAGAGCTCTCCTACTCCTGAGGTACCATCTTCTCAGTCTTAGGGCTTACTTTGCACCAGCCATTACTGTCTGCCCGTGTCAGGTGCGCCTATTAGCTGGGCAGGTGCTGATGGGGAGGTTTGGGGAAGCAATGTGACGTAGTCAGGTGGTTTCTGGAGAGAGACATGAATCCCATTTGTACCCTATGTTCTTTTCACTAGTTCCTTGAGAATTCTGTACAATGTGCACTGGTCACATTCCCCTTCCCACAACGTTGTATCTCTTCATATACTGCAGGAGCAAGCTCAAGCCATCTGCAAGGTCCTGTCCACAGCGTTTGACTCCGTGTTGACCTCTGACAAGTCCTGAAGTCTGCAGTCAAGTGGAAACTGACCCATCATGAGCTCACCTATTCCTGCATCTGCCTGCCGCAGTGGACTGTTAGAGGGTATAACGCCCTGATCCAGTTTCCTGAAGTGTAATGTATAAAACATGGGTCTTATACTAAAAGGTGTCATTAACAGGAGGTTAACTTTCAATAAATCACCTTTCTGGGTTAAAAGAAATCTTGGGGGCTGGACAGATGGCTTGGTACTTAAGAGCACTAGCAGAGGACTTGGGTTCAGTTCCCAGCAGCAATATGGTGGCTCAAAACTGCCTGTAACTCCAGTTCCAAGAGATCCGACTCCCTCTTCTGGCTTCCTCAGGTACCAGGCACACATGTGGTATACATACATACATACATACATACATGCCAGCACACACACACAAAATAAAGTAAAATCTAAGAAAGATAAACCTCTGTTGTCTTTTTTAAAACTGCAAACAAGCCTGACAATGATGTGTCACCCAAGTTCGCTCTGAATGAGACTTGCACCCGGTAGCTTCCCAGGGACTCAGGATCACTTGCCTGGAACTCGAGACTGGCAGAGGTTTGGCCTGGAGACCTCGGTTTCACGTGACCTTGGAGTAGGATCGTGTCAGCTTAGACAGAGAGCACCAGAACAGAAAGGTATTGTCAAGATAATACCCAGCACACTTGTGTGGATCTCAGAGTCAGAGAACCTTGGAGGAAGACTGTTGGTTCTCACAAGTGCCGTCAGAGGCTCTCAGGGTCCGAATCCTCTTTGATGAGTGCCAATGGTAACACTTTAAGGATGAAAACCATGTCCATTTAAAAGTACTTTATTTTTTTCCAGTCAAATGACTGGTTAACAGGAAGTCAATTTATTAAACATGCTCTAATTATAAATCACTGCATTAAAGACAATGAAAATAATCCGTTTAGGTTATACAGTATATACATTTGCGCTGCAGCTAGACCAAAGTAATCAAGTGAATGAACTGAATATCATACATCTCAAAATAGCATTCTAGGCTGCAGGTCATTCTCTACCCTCAACAGATCACATTAGTCTGTGCACCCTATTTCTGAGTCATCTTCCCTCCAAGTCAGACCTGATGGAAAGTGGCAAAAAAAAAAAAAAAAAAAAAAAAAGCCAAAATTCTGCAGCTGACGCTCATGAAATGTAAACTTTAAATATAAATAGATATCTACAATGTTTTCCTTTCAGTTAACTTTTTCTTTTCAATTTGCAAAGAGCAAATAACTACGAAAAGATAATTAGGAGGGAAGTCAATAGAATTTCTCTTCTGGTAAAAAGTACTATCCATTACTCCATAATAGCGCCATCAAATTAGAGAGTGGAAAAATATTTCCTAGGTATTTATGTACCAGTGAACCCGATAGGTTAGCCTGGGACTGCAGCTATAATGCTGACAGAAGTCAACTTGATTCCTCAGAGAGCTGGCACCAGGCCACCAAAGACTGATGATACAGATGCACCCTTGGATGGGGTGGGGAGCGCTGGAAACGAGGTACTGGGAAGTGCAATGTGCAAAATGCATCCGTTCGAGCTCGTGAGTCTACGAGAAAAGTCACTAGAAGGGCTCAAATGACAGAAATTAACAAGTAGTAAAAAAGGGATGTAGTGTTGGGAGAGAGAGACTTACAGATGTAACACGTATTTTTTTTTTTTTTTACCCAGAATCTGAAAGACAGGAAGCAATCACTATATAGCATCATAAGCCATTCCAGTTTGTCCTGTTTTCTTTGAAAGAAACAAAGAAAGGAAAGCTCTGTGCTTGGACGGGCCTTGCACAGAGAATAGAGACGGAGCTGTGTCAGTCACGGGCGCCACCGCGGCAGCGTCACTGCCTTGCTGTCAAGCTTACACTTAAATCTATGCCTTTTGCTTGACCTCCAGCTTTTGTTAAAACCCTATGCTTGCCTCTTAATTCTGAAAGAGTGCCAGAATTTCCCATATCCCTACTGTGACTCTTACGCTTAGTTATTAAGTAGAGGTATGACAGTCAAGTTCATGAAACTAATGAGTTTTGATTTTTATCATATACAACCTAGTTCCCCTCCCCCACCCCACATATTGCAAGTTTCAGAGTGATGCAATGGCCTTACCTAGTGAACTGGGATGTTCGGGGGTACTGTGCTCCCCAAGATCTACAGATTTCTGATATGCTCTTGAATACAAACAACTGGACAGGCTAAATTCAAGACAGTGTGGCTACCATTCTTTTTGGAGAACCCTATTAACGACAAGACACTAAGCTGAGCAGGTGTCCGTGGGAGCTGGGAAGGGAAGGCTGCGGCATGTGCCAGGACACAGGGAGGAACGTGCTTCTTACAGTGGTCTGCACCACGTACCCTATTCGCGTACAGTTGCTTTCTGCATGACGGGGGACGCTGAAGGAGGCTAAGACACCTAAGGCATACAAGCTAGTTTAAAGGGCTGTTTTGCAATCCATCATCTTTAGTTTTTAACCAAATTCAGGAACTGCAGTTTAAAAATACCTGGTGCAGAGCAGACTGCTTTTAGCTCTGCTGTAATAACCCATCAGTAGTAGTATGCTAGGTATGACTGTTCACAACAACGGGTCATACATGCATGCAGGGGATCATGGCAGCTGCCACCTCACAGGTGCAGGAAAGTACCAGGCTAACGTGTAAGCTTTGCCAAGTTGCTCTAAACAGACACTGGCTGAGTTTCAAAGGAATATGTGTCTTTAAATGTGAATGGATGGCATTTGTGGACAAAGTCCGGGGCAGGTCAACAGACTTGGAAACAGCATGGTGCTGGCTTGTTAAACAAGGTAACCAATGTCAGAACTGGGCTAAGGAAAGCTGTAAGAATCCCCCAAATTTGTTTAAGCTTCGTTTAGGCTCAGCTACTCCTGGCAATGCAGGATCCTGGGTATATAGTTAAAATAGCTTCTCGTTCCCCCTTTTTAGGAAATTCCGCTTTTCCTAGTAAAAGTATAGCAATGTTGCGTGAAAACCACAACTTAGAAAACAATCTGCTTATATATAAAAAATGCCTTTGAGTTTTCAGAACGGAACAGTATGATAAGAAGATGGGCTGCCGTACAGCATGACCCATGAGACTGTCTGTGGCTTGTCTTGGTACCAATAACAAAATGGAACTTAATGGCTAAACAAAGGCTTTTGTTCAGTGGCAGTCTAGTCGGCAATAAAGTGCACAAATGACACAGGAAAGGCTCCTTTGCGGCTGGGGTCTCCATCGATGTGGCCAATCTGAAATGAGCAAGCTTGGGTTACCAATGGTGCAAACTTGGAGGGGCTACACAATGTTTCTGTGTCTGTTTGGAGGAACTTCTGCCAAAGAATGACAGACAGCTACACTATACTTTCTTTTTCCTTCCTGCTCGTGCTTCCTAGAGCGCCTGCCTCCTTCCAGAAAGGTGAAGGCAGCCACTCCAACAGCCTTGCTACAAGGCTGAGCCCCAGACCCACTGGCGGCAGAGAACATAGGGGTTAGATCGCAGAAGGGGGGGCTTGCAGGAGGAGCAGTAACAAATCAAAGGCCTTGAGATGGACAAGCAGGGTCCTCCCCAAGTCCTGAGGTATCCGAGCCTTGTCCACGGGGCAGGGACATTAGTGGCCACTGGGTGGCAGTCCCTGCTTTCCATGTATGTTCTGTTCCCCTGGTGTGTTCCTCATCACTACTGCTTCTCACAGCATCTTTTTGGACAGCTTCCATGCAGAAATGATGTCACCCAGGTCTATAGATCTGTGCACCTGCTGCCAAGGTCCCCAGCCGCTAAGTGCCCCCGCCACTCTCATCCCAGGAGCATGATGGACTCGGGGTGGCACGAGCACTCTACCCTGGAGCCCGGCTCTCTGGATGCCATCCTCCACGGACTGGCAGTGAAGGGCTGCGTGTGGGAACCTGGAACCTCAAAGCTCTCAGTGCAGGTCACGCGTTCCCTAAAAATGTAGCCCAAGTGGTCTACCCATCATAATAGTGAGGTAGTCACCTGAGGACAGATCAGGCCCACTCAGGAGGTTGCCCACACAGGAAACACCATAGGATGCGGAAGGCACTGCACACCGGTCTGGCAGCAGCACCAGACCCAGACTGTCAAGGCCAAGAGCTTCCATCGTGCACAGGCTCTGTGGCCCCACCCTGACTTACATACAGCCTCCCCTCACCGTGACCCCATGCCCTTGACTTACGCACAGGGCCCCCGTGCCCTCTCCCCTACTCACCCACCACTCCTGATCCTCTTCCCCATCCACAATGATCACATCCCCCTCAGAGAAAGTCAGCTCATCCGGGTTGTCGGCCACGCAGTTGTAGAGAGCTTTGACTCGCTTGGGTTTTGACTTGGTCTGCATCAGAAGAGGAAGGGTGAAGGCTAGTGTAGCAGGAAGCCAAGTCCTCAGGTAGAGACCAGGCCTCTTGCCTTCCGATTGCCTCCTGAGCCAAGTACCCTGAACTGGGAAACCCACAAGAAAGGTCAAGCAAGTGGGGCTAGCTCGGTGCAGCAGGAGCCTGGGCAGAGGGAGGAAATGAAACAGCTAGGGTCCGGTGCTCAAGGGCCAGCTCGCTCCCCCCACCCCCAGGAGATACGGTACCAGAAAGCCTGGCTGCCTTGGAGCCCTGTAACTAGTGAGGGGCAGGATGGCAGGTGTGTCCACTCACCGCCTGTGACTTTCTAGGCATGGGGGCTGGGGGCTGCAGGGCCATGGCGTTGGACAGAGGACCCGAAGCTTCTGTTGAGAGAAATCCACTGCGTTAGGGCCAAGACTAAGCAGCTTCACGAGACACCCCTCCTCTGCCCCCATCCGCTCTAACTGTAAGACAACAACTGTAAGAATCACAGGGTTATGTCTGAAGGCGGGGACCTCCACAAGTTTGGCTGTATCAAGAGAAAAGCCCTGGACAAGGCGGAGAACTTTCTGCCTTCACAGTGCAAGAAACTTAAGCTACTAGGCCCAGACCAGGGCTGGCTGAGCAGCTACCTAGAAATCCACTGGCTCTCCTACCCCACCCCCCACCTCAGAATCAACCTGATCCAAGCTGAATAATTAATTACCAGGTCCTCGTGGCTGGCCTTTGTTGATAAGTGGGGTTGGCTTGTCAGTCCTACAAGGAAGGAAATACAGACTTGTTGATCACGGAGGCTACCTGCTCGGTCTTACTCCCTCCATCAGGGAAGCCCCCTCATCAGGGCTCAAGCTTTTCTTGTTGTATCCCATCATGGGTGCTGCCTCCACATTCTTGAAAAAAGGAAAGGTCTGGAGCAAAGCGCTGGATCCTGATGCTAACATGGGCCAGAAGGCTAAGCAGCTATCTCTGCTTCCCTTCACTGTTTGCTTAGTCCAGCTTGAGCCTTCGGTGTTACATGAAAGGGAGGGGCTGAAACTTCATCTCAGGCCTGGGATGTGCAGGCCTGGATGTGGCTCTGCCTGGCTCTGTGCAGGCGTCACAAGTCAGTGCCGCCCATGCCTGAGCTCCCGTGACGCCTACTCTAGGAACCAATGTTGGGGTCCACAGGCTGACCACAGGCCTGTCGCCTTCCGTGTCCAGCATCTCCTGTAGCCGTGCTGTGGACACAAACAAGGGGTGGTTCCCACAGATGGCAAAGGGGGCTGCATGCACTCAGACCTGCCACTGGAAGAGACGCAGGGAAGTAGCTTTTCACCTGGAGAGGGCAGGACACCTTGCTTCGTTCATTCTCTAAAGGAAGAAGGGACTACGGTCTTGGAGGGCTAAGAAAGAAACTTTATCCTCCCGGCCTAGTGGGGCTGGTGGGACCTAGCAGGAAGCAAGACAAACAACTGGGCAGGCAAGCCTTGGGAGGGGCTGAGGAAGCAGGGAGGCCGCCTGGGATGGCATTCTTTCCACAGCAGGTCACTTCCTTCAGGGGCTTCCTCTGCAACCCCAGTGAGACTATCTGGGTGCTAGTGTCCACAGCCTCGGATGTAGAGGAAAAGAACAAGACTTGGTTGTATTCTTATTTTCAAGGGGCTGAAAAACCGTAAGAGCCTCTGCTTGGGGCTCAATTTGATTCCCACTGCCTCTGGGCACGCATTAAGCTGAATGGCCAACTTCCTAGTCTGTGGTCAACCCAGCTATGAAGTGCTCACAAGAGGTACTTAGCAGAGAACCGTAGTCAGCCAGCCTTGCTCTCAAAGGCCAGGTTAAAGCAGAATGCACCCAACTCTCAGGAGGAAGAAGGGTTGAAAGTTCAAGGCCAACCTAGGCCAATACAAAAAAAAAAAAAAAAAGTAAAAGACTAAATGATACATTTTGTAAGTTTGTCTCTATGGCAACTATTTAGCTTTGCTGTCTAGGTGGGAAGGCACCATGGATGGCTTGTCAGCATACAGAGTGTGCCATGCCAACAAAACTTCACCTACAAGTGTGGTGGTTTAGATGAGAATGACCCCCATAGGCTCACATATTTGAATACTTGGTCCCCCAGTTAGGTGGAAGTATTTGGGAAGGATGAGGTGTGGCCTGTGTCACTGAGGGTGGAGTGTGAGGTTTCAAAAGCCCATGCCAGGCCCAGTTAGCTCTCTCTCTGCCTTGTGCCTGAGTATCAAGATGTGTATTCTCAGCTACTGCTCCAGGGGCTGCCTGCCTGCCTGCTTGCCTGCTGTTATGCTCCCCACCCCGATGATCAAGGACTTTGCCTATGGAACTGTGAGCCCCCATAAATGCCTTCTTTTGTAAGTTGCCTTGGTCATGGTGTCTCTCTTCGCAGCAAGAGAAAAGAAGCTAAGACACAGGTACTAAAATCTTAAGTCCCAGGAACTTCACATGCCACGAAACATTCTCATCTGAAAATTTTACCCACCACTGTCAGTACAAACCCCACTGACAGCTTGTGACTCATGGACATAAGCAGTAGTGGCAGCTTGCCTGTGGGCCTGCTCTCGCTGGCTCCTGCTCTAAAGGAACAAATATGAAATGACAGATTTATATCATGTTCAAAATAATGGGGGGGGGATCTTTATGAAGAATACACACCATGTCCTCCTTTAAATGGAGCTCTACCAGCAGTGGCAGCCTGGTTCCGTTCATCCCTACCCTCGCGTCATCTGCTCTGTCGTCCCTACCTTCCCTTTCAGTTGGATTAAAACCAGTGAGACAGCACTAGACAGAGAACTCATCCACAGTCCTAGCTTGGCTCTTACGAGCCCTGGGGAAGTGGCTGGGAAGAGGATCCTGGGACCTGGTGCTTGCTGGCTAGTACCACTGTTCTCATCTGCCTGGGGAGTGCCAGGAGCCCACAGTTTCTTGTCCATGACTTCTAGACATGACCTGGCCCCTTAAAAGGCAACATCTCAGAGCCAGAGAATCCAAGAACATTACAAGAGTAAGAGGAAGGAAACAAAGGGACCAGGAGAGGCACAGGCCATCTAGCATAGAGGCTTGGGACGCATACTCATCACGGTGTAATTCAGCAGCCAACCTTACTTCACCATTGACAAATAGTGCAGCGTGGATGTGTGCTTTGGGCTGCAGAAGGATGTCTTGGCAAAGCAGTACACACGGCATTCTGATTTAAAACTATCAGACTGTGGCCTGGGGCTGCTGCTCAGTGAGGAATGCATTCACAGCAGGCACAAAGCTCTGGGTTCCATCCCCAGGATCACAAAGAAAGTGGGATGGGAGTGAAAAAAAAAAAAGACAGGGGAGGAGGGAGAAGGAGGGAATAGCATATATTAAAAACAAACAAACAAAAAAAACCTTTCATTTCCCAAGCAAAAGAATTAGAAATCAAAATTCAAACCAAAATGTACAAAGAACTGAAAAGGAAAAAATGCTAGAAGCTACAAATGTCAGGATGATTTATAATTGACCCAGCTGACCAAGCAGGGGACTCCCACACACTTTTAAGGAAAGGCCTGGAATATAGTCCCAGGTGTACGGGGATATCCCTGTCAGGCCAAGAACCTCTGGAAGATAGGGCAGGTCATGCAGCGAACAAGAGAATTCACCAAGAATAAACAAGAACAAAAACCCCAAAGCTATGTAAGGAGCTGGCAGACCCCTGGACTCCTAGGTGCGCCCCCCCCCCCCCCCGGTGAACTGAAGACAGCTTTCATTCCAGGGAGGGCACAGCACAGGGCATTTTACCCGAGGACGCTAGGGGCAACTGGTGAGAACATCTCAAAAGCAGAGGGACCAAGTATAACATTAATTTTAACGTGACTCCCAGAAATCGTACACCTTTTAGGCAGACACCAAGAACCTGAGTTGCCCAAGGGAAAAGGGGGAAAAAAAAATTCGCTCAGAGTTCTGTAGACAAACAGCCACACCACCTCGAGGAAACCTCATGTTAGGCTCTGGGTATGACATGTTCCCCCAAAAGGTTCTCACGTGAAATGTCTGAGTAGCGTAGCCACAAAAACAAAGACTTTCAAACAAAATCTACTTTCTACTATAAAAATATAGATTAAGAGATTTAGAGATGGCTCAGTGGTTCAGAGCATGGTTACTCTTCCAGAGAGCATGAGTTCGATTCCCAGCACCCACATGGTGGCTCACAACCATCTTTAACTCCCAGTTCCAGGAATCTGGCACCTTTATCTGGCCCCCTCAGGCACCAGATACATACACAGTGCACACACATGCAAGCAGGCCAAACACGCAGACACACAGAGTAAAATATGAAAGTTTTAGATTCTTTCAAAAAGGGTAACTAGATCCCTTTGCAGTGTGTGCACAAAAGAGAAAGCCCTTGTCTACGGAGAACATCTAACGGATGCAGCGGAGGGACCATGCAATCAAGATCATGTTTCCAGACAGCACAACAGAGACCCAGCAGGACCTTGGTTCTTGAGAACGCAGCTCCAAAAAATCCCAGTTTTAATACACAAAAATCTAAGCTCATTTTCAGCAAAAACAAACAAACAAAAAAACAAAACAAAACAAAACCTCCTCAGTGGATTGCTGAGCAGTAGGGTACATAGCACTTAACCTCTCACCCTAGCATGGTAGAGACACGGGAGATTTCCGGGGCTCAGACAGAAATCCCAACAGATGAAGAAATGGGGTCAATGCCATTGGAAGCCCTCTGAATGTGAGAGGCAGTGTTGGTGGATGTGGCCGGGCACAGAGTGGCCAGGCAGGGGCAATGGTTACCCGGAAGCTGGCTTCTTCTGAGGCAGGCGGCTGGGTGGTTGGGGCGGCAGGGGTGGGGGCTTGCTCTGCAAGGCCCCGGCTTGGGAGGACTTGCTTGGCTGGCTCATGGCTTCTAGCGTGCCTGACGTCTTAGGCGCAGGAGGGGGTGGTGTGGTGGTCAGGGAATCTGTGGAGAGGAAAGGGGGAGGAAGAGAGTGAGCCCTGTAAGTCCCATCCATACCTGGTCTTTCTGGAGCTTTCTCCCTTCTCTAGCACTCACTCTTCTGAGAACACCTATGGCTGCTTCTCAGCCTGTCTCCTCTGGGAAACCACAAGGAGGGGCAAACCTAGGGGCACAGAGCCTCAGCTACCACTGTGTGTGTGTGTGTGTGTGTGTGTGTGTGTGTGTGTGTGTGTGTTTAGCCAGGAACCTGTGGAGGGGCCAGCCCTTAATTCTGTGTTCACCTGCCTGTAAGCCAGCTGAGGGGGCAGAGTCCGAGGCTAGTTACACCTGCCATCTGCCCTGGGGAGTTCAGAATGCTTGGGCCAGGGCTCTTCCTGCATCAAGGGAGCCAGCCCCCAGAAAGGAACAAAGCCCTAGGCACCCCACTGGCCTGTGGACAGTCTAAGGACAATCTGTGACAATCGACCTGGTATGGGGTCCCCAGTCTGAGTGCAGAGGTGATGGTTTTTATTACTATTACTGAATTTTTAAAACAGGCTATGGCTGAGGCAGATGACTTCCAAAGTGGGCAGAGCTATTTAAAAAACAGAAAACAAAACAAAACAAAAAAATCAACAAAGAGTGCGGTCCTGTGCCTGGGCCTTCCTTCATACCACCTATCTCTCAGAAATTACGGATCCCCAGGCCCTTGACAGTGGCTTGCCTCAGGATGGAAACAAACATACAGAACAAGATGGATGGACTATGGGGAGGGGGGAAAAATGAAAGGATCTATTTTATGGTCTCTCTCCCTCTCTCTTTCTTCCCTTTTCCATTTTAATGGAAAAGTCCAAGTTAGATTATCCCAGGAAGACCATATTGAGAATCTTCTCCATGGCTGACTTAAGCATACTGCAGTTGGACCTTGCCCCAAATCCCTCTGCAGAACTTCGTGGACATACTGTCCCTGCTGCTGCTGCTGCTGCTGCTGCTGCTGCTGCTGTTGCTACTGTTACCCTCTTGGCAATTCCTGCAGAAGGGCTAGAGCCGCTTTCTGTATAAGCCACAGGCACCATGGCCTAGGAAGAGCCTCAGTCCTGGAAGCAATAGACTCAGAGATGTGGGACTTCCTTAGGCCAAGGCAAGGTAGGGAACAGTCAGGGCTGGTGTCACCGGCCCGGTGAAAAGTGTCTGGCTCTGCAGCAGAAGAAAGGACCTTTCCTACTGCCTGTCTCCCGGGGTTGGGAACTGCCAACCACACACTGGCATGACTGAAATGACTGCTCCCAAATAAACCACTACAGAGCCAAAGGAACTGAAGGTGTGGATGCTGTTAAAATGAATTTCGAGATGAAGTAGAGAATGAGCCATCTTGGGGGTGGCGAGGGAGTGAATGGGGATCTGCGGCAAGAGGCTGCCGGGGTTGGGGCCTCGGGCAACACCTGGTGTGTGTCTGTGGACAGCTCACAGCTGTCTCCCCCAGGTGGCTGCCAACAGTGGCCCCTGTCTTCCAGACTCCTAAGGCCCACTGGCAAGAAAGGAAAAAGGGAGTAAAAAAAAACAACAACAACAACAAAAAAACGTACTGGTAGATGTCACTCGAAGCGGTGGGTGGACAGCTGGCAGATCTGACGAAGATCGCTGCCTGCTGGCACCGTCCACACCTACAGAGTTTGTCTTCCACGGGGTGTTAGCCGAGGTGGCTGCCTGAACTAAACCCACACGCGTCCACACGCGCACACACACACGGAACAAAAACAGAAACAGAACACTTCGTTATTGATCCTCTCACTCGTAAAAGGTCAACATGAGCCTTCTAGAACAGCGACGGGGCCCTGAGTTGTACCCTTTCCTCCAGTGGGGAAAGTGAGACGCCGCAAAAAACAAAATATAATTAACGAATAAAAGAGGTGCTCCAGGGAACGTTCACAGGGGGCCTTCTCAATTTGATAGTCAACATCTAAAAAGATAGCATAGTCTGAAGAAGGAAATAGATACCCATAAATCTACTGAGCATGGCTTTGGAGGTTCAGAACTTCTGCTCATCGATGCCCTCCTATGGCCTCCCACTGTGGGCCACAGATGCTGTTCTCGGCCAGTGTGGACAAGAGGAAGGGCGTGTTCCAAACACAAGGGGCAGGGCTCTCCCCCAGGCTCCTGGAACTTGTCTGCCTGGAAATGAGCATAGACGGTCCACTAGCTTCAGGCGATCCCCACAGCGATGACGCTTACCGTGTGCCATTCGCTGAGATGCACAGGGGTGGCCCTGTGCCAAGGGGGAGGGCTGGGCCTGGCGGTGAGACACAGCAGCCCCAGGGTTGGGCGGGAGCCTTCCCACTCGGCCTACGGTAAGCTCTGCGTCTCAGGGCGGGACCCGGGGCGGCAGCAGGGCTAACCCCACCCCAGGGTGTGACCACTCCATCTTCACACCAAGTATGGACTTCAGGGCAGGAGAAAGGCAGAATAGGGGTGTCATTTACTTCATGTAAAGAAAAAAAAAAGGAGCTAAAAATAGAATGGCAAAAAATGTGGGAAAAATAATCTGCTTCCAGGACTGCAAGAAATCAAGATGAGGAGCTGACCAGTCCTCGCCTTCCACCCACGGGAGCGAATGCAGTCTCTGTCACAGGGCCAGCACAAGCCTCTCCTGGGAACGCCTATAGATACCCAGTCTCTGGGACACTGGGCCTGTCAGAATTAACACACCTCTCCAAGTCAAAGAAGCAGTGAGATGCCTAAAAGGGGCTGCACTGCCCCAGACAGCCTGTAGGAGGCAACAGAGAGTGCTTCTTAAGCCCAGGAGGAATCAATGATCTGTGGGAGGTGGCTGTACATGTGCCTGTGTGTGTATGCCTGTGTGTGTGCGCGTGTGTAGGGTGTAGGGCCTGCTCTTCATGCCTGTGGCTCCTTCGTGATTCGCCTCTTTGGGCCTCCCTGAGTGCAGGACAGTGACACCTGTGGCCTGTTCAGTTGGCCTTCCGGCTACTCAGCACCCAGAACCACCCCACACTCACCCCCACTCCCCAGCTGCCGCAAGAAACAATGTACAGTGTTTTTATGCACAGCAGCCGCAGCCCGGGGACAGCAAGCGGAAGCTGCTACTTTTCCCAGAGGACCCCCCTCCCCGTCCTTGACCTGGGAGGCCCTGAGGCCTACCATCTGGCCTGGACTGGCCACTTGCTGGCTCCCTCGAGAAGCACAGAGGCAAACTGTTTCGTGTTTCCGTGTTTGTAAAAGCAAGCAAGCAAGCAAGCAAACAAAAGTCATTTGTCTGGTGTATCTGCCATGTGAAGACGGGGTTGCTTCGTAAAGCTTTTCACACTTAAAAGATGGGTCCACACTTTCGTGTTTCTACAATTAGGTTGAGCATCGTTCCCCAAACGGCTACTTTTTCCTCCTTCACCTCAATGGTGTTCTAGGGAGATCCTAACTCATTACAGTGCTTCAAGCTAGCCCTGAGGAAGAAGAAGGGGGATAATCAGGACACCAGGAGGAGACTGATGGGGAAAGAATGACAAGAGCACTGTGGGAAGGGCAGCAGTGGGCGCCCTAGCTGACCATCTGCAGGCCGGCCCATCACCTCTGGTTTGCTTGGGCAGCCTGGCATTGCCCCGTGCACTCTGCCAGAGTAAGAACCCAGGCAGGATCACTACTGGTGTGGCATGCTAAAAATAACAGAATTCCTGAAGGAAGAGAAAAGAAAATCACTACAAAATAAGCACCCACACATCAAACTTCTCAAAGCCAAAGCCCATATGCATTTGTGGGGGACTCAGAAAAGTATACCTTTGCCACCAACATTCCGAGGTGGGAGTGGGGGTGCGCTGGTGGTGCCGGAGGGGATCGACTGGGAGGAGGGCGGGCTGCCACTCAGGATGGCCCCGTAGGTCTCATTCTGCAGGATGCTGGGCCCGAAGGCCCTCTGCTTGTCCTTGGTGAGGTTTGTGGTGTCTCTGGCCAAAGACACAGCATTGGACTGAAACTGGCTGGACCCCAGTTGGTAGAAGCTGACGGGCCGGTCCTCCCGCCGGTTGGGACTGGGCTGCAGGGGAACGGCAGGGCAAGAACATGAGACGGAGCTATGGCTTCCTGTGAGTCAGACCAACTCAACAGTGAACACTCACCCATCGCTACTCCTCGGTGGGAACCATTTCATCCCCACGCTGTGCTGCTGCATTTGAGCTGTGAGACTTTAACGTTCACTCTTCTTGTGTCTAATGACACACACACACACGTCAGGCAATGGTTTACTAATTGCAATTCTTTATTGTGTAAAGAACTTCAGATAGAGCTTACGAACCAACTCTCTCACTCAGCCTAGCTCTATGCTGTCCTTGAGGCCAAACACACTTTCTTATGTGACAGAATGGCTCTGGCCAGCGAGCAGCGATCAGTCTCCACCAGCACTGTGCTTCGTTCAGTGCAGATCAACAAGTGCATTCCCCTAAGATGATGAGCTATTGAGACCCCAATAAATCAGGGGTCAATAAATGCTGACCTCAGGGATACCGTATCACTTGCTTAAAAAAAAGAACAGTGTGTTCTCTGTATAGTGTGTACCTATACACGGATAGGCACATGTGTGGGGGCCAGAGGGAACTGTGGGGCTCAGTTCTCTCCTTCCACCATACGAGTCAAAGTCAGGTCTTCAGGACCTGAAAGACACACCTTCCTGCTTTTATAAATAAAGATTTATTGAGATGCAACCATGTCACATCACTACAGATCTGTACTAAAGAGAAATACTAAGTACAGATGTTAACCGCTTTTCCACCACAGCCTTCAGAAATGACTTTTTTTCCATTTGTACCTACTAATCATCCTTGTTTATACTTTACATTACAGTCCTATGGGGGGGGGGAGATGAAATATCAAACCGTAAAAATGTGTTCAACAAGGTCTTTCCTCTCATTTTAAGACAGAGCACTCTGGCACACCTGACAGTATGCTGCGTTGGGAGCATAGAAGGGTCCTGGCCAAGGGTTAAGGGTTCGGAGGGAGGCTGCCTGAACTTGGCTCTGCACCACAGACCCGAGCGAAGGTGGCATCATCCTGATGTACCCCCAGCGATGCTTGGCAGTATGTGTGATTAGGGAGCTGGACCAGGGCCGGGGCCCTGTGCTTTCGGCCGCAGTGGCCTCTCTTGAGGCTTTCAAGTCCCCCTCCAATAAAAAGAGTTGGATCCAGTGAACTCTAAAGGCTGTTTGTTGAGCGGTTCCCACTGGTGGTTTCTAGGGTCACTCGGGTAAACACGACCAGCTGAGTGAACATTGTCACCTGCCCGGAGGACCAGACTATATAATGCCTCCAGAGAAAGTGGGATCCTCTCCCCGACTCCAGCACCTGACCACTCCTCCCAAGCACAGCAACCTGTGATCACATAACGGCCAGAGGCAAGGAGAGAAGTGAGCAGGGGCAGACTGGAACCCACCCAGATACACACACACACACACACACACATACACACACACACACACACACACACACACACAGCAGGCCGGGGCCCCGCCCTGAAGCTCACGGAGCCGTTTGGCTGCAGCGCAGACCTGTGGCTTCTCCTCCACGTCGTCGTCGCTCTCGTCCAGGTCCTCATGCAGCAGCCGCCATTCGTATTCAACATGGACGTGGGAGTTAAACCTCCCTGACAAGGCCTGAGTAAGCTGGGGAGGAGGAGGAGCACTCAGTGTCGCTGGGATGGACCCCTCACAGGGAGTCCTGACCAAGAACGGACAGGCCAGGGAGGAGGGCTCATTTAAACTCCTGGGTCTCGCTGGAGGTCCCTGTCCCTGACTCGAGGTTAAAGACTAAATAAGTTGATGGGTAGTGTCTAGGCGGGCACCTGTTTATCCCGATCTAGTTCTGAGGCACCAAGAGTTCTGTGGGTTGGGTGCTTACTGTATGTACCTGCTTTACAAAACTCAAAACAGTTCTCACAGTAACCTTACAAGGGAGTGTAATGAACTCAACTTCACAAACTAGGCCACAGCCTGCGTGTGTGTGTGTGTGTGTGTGTGTGTGTGTGTGTGTGTGTGTGTGTTCCCCATTCAGATTCTGCAGCTCCTTCCACCGCCCACAGGACCTCTTCTTCCAGAGCGGAAGAGAAACACAGATTGACCCATGTGCTATGGGTTGAAGGGTAAAAGTAGGGAAACCAGCTGCACATGCTCTGAAGAAGAGAGCGAGGCGCTCACGGGAACCAGATAACCGGGAGGCTCAGCCTGGCCCTTGCTCCAACTGCCTAAGGAGCCTAGGGCTACCGTCATGTTCAATAAGCACATGCTGAGGTGGGTAGCCACCTGGCCGGCAAGGATTCCGGAGTGCTCCTCCAGCCCGCCTGTACTGAGCATGCCCCAGGTGTGTATTTTTTGTTTTTAGATTTATTTATTATGTATACAATGTTGTCTGCATCTATACCTGTATATGCCAGAAAAGGGCACCAGGTATCATTATAGATGGTTTGAGCCACCATGTGGTTGCTGGGAATTGAACCTATGATCTCTGGAAGATCAGCCAGTGCTACATAACCTCTGAGCCATCTCTTCAGCTCCCCAGGTATGAATTGTGGCACATGCTGTACCCTGTCGGTGCTGTCCTGGGAGACCAGCTCTGCTCCACTGCCCAACTCCATCACGCCCCAGGCTGTGTGCCCACGGCAGATGCTCACCAGTTCCTCACAGTGCTCATGCTTGAGCCGCCGGGCGATGTCCAACGGCGTCTCTCCTGACTCGTTGGCTGAAAGTCAAGGGAGGGGAAAGGAAAGAGCAGAACTTTGGCCTTTACGTTTTGCATATGAAACATCCCTGAAGACTCAGGTGTTGAAAGCTCGAGCCCCAGCTCAATGGCACCATTGAGAGGCGACTGGATCCTGCTTTCCGTGTTTCTCAGCCGTACGTGTTTCATCTTTTGAAAACTCTGCTTAGTCCTGTAGCCCATTTTATTTTTCTTTTGAGACAGGGTGTGCTGGTTTGAAACCACACGGCCCCCCATGGACTCGTGTGCTTGAACGCTTGGCCCATAGGGAAGGGCATTATTAGGAGGTGTGGGCTTGCTGGAGAAGTGTGTCACTGTGGGGCGGGCTTTGAGGTCTCCTATGCTCAAGCAACACACACCATGGCACACGGCTCCCTTCTGCTGCCTGCAGGTCAAGATGTAGAACTCTTGGCTCCTCCAGCACCATGTCAGCCTGCATGTCACCATGCTCTCTGCCATGATGATAATGGACTGAAGCTCTGAAACTGTAAGCCAGCCCCAACTAAATGTTTGCCCACAGCAAATAAAATGCCAAGACAGAACCACCTCATTAAACTAAGCAGGACTCATGGAATGCAGTCAGGTTAATCTGGGCAGGGCTGGCTGTCACTTGTACAGGGTACAAGCGAGTAGAGTAACTAATTTTGAAAGAAGTGTTGAGGCAGCCAACCGTTGCCCCCAGTTCCAGTTATCAACAGAGCAAGAGCAGCGCAGTGAGTGCCACCAGCCCCCACACTAGAAGGTGGTGGGTGAGCCTTGTAGACCAGGCATCTGAACTGACCCTTCCTTCTCTGTAAGTCTCTGTCAACAAGGTTTGCTTGTTTGTTGCTTTTCTTTCAGACAGGGTCTCTCTAAATAGCTCTGGCTGGCTGGAACTCTCTGTAGAGACTAATCGGGCTTCAAACCATAGTGATCCCCCTGCCTCTGGCTTCCAAGTGTATGTGCCACCATGTCTGGCTTCATTAGTTTCATATGCGTGGCTTTTGAGCGGAACATGTCCCGTTTTTTTCTGCTTCTTGTTTAGTTTAGTAGTTTTCCAAATACTTCGCCTGGAACCAACCACAACTGGACGGCTCCGGGTAAGACACTGTGCCTTGGCAGTGTCAGAAGGTCAAGGGCCCATAGCTGAGGGACTAGGAGCTGCTGCAGGCGCTACCAATGCAAGGAAAGGCACAAGAGCACACCTTCAAAGAAAGGCTAGTTTGATCTTGGGAGGTGAGCCAGGGCTACACAGCTGACCTGTACTTATCCAGCTCAGGGATTTTCTGCAAGGCCTAATCTTAGTACTGCTGAAGCCTGTAGGTTAAGCCAAAGGCTAAGACAGATAGGAGCCTGTTGATGCCCAGGACAGGCCACTCTGTGGGATAGGTAGGGAGAGGCACTCCTTCTACTCTGAGAACTGCTCCTCACTACAACATAGCTGCAGAAAGAGGCCGAAAGAGCCACTTGTATCCCAGCAGACTCCAGGCAGCTTACCGATCTCGATGGACGCCTTTCCCCGAAGGAGGAGCTTGAGACATTCGGCGTTGTCGGTCAGGCAGCAGTAGTGCAGGGCCGTGCTGCCCTTGCCCGTCTGCTTATCCAGGTTCCCGCTGCTCGGAACAAGGACAGGAAAGAGTCATAAGCCACAGGACTGAGAGCTGCCCTGCCGACATTGGAAAGAAGTGTGAGTTGAGCAGTAGTTTATCTAACTCATCCCACAGTGTGTGGGCACCAGGCTAGCTAGCAGGAAGGCAGCTAGGGAACAGCCTGACTGAGAGAGAATGAAAGGAAAGCAGAGACCCACAAGAAACGGTGGCAGAGACCGACAAGCCAAAGGTGCTGTTGTGTTTGGGTTAGAGCAGCGATTCTCCACCTGTGGGTCCTACGCCTTTGTGAGTTGAATGACCCTTCCACAGGGGTTCTAAGAGCATCCTACATATCGAATAGTTATGATTCAGGACAGTAGCAAAATTATAGTTATGAAGTAGCAATGAAAATAATTTTATGGGGGGGGGGTTACCACAACATGAGGAACTATGTTAAAGGGTTGCAACACTAGAGGCTGGAGGACACCTGGAGCAATCTTGGTACCTCTGTCCTCTTCCCTGTTGGCCTGTGGTACCCAGAGCACCATGTCCACCATTCAATCTACATAAGTAGCCCTACCTGCCACACTGGAGAACAAGCAAACTGTTCATTTCTCTTATTTCTTTTTAAAAATTATTTTATTTTACACGTATGGATATTTTGCTTGTGTCTACGTCTGAGCATCATGTCCCTGCCTGACACCAATGGAAACTAGAAGAAGGCATTGTATCCCCTAGGATTGGAGGTATAGATGGTAATGAGCCACCGTGTGGGCACTGAGAACTGAAGCCGGGTCCCCTGGGAGAGTGCCCAGTGCTCTAACCCCTGAACCATCTCTCCAGGCCCTTTCATTTTATTTCCTGATATTTCTATCAGGGAAGGGAATGATACTGTTCAGTTTAGTATCCCAAGGCTCCCACAAGCCTGCTGGCCCTAGGACAAGCCCCTGAAAGTAGGTGAAAGGGGAACACTTCTGAAGATTTTCACATGTTTTTCTACCATAAAACAAGACTAGGTTATCCGAAGCCAAAGGTACACGTGTTCCACATACGTGATAAAAGCAATTACCATCTGAAGTGGCATCACCGCCAAGGAAGGACAGGGGGCTCTGCATCCTCAGGCAGACAAATAGGAACAGAAGTGCCCTTGCTTTGGTAGCCATCGCCCCCAGCTGCCTCTGTGTAAGAAAGAGCCACCTTTCCTTTCTGTTCTTTGTACAGTTCTGAGGATGGAATTTGAGGTTCGTGCACGTGAGGCAGGCACTTATCACTGAGCTCATCCCAAACCATGGCCTATCCTGAAGCATCCTCTATCACTGTCTTCCTTCTATGTTAGAAGAGGAGAAATCAGGCTTTGGCCCCAGAGGATATCAAATGTCCATGGAAGCAGCATTCCATGCCGGGCCCCAGGCTGGGCTCAGAGGAGAATGTCTAATTAACTCAGCCCTGAGTTATGTGAACCTGGCCTTTACAAGGAGCTGCAGGCCTTCAGGGTGACTGTCCTGCAAGTCTTTCCACCGCCATTCTTTCCTGGAATAGCAGGGAAGGGCAGAGGCCACAAAAACTAATCATCCTATGTTGCTCTTGTTATATGAGACCTTCCCATTCCGCTTGCAACATTTAACCATCATCCTCTGCTTAAACACAGCTAACCCCAACCACGATCAGGGAGACACAGTATAGGCTGAAGGGTCTTAACATGTGGCTTGCAGTGGCCAGGCAGGTGTACACACGGAAGCAGCACTCATTGAACGACCGGGACTTCCGAGCAACTCAAAAGGCCATTTCTAGTCAATGACCACAAGCGGCCTCTCAACCCAAAGGAGAGTTCCGATTTACTTCACTGAGGTCTGACTTACAATTCCTGGCTTGGGCCAGTGGCTCATGCATCTTTACCCCTCGTACCTCTCGGCTATTGAGATGCCCTGTGGGGACTGATATGGGCAAGAGCCACCCACATGAGAAACTGAGAAATGCTCATGTCACAGATGATGGCCCCAGCCCCCACATGGTCTTCCCTGGGGCTGGGAACTGAGCAGTCATGGTTCCCTGGAGTATCTCCTACACGCTGGATATGGGATCTTACAGGTACCATGAAGGCCTTCTGTTCTCACCCTCCAGGGCTTTTCTAAGGAATTCCCATAATTCATATTTAAACCTGAGACATGAGCATCTTGGCAACACAACCCAAGTAGTGAAGACCGCATCTGGTCCTCTCCTCAGAAGCCCCAGAGAACAAGAACAAAGGCCTCCACTTAGTTTTGAGACACCCACCTGTTCTGGACCAGGAAGTCTACAATGTGAAGGGAAGTCCGGTCCACGGATCTGACTGCAAGATGGAGTGCAGTCTCGTCTGGCTCCTGAAATTCAAACCAAAACATTTGGAATTCCAGTGGCATCTTTCAACCCCAGGATCACCAAGGTAAAACAGCACGTGTCCCTTCCAAAAGCTTTTCCACCTTTTCCCTATGAAACATTTATCTACGGTACAGAGTGTCCACTTTTTAATCTGAACAGCAACAGCATATGTGGTGGTTTGAATGAAAATGGCCCCCAATAGGTTCATTATGTTTGAATACTTGGTCCCCAGTTGGTGAAACAATTTGGGAAGCATTAGAAGGTGTAGCTTTGGTGGAGGAGGTATGTCACTAGGGGTGGGCTTTAAAAAGATTTGTGACATTGCCGGTCCAGTCAGACAGACAGTCAGTCAGTCAATCAGTCAGTCAGTCTGTCTGTCTGTCTCTGCCTTGTGGATGTATCTCAATATGTGAGCTCTCAGTTACTGCCCCAGCACCAGGCCTGCATGCCTACTGCTATGTTCCCCACCATGACAGTCATAAACCCCAGCCCTCTGAAACAGTAAGTTCCAAATAAATGCTTTCTTCTCCAAGTAGCCTTGGTCATGGTGTCTTATCACAGAAATAGAAAAGCAACTGAGACAGCATAACTTAAAGATTGGTCCTATCCCCCCTTACTCATGGGAAGTAAGAAATGCAGGGGGTTTTAAGTCCAAGCCGTTTCAATTGTGTCCCCACCTCAAGGAGAGGGAAAAGATAAACAGGAGTTATTTCAGGCAGGTGGGTCAAAAAGTAGGGGGAAGGAGATAGCCAAAGGGCAGAAGGCATGAACAGGGAGGGTGGCTGTCCTTCTAAACTTGCCCTGCCTGTTCAGTGCTCTGGTAGTACTGGGCACGGGGCTTGAGTTTTCTCCTGAGAGAGAATGGGAGTGACACTAGGAACAACCTGTGTCACCAGGAGAAAATAGTGTTACTATACCACGTTCCCACTCAAGGGATCTAGCTTAGCCTAGAATTCTGGATCAAACATGATGCCCTACCCAGTACCCTACCACACAGGATGAAGAATCCCCTGAGACCAGGATGTTCTGTGGAAGTGGTATGTGCCACGGGGACTCTGTCTGGAAGAACCAGGAGACTTGACAGCTCCTTAGGTACTGACAGTAAGATACAGACATGATCCCAAGAGCAACACTAGGAGACTGGGAGACGCGCTCTACTCATCCCTTCTGGGAAGACACTCAGAACATGAACTACAAGGTGGCCCTTGCCACAGCACACCTCAGCATGGCCTCAGAGATGCTCTGGGACCAGCTTTCCACCCAAACGAGAGGCTGTCCATAAACCTTGTTATGGTAGGGAGGGGCCTCTCAGGCTTTTAGGCCTCCGAGGATAGATTCCCTTCCACCTCAGAAGGCCTTTCCTTCAACATCTGGCATTACATTTTTGGCTTAAGAATAAACTAACAGGGCTAAGGAGACAGCTCAGCCGTTGAGAGAACTTGCTGCTCTTGTGGAGACCCCAGCATGTTTGGTCCCCAGCATCCATATCGGGAGGCTCACCACTCCAGCTCTGAGGGGTCTGACACTGTCTTCTGGCCTCTGAGGATGTCTACATGCATATGGTGCGTATATGCACTCGGGGACACACATAAAAATAATCTTTTTAAAGGAGGGGCAAACCAACACACAAAGGTGCAGTCTGAAAGGAGTCAATCTAGGTGTGGTGGTGCACCCAGGAAGCTGAGGCAGGAGGATTGCTAGCAGAGTGAGACACTTTCAAAAAAATAAAAATAAAAGTTTGTATCGGGGAAGGTAGGTTCCATTGTAGCACTGGCTGTAGTTAATTCTGTATTTGAATCATAGATCCAAAATTGCTGAGTGGATGTGGAATGTGTCCACGACAAATGATAAGTATATGATATGGTTACTTCACAGCGTGAACATCTATCAAAGAATGGGCTGGGTGTCCTGAATGCAGGTCAGGAGTCTAAAACGCAACACAGCTCTGAACTTTTTGACAGGTGGAGAACCCCACACCTGAGCTCAGATGACGGCTCACAGTTAAAATGGAGGCACACTGTCGACACTGCACAAAATCGCTTCTAAGCTGGCTTATGCGAGACATGAGCCAACTAACTGTGTCCCAACTCTAAGCTCCCACTAGGTATCAAGTATTTAAACCCCTAAAAAAAAAATCCAAAATTAAAAAAATAAAAATAAACCACTTCTGGTCCAAGCAGTTAGGATAACAGTAAGCTCAACTTGTATATTTATTTACCAATTACAAGAAAACTGCTGCCTATTCCTCTCCAGGGAGCGATAGAGTATGGAGAACGTGGATGAACATACCTCCCTTGTTTTACCCCTCATTTTTCATCCTTTTGCAGCCCCTCTTACATGCCCATTGGCCAGTGGGATTTTTTCTGTCAGGTCCACACCATCGGCATAAGCTTGGAGCAGCCCAAAAATGTCTCTGGTCTTGACGGCCTCGCAAAGGCTGTGGAGCTTCGTCAAGGTGTCTGCATGCTTTTTCCTTGCGTATCGCCTCTCGATGTACTTGGCCGTGATGTAGTCCTTCCTTGCAATCCTGAAACCAGACATAACTGCAGGGTGAAACACTGAGGGCCTCTGTCCATCCGCCTAGACCATCACCTGCAACCCTGCCCCGCCCTCTTGGGGCCCCGTGGGCTCCTTCTTCAAGTAGAGGTACGGCTAGCTTCCAGTATCAGATGTATCGAAGTCCACGCAGCCATCCTGGGCCAGGTGCATAGCTTTTTTTTTTTTTTTTACATTTTCTCAGCTGCCTGCTGTTGCCCCTTCCGCAGCTCCGAGCTCTCACTCAGCACACTGTGGTCCCCACACCTAACCTGTGTGTTTGCCTGTCTTGCTCACATCCCTCTACACACACGCTCATGTCTTTCTCTGTTGTCATCCACATTCCTCCTCCAGCTGCCTCGAACCACCACCTCCTTAATTCACTGGATCCCCATAGTGCAGGGGATTGAAGCCACAGGAAAAATGGGCGGCTTCCTGAGACCGCTGGCAAGGGCCCTGGCTGGCCCGGTTCAGAGCTGGAGGTCTCCTCTGGTGTGGGACTTTCAGGAATTACTAAGTCACAGTGGCATAGCCTTCATGAGGAACTTATTCCATGCCTTAAACTCTATGGGGTCTGGTGTCTGGGGACAGGACAGGTGTCAAGCTCTGTGTACTTTCAGTAACCAGTGTGGGCTACTCTCCGTGACCCCTAAAGGACAAGGGTGAGGTAGAAATAGCTGAGTTCTATTACTTATCTGTTTATTTAGGGGCAGGGGCTGAACCTAGGACCATGTGTGTGCTAGGCACAAGCTCTCTATCCCTGGAAGCACAGCCCCAGCTCTTGTTTTGGGGACCTATTTCATTTTATGTCTACAGGTGTTCATGTAGGCCTGCATGTATGCATGTCTGTTGCCTGAAAGGTTGGACAGGGCTTTGGAGGCGCTGGAACGAAAAGTTCAGTCTGGGAGCCACCATATGGGTGCTGAGAACTCAACCCAGGTCCTCCGCAAGAGCAGCACCTACTCTTAACCGCTGAGCCATCTCTCCAGCCCCAAGCTCTGTTTTGTTTTTGTTTTTTAAAATAAAGATTCTCGCTATATAACCCAGGTTGCCCTCCAACTCCTGATTCCCCTGCTTCAGCTTCTAAAGTTGATGGGATTACAAGTGTGTGCCACGCTCTGTTTTTTGTGTTTGTTGTTCCTTCTTTACATGGATAGTCATCTCTCCTGGGCTCTGAGTCCCCTGAAGGTGGTTCCAACCCAAACACGGGACAGATTTCTGTAACCCACTCTGACCCCTGGTTGCAACATGATAGACTGTGCTATTTAGTGAGTGCTTGGCTTTTATAAAAGTACTGGCTGGGATGGGTGAAGGAGAGCAACAGGACACTACAGGCTGATCCATCCAGTGGTGGAAGTGGGAGTGGGGCTTCCTGTTGCTTCTGGTAAAAGCTGCTTCTATAAGCAGGTGCAAGCTGGCCTCTGCGTGGCCCAGTCACACATGCTTTCTGACTACTCCAAACTGGGGGTTCACAGGCCATGACAGGGTGCCTTCGGCTTCCCCTTCAGCACATGGCTGAAAATGGTGTGCACCCACTCTATCGAATCTAAAAATAAAATAGTTGCTGAATGAAGCAGGCACAGAGCTGGGGCTATTTCTTTGATTTGTTGAGCCATTAAATATTTACCAAGCCACTACAAGCAACAAACTATAGTGGCAAATACAAAAATAAGCAAAATTCAATTTCCAGAACAATATGTGAAAACCCACGTATATTGTAAAGTGTTATGGAGTGTTGCAAGAAAGAGCCAGCGGCTGAAAGCACGGGAAGAGTCAAATGATGAATTTCCTCCTTTTATTTGGGGTCGTGGGAGAGCCAGACTAAGGGTCTTACTATGCCATCCATGCTAGCCTTGAACTCACTGTGTAGCCCAGGTTAACCTAGAACTCACTGTATAGTCCAGGCTAGCCTCACATGTATAATCCCCCTGCCTCAACTTTGCCACTTCAGGGATTACAGTCATGCCTGCAGAAGAATCACTGTGAGTGGCTTTTCATCACCATAGCAGCCATTCACCCTCATTTCTGAGGAAATAAGACTGTAAACTTTCTTGTGAGAGATGCCAAGGTGTGTGTGTGTGTGTGTGTGTGTGTGTGTGTGTGTGTACCTTAGAGCAGACTGAACCTAGATGCTGAGAGGTGGTATTCATCCTTACAATCATTTACCCCTAGAACAAACAGATGCCCCACTTTCATAAGGAACCTTGCTGGTTTTTTCGTAATTACTATCTTTATGTGTTGGAGTACTTTGTCTGCGTGTATGCATGTGTACCACATACATTCCTGGCGCCTGCAGAGGCCAAAGAAAGCTTATTAGATCCTCAAGAACCTGAGTTTTTAATCGCTGAAGCCACCATGCAGGTGGCTCAGACTTGAACCCAGGCCCCCCACAAGAGCAACAAGTGCTCTTAACAGCCTCGCCATCTCTCCAGCCTCGATTCCTCATACTTAAAAAGTATTTTTACTATACTCCTCATATCGTAGCATTCCAGGAGACTGGTACCTCAGTGAGGGACAAATAGCCAGAAAGAGCGGCATCAAGCAGCAGCGGTCACTAACCTGGCCATTTTAGCAGGTGGGCAGCAACAAGAGCTGCCCCTCCCAGACCTGTTCCCCTGCTGCCGGGGCTCAGGCAAAGCACACATCTTTCTTCAGCAAATGAGAGCAGCCAGCCTCATACTCACATGTCGCTGCTGGGGTTGGGTTTGACTGGCTCCTCAGACGGTAGGCAACACTCCATGATCTCATTAAAGCCTGCATTCCCAATATTCTTGGCAAGCTGGGAAAAAAAAAAGTCTATTTCAGAGCACTCAATTATTAATACCCTCCACCGCTGTCCGCTATTCACAAGCTGATGATTTATTTAATGGCCCTAAGAAATAGAGCGGTAAAGTGGTTTGCTTTTAATGAAAACCCCATGGCATCGGCGCAGCGTGATGGCCTGCAGAGGACCCTGAGGGAAATGGACCGACGGTCACCACAGCCTCTGTAAAGCAGGGGCGCAATCCACAGTGATTCTCCATTCTCACTTGCTTTCCGACAGGAATTCCTTCACCCACAGCCTTCTTCACACCAGCTGTGAGGAGTAGTGCCACAGAGATACACTGGACCAGAAAGCCAAACACAGCTTCAAATGGGGGAGGGACCAGGAGGACGACTGCCCAAGGGTTTGTAAAAATGGCCAGCTGGGACACCCTGGGTGAAAACCCTTGGCAAACTGAGACACTGATGTTATCGCACTTGAACTCCGGATGTAGGTCTTCTAACTTTCCAATGCTCAGGTCAAACCTTCTCCTTGGATATTCACCAAGTACCACTGTGCCAGGCACAGCCAGGCTACCTTGACAACATGGCAACTGAACTCTGCTGAACGAAAGACTGCATGGCCAGGGCCTCCTTGCGAACAGAGACATCTCTTATTCCAAGCACAGAGCCCGGCACCTGTCCTAACCTTCCAGATTTCTGCCACTGCTGAGCCCTGGCCCACAAGTCAGATTTTTAAATATTTCACACAATACAATACTGGTGGGCACATCTTGCACGGGGGTTGGAAAGAACAGATTATTCAGCTTCATTGAAAACACAGTGAGGAACTCGATGGCACCTCATACTTCTTAGCTAGATTGCCTGGCAGACACAGGGTAGGCGGAGGAGACGGTCTGGAGGTATGGCTGTGATGGGGAGGGTCTGGTCTCTCTTTAGGAGGAACTGGCTTAGGTTCAGATCCAAAAAATAATGGCACAAGCCACAACTGCCTCCTGTGAGTGGGGCCACCCCATTCATCTGCATTAGGTGGATGGGGGATAGGAGGCATCAGAAAGCTTCCCTCCTGCTTGGATCTGGCTGGCTTAGCTGGGACAGCTGGTCCAGAGAGCTACCCTGTCTGTATGTCACACATACACATTCAACGCTAGAGGAACATGTCACCTCACATACCTGCTAAGACCCAGTTTATAAAGTAGCCTGCAGAGAACCTCTTAGAAGCACCAAAAGAGCCAGAGCCTCCCAGAAGCCAAAGGCCACGGGATCTTAATGGTGAAACGCGAGGCCTACAGGCCCAGGGGAAGCAGTACTCAGAACAGGAAGACCGGGTGTTGACCAGGACTCTGTATCAAGAGCTGTCACTGTCACCTGAAGGAAGTGTGGGATGTGCTGAGGTGGGAGTCTGAGCTGGACTGGCACAGGAAGCCAGTGCTCACTGGTACAGGTCTCTTCCTGTCTGGGGCCTGGGGTCCAGGAACCTAGAGATGGAAAATCGGAGGGTACCCAGGTATACCAGCTATGACGTGGTAATGCCATGCAAATAACTGTCTAATGACACCGTTCGGGAAGTAACAAGAAAAGTCTTTGAGCCATGCACAAAGAATGCTCAAGGGTCAGGGAGACGGGGAGCCTTCCTGAGACACTGCAGCAGGATGCTTCACTTCATTCAAGCAGATATGGGATGGATTTTGGGATGAGGCAAGTTCAAAATTGGGTTTTCTTTTAGAAATTCAAGATAGCATTTCTCTGTGTAGCTTTGGCTATCCTAGACTCACTTTGTAGACCAGGCTGGCCTCAAACTCACAGTGATCCGCCTGCCTCTGCCTCCTTGAGTTCTGGGATTAAAAGCGTGTGTCACCTCGCCCAGCTAATTTCTTTTAATACTATTTTTAGGGGTTTATTTACCTCTGTGTATGAGTGTTCTGTCTGCACTTGTGTATGCACCACGTGTGTTCAATGGCCAGGGAGTTCAGAAGAGGGTGTCAGATCCCCGGGAACTACAGATGATTGTGAACCTCTATGTGGATGCTGGGAGCCAAACCCACTTCCTCTGCAAGAGCAACGAGTGCCCTTCAACACTGAGCTGTCTCTCCAGCACTTATTTTAAATAATTTCAACTTGAGGTTGGTTGGTTGGTTGGTTGGATTTGTAGACGGTAAACACGCCAATACAGAGGGCCAACTGAGTAAAACAAGGCAGCGAAGCTGGAGCCCCAACTCTTACCCTTCACGCCGCTTCATAAACACAAAATGAGGCCTTCGTGTAACTGAGCCTATTAGCTCTGTTGGGCATTGGACATGAGCTGCCATATTTTTCTCTACTAGCTCAGTCCAACAACAAAGAAAAACTGATCAAATAAATACATACATACATACATACATGCATACATGCATACATAAACGAATGAATAAATAAATAAATAAATAAATGAATGAATGAATGAATAAATAAATAAATAAATAAATAAATAAATAAATAAATAAATAAATAAGCAAGCAAGCAAGCAAGCAGCAGCAATCAATCAATAAGCAGCAGCAGCACCAACAGCAGAGGGGCCAGGGACATGGCTAAGTAAGTATAAACATTTGCATTGCAAACCAACAACCTGAGTCTGATCCCTGAGACCTCCAAAAGCCGGATGTGGTGGCATGCAGCCATAATCTCAGCACTTCTATAGCAAGATGAAAGGGGAAGCTATCAGAGTTACCCAGAAGCCCATGCGCCACCTGGCCTAGAAAATGCAAAGTGGCAGAACCAAGAGTAATGATGGAGGACAAGAACAGACCCCCAAACATCCTGTGACCTCCACATGCATACTGTGACACACACCTTCCTGTAGACAAACAATGAAACGTGAAAATATATCTTTTAAAAGTAGCACAGTGTTGGGGTTACAACAACAAAAGCTCTGGCCAAGCCTCGCAAAACCCGAATCAGGCATGCTCACGGCCAAGAACACTCTATGTGAGAATCACCCATGTGCCCAGAACAGGAAAACAGGCCTTTATAAACCCTTAGCAGGCGCCTGGGCAGGGTATGAAGCTTCAACAAGGCCCAAGGTTTAGACACTCTAGAGTTTGGGATGGGCTGGAGCAAACGTCCTGCTTCCTATTTCCACAAGAGAGATAGTAACTATGGTAGCTTTTTCCTACCTCTCTGTCCTCACTTGAGGATAGGAACCAGAAGTGAGGGAAGCAAGACCTCTCTGAAGTTTCGTAGGTCCCACAGGGGTACTTCACTGAGGCCTGCTCCTTCTCCAGGATAGGGACCCTCCAGCTGCCTAGTGGGGTGGACTACGACACAGTTCCTGCACACAGAAACCTTGTAGCCATCTGGGCCTCTGCCAAATGCAGAGTCTGGATCTATTCTGGTTTATCTTAGCTTTCTCTCTGTTTACTCCCAGCTCTGTTCCAGTAGGGGTGGAAGGCCACATCCCTTGACATACATGTGCCGGAGGGGTGACCCGAGTAGGCAGAGTCAAGAAATGCTGGGAGCTTAGCAAGGAGAGTGAGAAGAAAATTCACAGACTTAACATGTATGTGGACCTTGCCATTTCTCTAATACACTTGATAGCAGATGCTTGGATACACGGTTTCACTTGTAGGAAAAACAGCTCAGTGTTGTGACTTACAGTTGGGTTTGCAAATAGCCTGTGGTGAAGAGTCTTAAGGGCATTACATGAGCGAGTTTCTTGGACTCTGGGTCTCACTTAGGCCAGAAAGCAAGCAAGTACACCCACACACATACACACACCACACAAAACCCAGCCACGACAATGCCTGGAGCTTAAACAGAACTCAGTGGATGGCAGCTGACTGTACTTTCTCTTAGTCAGAAGCAACTGCAGTCGCTACCCAGAGTGGCCTAGTTGAGCGTCAGCAAAACGCCAGTACTGAACAGCCGTTCCCAGGGCTTGAGGCTGCGGCTGCCCTGCCCTGCTGTCTGACGGTGCAGTAGAGACAGACCTCAAGAGACAGCTGAATCAGCTAACCAACTCCCTAGGCTTCCTGATTCCTCCAACATGACGGAAGACTTTAAAATTCAATTTCCTTCCTTTCCTTTATCCTGCTCAGCCAGCCCAGGCTGGCCCCGGGACCCACTGGATAGCACAGGCTAGTCTCAAGGTAGCAGCAATCTTCCTTTTTCAGCCTCCCAAGTGTTGAGATCACAGGCTTGAACTACCACATCCCACTATAAATTCCAAAACACTGAGGTTTTTCCGTATTAACTTCAAATATGATAGCAAAATGGATCACATGGTATCAGTACCCTAGTGGGTACTATAGTTTTTCAGATGATAACCAGCGCCCCCCCCCCCCAAAAAAAAAGCTTCTTCTAATGCTCTTCAGTGTTAAGGAGAACATCTCATTGAAATCCAGGCTTGTCACAGGTTTCTGAAACCAAATTTACTGAAGTTCCAAGTGGTTCTCAACCTTCCCAATTCTGTGACCCTTTAATACAGTTCCTCACGTTGTAGTGATCCCCAGCCATAAAATTATTTCCATTGCTACTCCATGACTGTGATTTTGCTGCTGTTATGAATCACAAATGTAAATGTCTGACATGCGGATGGTCTTAGGTGACCCCTGTGAAAGGGTTGGCTGACCCCTAAGGGGTTGTGACCCACAACCCCTACGGAATGCTAAAGTGGTTGGGGTGGCAAACTTCCCGGAAAGAACTTAATGAACCCTCCACCGCTCATGATTTTAAAAGCAGATAACAGGAAGCAGAGGTGACTATTAACCAGGCACCTTCACAGACGCTGCCCAAGTCCAACCCATCAGCATGGAAAGTATGCTTTGAAACAACAACACATTAAAATGGAGAAAGAGCCAGGGCGCAGCATCAGGGAAACTTTGCCCACCAGGTAATGATCCACAGAACTGGGCAGAGGACTCTTCTGAAGAGGAAAATGCTGAAGTCGTGAAGACAGGAGTAGGAGACCATTTATCTTCTATTCAAAGCCATGACGCCAAAGAGAAAATGAAAATGCACTCAGGACCTGCTCATGGGCTGGTTGCCTCTTTCAGGTCATTTTTAAACATCTCAGCTCGCCAACAAAAGCGGGAGTGGAAGGCTGGGATTGCTCTGCACAAATGAGAAAGTGAAGGGGCAGCTTACGGAATGAGAAAAGTACCTGAGACCTGGCCTAACACAAAGATAGGATCCAAAATGTATGATGAGCTTGAATTTGACAGAATGAGCACAGATAGTCTCGACTTGTGGGCGAGGACCAGAGACAGGAAACAGCAAATGGGCACAAGGCTAATGCCCAGAAATACCAACTGTAGCAACATGTGAGCAAAACAAACAAAAAACCCATCACCTCACACCAGGAAGCCTTTTATCAAAGATGGCAAGGTGAATGGGGAAAAGAGAACCATATGTTAGTCTGAATTTATGGGGGCTTCTTTAAAAAAAAAAATGCAAGTAAGCTGGATAAATGGCCCGGAGACTAAGAGCATACCCTGCTCTTACACAAGACCTAAGTTTTATTCCCCAGCATCCATGTCAGGTACCTCACAGCCACCCATAACTGCAGTTCAAGGGGGGAATCTGATGTCCTTTTCTGAGGCATCTGTAAGTAGTCAATGTTGAAGCCAGGCTCTAACCAGCTCTTGAAAGCTAATTACTGGATGTCTGGGGATTCTGAGAGACAGCTGTTAAACACTGCTACTGTTAAAAATGACACTATGTAAACGCAAGATAAATCATGTCAACAACTATGATATTAGATATTCAAGACTCATTTTCTTGATAGGCATGTTGGTACACAAATGAATTCTAAGCACATCAGGATCTGAGGAAGAAAGGAAGAAACTGGAGTTTAGGGACAGCCTGGGCTACAGAGTGAGACCCTGTTCCAAACAAACAAACAAACAAACAAACAATGACAAATCTCATCATTTCTAAATTTTACTACATTTCGCTATTATCAGTGCCTGCTTGCATGCGTTGCATTTACATGATGAATGTATGCTGCAACCCTGTCATTGAACAGCCTTTGCCAGCTTCACAGTCAGACGCTCATAAGAGTAGCTTGAAACTAGCCGTGATAGAAGCATTTACACCAGAGAACAGGCAGGCTTTGCTCCTCAGGGTTGGCTGTTAAATATTTGTTGGGAGGGGGGGGGGGGCTCAGGAGAGGAGCAGATGTATTACATACTTGCCACATGGCCAGACAACCCACCACAAATGCCATTTTGTGTCCAGGAGCCTCAGAGGTGAGTAGGAGCTAAGACAGATTACAGGGAGCCTTAATGGGGACAAAACCTGGGCTCATAAGGTATTGTAAGCAAAGCTTTCCCACTGGTAAGGTAGGGATAATACACTGAGGATCCTGAGTCATAGAGATAGATCGGATGAGCCAACACATATAATAAAGGGCTTCCAAGACAAGCCATTATCTCACTATCCATCATTTGACATGACCCTCTGCTGTAAGCAAACAGGTGAAAAGTAGAAGTCGCCAGTCCAACCGTGTTTGCTGAGATACTGTTTCATTGAGTGTGACCACTTGGAAACTAAACCATAATCAGTTTCCCCACAGATGCTGTGTGCTGACCCAACTTGCAGATGCAGGCCAGTGTATCAGCAGCAGGAACCACATATATAACTAAGAGTGAACTGTGGGGACTTGCCGAGCCTGCTTCACTTAGAAGCTGTGAGTAACCAGGGGTACACTATCTGAGATGCCAGGATCCGTGATAGCTTTTCCTCACTCCTGTCCTGCAAGATCAAACAAGGAATTCCTTGGAAGTACAGGGAAGCCTGTCCATGACAGTGAGGCACCACAAAATCCAGGCACATTGGATTCAGAGTTGTCGGGAAGATTTACTGCCCCGTGAGAGGAATGCTGACTCTGAGAATTGATGTTCTATCACGGTTATTGCGCTTGACATTAAAATCAATGGCGATCAATACCCACTTACTGCTTACTACGCAACACCCAGTCATTCCAAGAAAGGATTCTCAGCACTGCTTTCCACAGACTCTGAAGCATCCCCCCCCACCCCCCAGCCAGGCAGGGGTGCAATTGGCCTTGTGACTCAGTGGGGCTGCAGTGTCAAGTACCGAAAGGTGTTTCTCAAAAGATGCTTCCTTCTCCTCGTCACTGTATCACAAAGCATCCATATTACCAGCGACCCGGGAGTGAAAAACTGTTTTAAAAGAGTGAGGGCAAACACAGAAGACAGTATCTCAGATCCTGAGAGGGACGATACAGATCAGGAAGAGGCTTGAGGCAAGAAGTGGGTACAGTTTGGGCAGAAACTAGTTGATGACTCAGGGACAGTAAACCATTTACTGCCCTTGAGTTTTGGGTTTTGTTCCTGGTTAATGAAGGGGTCCCCAGCTGCCACTTCTGCCATTTCAGAAGACTCCTCCACCAGTCTCAGTGTTCCTAGTTTGGGCTCATCTCCATTTTCTGCATTTAGGAATGACATCCTATAACAAGACACACCCCCGCTCACTGGTAGCAGAGAGTCAGTAATTATGAATGAGTTTCTAAATGTAATTACCAGAAGCTCAGACGTTCCCAATACATCTAAGGTCAAGGACTGCATCCTGGAGTAATGAACCCCCAGCTCCCGGTGGATCCCAGAGCACTCGATGCATGTCAGGATGCCCAGGTTGGTAGAGAGCCACGTCGGATCTGCCAAAGGAGAGGGAACATCATGAGCCTGTCGTCAGAGGACACTCAGGAGGCAGATATTTATCCCTGCCAGGCTGCTGAACTCAGAGCTTTAAACATGAGCATTTTACCCTTGACATAGCTGGAGCCCCTGGCCATCTAAAATCACACCACACCCACAAGCAGTGACAAGGTTCTTCTCTTCTCCTTCCAGCTCCTATCCTTCCACACTCAAGCGACTGCAAGGGCTAGTCCTGCGACACCCACCTCAGTTCCACCCTGCCACGCCACGGAGTGGATCAGAAGGAGCAGGGCTCTCCCAAGCACAGCGCTGAGAGGATGGGTAAGATCTCTAGGTACCAACAGTAACAGGAGACATAGCCCATGCTTGTGATGTGATGTGCTCAGGTGTGGGTTGTGTGTTAACAGTCAACCGAACAGTGAGCATCTGAAATCAGAGTACTTTTCCGTATTATCTCTCTGAACGCTCAGGGCACACTGCTGGCAGGGACAGAGCACATGGCCCGTCCTTCACCTCCCCAAGTTCAAGCTACAGCTTCCCTACACAGCACATTTATATCCTCCCTTAAGCATCCTTCCGAGTGCTTAGCGCACAGTGTGGACCCAGCCAATACCTGACGGGAGCATGCTGGATTTACAAAGCACTGAAAATGAGATGTATTGGAGCACCATGTCTCAGGAGCACTCACTGCCCTTAGAAATCCTCCACAGATAAACACCATGATCTTGCCGATGAGGTCATCGTTAAGTTCTTTAAAAACTGAGTAGTTGTTAAAAATTGCAGTTGGGAGAGAGGGGCTGGAGAGATGGCTCAGTGGTCTGCTGCTCTTGAAGGGGACCAGAGTTCCATTCCCAGCACCCATGTGACTATTGACAACCATTTGTAACTCCAATTCAGAGGTATATAATGCCCTCTTCTGGCCTCTATGGGCATTACACTCTTGTGGCACATAAACTCATTCAGACACATACACACAACTCTACCTCTACACAGAACAAAAAATATTGTGGGCTAGGAGTTTTGCTCACGATATAGTGCTTGCCTAGCAAATGGAAGGCACTAACTAAATTCAATCCCCAGTACATGTAGGTATGTACACATACATAAACACATACACTAATTGTGCCAATATTAGTAAATATTACTAGCATCCACGTTTGCAGGTATCTCAGCTATTCTGTGTGCATCCTGCTTTAGAGGGAACAATCCATGTTAAAAAAAAAAACCCAGCACATTTCACACCATATGTGCATTCTTAGCATTTTATGTCTTTCTTTTTTTTCTTCCTCCACCCCACCCCCCAGACAGGGTCTCTCTATGTAGCTCTGACTGTCCTGGAACTTGCTCTGTAGACCAGGCTGGCCTCGAACTCACAGAGCTCTACCCGCCTCTGCTCCCAAGTGCTAGGGCTAGGGGCTTTGCGCCAGCACTTCCCGGCTTCAGCAAGGTTTCTTTACGAAGGTGTTGCAATCCTCTAAGTTCTCCACTGTTCTTATCCTTTCAGGCACACTTGACTCCCTGCCTCTGATCCTGCCTCAAAGATTCTTCTAATAGATCCAAGACAATCAGAAACTCAGGGAAATGGGACCTTAATGGTCCCTCTAACTACTCACTCTACTGTGGTTGTGTCTTCATAGAAACTGCCACAGAAGTAGATAATCAGAAAGCCACGTTTCTCAGTAAACAAGCATGGAGAAAAGCTACTGTGGAGATGCCAACTGCCCGGCCCTCACCAATCTCAATTAAAACGTCCATTCCTTGAGCTGTAAAAGTTAATGTCCATAAAGATGCTACTTGCATTCACAAGAACCCTCTGGTAAATTGTATCAAAATGCAAACACAGGAAGTAACAGACAGGATGGACTGTCAGTCATTTTACCATCGTTTGATAATCTGTGGCTCTCTTCCTGGATCACAGAGTACCTCTGAAAGCTACTTCAAACAGTCCCCTAAGGAGCACAGGGAGGCAGAAGGAAATCCTAGGCAAAAGCCCCTGCTGTACTTTCATGGCCTCTCAGAGTCCCTGTGACCATGACCTTCAGCTGACCCCCCACTGTGCCCTTCAGTTTTCACTGCTCCAAAGGCACTGTAATCTTTTCATCTCCACCAGGCTATCTTTCCATGGTCCCCGTCCTGGTCCTGCCCAGCAGGCTGACATCTCCCGCCCCTGCGCCCCCCAGCGCTCTGCACACAGTTCATTAAACATATGTGTAATGGGATGCAGCCAGATGGAGCTGCACTGATTTCATGTTTGAAATGAGAGTGGGGGAAAAAACAACAACAATGAATCGGTGGATTTTAGCCAGCTCTGAAATCTGAATGCCCTGGGGGGAGGGGGGCGCCCCCTGGTCACCTGGCGCCCCACAGTCGCAGCACACGTCATTGCCCGTCATCCTCTGCACCTCCGAGATGATCTCCTTGGTCAGCTCCTGGATGATGTTATTTTCCCCAGTGGTGTCATCGCCCTTAAAGGCGTTGTTCAGGGCCTCTTCCTTGCTGTTCTGCAGCACAGACATCCATCTGGACAAACAGCAGCAGGGGTGTTAGCTGGGTGGGCGAGCCCACTCCCACCCCCACCCCGTCCCAGCCCCACCCACTGCACTTACATCTGACATTCTTGTTCGTCTTCTGCTTGGAAGTGGTACGTCCTGTCATCTGCACAGCAAGGGAGACTTATCACTGTGAGGCCCAGCTTATTTACCTCGGGAATAACGTGTGCTCTCTACCACAAGAATGCATAGAGCCAAGCAGTCCTTCAGAGCCCTTGAGGCAGGCCTGCTTTGCATGTATGTGTGTCTGTGTGTGTGTGTATGTGTGCTGGCTTTAGTCACTGTGACTTTGCAAGGAAAATTAATCAACCTGCTGCATTCTAGTCTAAACGATGCAGCTTCCTGAGTGAGAAGCGAGGCTTTTTAATAGAAACCAATCTCTATAAGCTTTTACATACATTACAGAGTCATCCCCAAATAAGAACAGCTAAAGTCCTTTGATAAGAGCCTCCTGCATGCTCCCCATGTAGACCAGCTTTGAACTTACAGAGATTTGCCTGCCTCTGCTTCCTAAGCCATAGGACTAAAGGTATGGCCCACAACCCTGGCAAACAAAAGTCCTTTCTGAAAAACACTTAGTTTTTTTTTTGTTTTTGTTTTTTTTTTTTTTTTTTTTTCTGGCTTCCTTAGAAAAGGATTAACCCTGATTCAGAAATTTTAGGGTCCCACACTGCAAGTTAAGCCCAATAAGATGTGGTTAAATACTGGTCTAATAGGAAGTAGAACACTGGTGGCCGCAGGGCCTTTCCAGTGTTCTGGGGAGCTATGATCCCTGTCTTCATGGGAGGGGGCACGAGGGGACAGCTTCACTTCCGTGGTGCTCTCACCAAATGTACAACCTCTTTAGGTCCTGAGGTAACACAGGAGAAGCCTAACATAGCAGACGTCTCATGACAAAACTGGACTGCAGCCTTCAAAATGTACAAAGGTCAACAAAGGTGAGAGAAGACTACAGAAACTAGACCCCCATGGGCCACGATTAAACATGATCTCAATACAACACGGCGGCCTAGAGGGGATCATAGTGCCGGGACGAGGCCATGAGTAGAAAATTGGTAATTCTGGGTAGCATTTCACAGCACCATGCCCGTGTTCGTCCTCAATGTGGATTTCCCTAGTGATATACATTGGCTAAATTGTACTGAGACATCTCTACACACACAGACACACACACATAGATTTAAAGAGAGAGAGAGAGAGAGAGAGGAGCTGGACAAGAGATATCCACAAAGTCTGTGTGCAAAAAATCAGGTGAAAAACAAAGTAAGAAAGAAAACTAAATTTGAACAGAGAAGAAAATGACATCTAACCTCCGAAGGTAGCAGAGACTGACCCTCTTCTTAGTGACACACTAAGACATCTGTGACCTTAAAAGCCAGCAGAGGGTGATGTGACCCAGCAGTTGAGGGCACCCACACCAAGACTGACAGCTTGAGTTGAATCCTTGGAACCCACGTGGTGATAGGAGAGAACCTACTCTTCCAAGCTGGCCTCTAGCCTCCAAATGGGAACACAGGCACGTGCACACAGACACACACAGACACACACACAAACACACACACACACACACACACGAGGCGCACGCACGTATGCACACACAAACAAATGCTTTTAAAAATATAATGAATAGACTCAGCCCTGCAATAGTAGCTTTCACTAGCCTCTTGATGAGCTGTCTGGACGGGGCCCAAGTATCAAGAGAGGTCAAGTGCAGACACAAGGAAGGTTTGGAGCAGGGTCAGTTTTGTTTTGGGTCCTGTTTGTCTCTTTACTCTCAACGCCAGGGGGAGTCAGATGACACTTTTTCTACATCCCATCTGGGGGGGGGGGGGGGGGGGGGGGGGGGGGGGGGCAAAGAGAACTATTTCAAGTTAGACAAACACTGGGCCGCACCAGGTTGAAGTGAGAAAGGAGGTGTGGCCATTCTCTTCTACGCCCAGGCACTTCGTAGCCAGCCCAGCCTCCTAGGAAGAGGGCCAGAGGGGCAGGTCCACAGCTCAAGCTGGGAGCTTGCCAAGTGGACCTCAGAGTTCTCAGGAAGCTGTGACCGGAGGGCAGGTCCGTGCCCTGTGCCCACACTGAGCTACTCCGCAGCCATTTCGGGTGTGGCTTGGGTTGACTGATGGCTAATTCTGCCAGTGCCCGGACTGGGACCCGGAGAGGAGTGAGGTCATTCTCTGTGAAAATGTCCAAATAATAGCACCTTCCCTGCAGGCTCTCTGGAAATATGCCTCAACCCGGGCACTTTCCATCTGAGCTCCATCCTGCCGGGGAGACTGGCCAAGTTATCTCGTAATTCTAATCGCCATTCTTCCTAGGGTACCCTAGGGTGCCTGTGGGTCAAAAACAATGGCTCAAGAGTCAGTCTGAGGACACGAGTCTGGACTAGTTCCCAAAGGGCTGGCTTTACTACAGACAAATCCCCTAGAGGATCGTGTGCCCTCTTGATCAGAATGGGAAGCCCCTGTTAGGGAGAGATAAGAGCGGAGGAGGTTCTAGCAGGCAGTGGCTCAGGGCAGCCTGTCAGTGTGTCTCCTCATGCAGATTTTAATACACCATATGAGTGCAGATAAGAGGGGGGAGGTGACTGCTAGGATGCAGCTAGACTCTCACTGACCTGTTGTCTCCAGTATGGCCTTTGGTCAACTTTTTATTTCCCAACAGCTTAACTATAAGCTCAGAGTCACTTGATGGCATTTGCTCCACTATTCAGGAGGCAAAGGAAAGATCAGAGGGAAGAACAGGGTGTTGAATGAGAGAGGTCTCCCAACTTTCTCAGAACACCAGCCACCATCAGAGCCTTAGCCAGTGAATTCCCCTGATGACTTCAAGTCTCTCGATGAACTTAAGCCCCGGCAGTTCTGCATAAAACATTCACACTCCATGTCCCTAGAGGAATCGTGCATTTTGAAACTCTGAAGAGTTGAAGTCTGGAATTAACTTTGTCCCTTGCAGACCGCTCAGGGGAAGTGGGTGAGACAGGTTTTCAGCATAACTAAGGTTCTGCCAGCCACAACAGAAAACAGCACCTGCAGCCAGACTCACAGAGCTCCTCAGCACCGCCACAAAGCCAACCGTGGGGCCGTGGTGAAGCCTGTCTGCATCGCTGCACTCGGACACAACCAGGCTCACCCACTAGCCACTTCTGCCACATCCTCAGGATGCAGCGCTTCACAGCTAGCAGGGCTCTGTGCTCTGCCTATGAGCCACCTCCCTGGTGCCTGAGGAGCTGACAGCATGCAGAAGGAAGGTTCTGGAGCAGCTGCTTCTGCACCTGTGCTGTTTGCTGGGGACCCACCGGCTGTGCTGCAGGTGACAGCTGGCAGAGGTGCTGATCTACCTCGGTGTGGTGCCCAAAGCTCAGCCACCAACTCCTGATCTGGTACCCAAGGGAACTTACACCTAGGATGACACCCACCTTTCTAACAATAAACCCTCTCTCTTCTCCAGCCCACCAGCAGCCATCTAATGACACTATCAAGTTTTCTCTTTTTAACTCAAGCTTTTGTTAGTCTAGAGGCAGGTGACCCAGCAGTGACATTATAAGATAGGGTCAAGGCTTGGCACTTTACGTTGTAGATATGATTCTGAAAGTAACAGGGAACCTACCAGGCTGAGGGGCAGGGAGCTTGAAGCAGCATGTATACCCACTTTTCCCACCTCTCACAGGCCCTGGTGATCCTCCTGCCTCCACCTCCCTCAGCAGCGTTGGGGTTCTAGGCAAACACATGGCCACAGCTTACACAGCAAGCATTCTAACCCACAGACATCACCCCTAGCCCCACACAAATGACAAAATCGTGAGATGTGTCCCCTGTCAAGGGGCTCAGCCCTGCCCGCTGCTCAACGAGGTGAGGCTGCAGAGCGAAACCTGATGAGGAGCACAAGCGACCCAGGCAGCAGAGACGTTGACTTCTTCGTTTGCTGTGGGTGTTAAATCACATGGCACTGGCTCCAAGGGCTCAAGAGTGTGGTCAGGAGAATGAATCAGATCGCAGGACGGGATGCTAGCGCGTGACGGGACACTCCACCAGCCTAGGCCCCTCAGGCTAGTGCTTTGTGTAAACACACGGCTGCATGGGATTGCTGGGAACACCATTTCAGAGGGGAGACTGGTCCACCCTTCCCTGAACTGTAATCATGCCATGTACGATGACCGAGGACAAAGGTATTTATCATATTTTCCTTAAGACATCATGAGTCCCTTTCTTGTTTTTGGAAGGTTCTGAGTAAACATTTGCTGTAATTGCTGGTTCTGTGGCAGCCCTTTTGTGTATACCACAAAGAAGAGACATATACACAGGAGCAAAAAGGCAAATTCTGTAGTGGAAAAAATAAACAATTAAAAAAAAAAAAACACCACTGAAGTTCAAGGGCTTCATTGAAAACCTAATCATTTCTGTTCTGAGCAATAAAAAAACTCACTACATGGGTGGGGGGAATAGGGGAGAAAAGATGCAGAGGGAGGGTGGGACTGGAAGGAGAGGAGGGAGGGGCCTATGAGCAAGATGTAAATTGAATTAATTTCAAAAGTTGGATAAAAGAAACTCACTACATTTATTTACTTTTTTGGTAAAGAGGTGCATGTGTGTAGGCCAGGGGACAACCTGCAGGAATAGATTTGCTCTTTCTACCATATGGGATCCAGGAATAGAACGCAAGTCATCAGGCTTGGCAGCCAAGGGCCTTTAACCCACTGAGCCACCTCCCTGTCCTCCATTTATGGCATTTTAAACATCACACAAATACATTACAGAAGCACCAGACAGCAAAACTGTCCTTTGAAGAAAGCAGGTTAAAGAATTTTAGGACCGAGACCCATCCGGTACAATGTGCATGCTACCAATGGGGAAGCCGAGGCCCAGAACGGACAGGATGGCTCTCAATTTACAGAGCAGATGGAACAGGGCTAGTTTCAAAGGCCAATTCTAACCCTAGGTACCAGCAAGCCACCACTCAGCACCGGAAAGACAAGAAGCAGGTCACCTGAAAGCAGGCGCTCACCACGCAAACCCAACTGGCCTTAACCTTACAATCGTCCTGTCTCTGCCTCCTGAGGTCTTCGGGCTTACTCCATAATACCCAGCAACTGTAAGACCGATTCTTCAAAAGGCTGATGCTCCAGGCACATGGAAAATGACCGATGCACGGCCTGAGAAAGAACCTTACGTGAGATGAGGTCGAAACACTTCCTCTCTTCGGGATTGGTCTTCACCTGGCAGGTTAACAGGTTGAGCTTGGCGGGTGGCCGGTTGGCCTGATTAAAAACAAATGAAAAGTGCAGGATAAGTGGAGAGTGGGAGACGGGTCGTCAAGAACAGCCCTCTTACTAATTTACAGAGTGTTTTCACACACGGGACACAAGAGGGATGCTGGGGGCGGGGGGTGGGGGTCCTTGGATCTCACCTCCACATCAACCTGTCTACCAGGGCACACAGCAAGGGCTAGAGCCAGGGTCGAGGTGGATGGCAGAATGCTCCAGAGCTAATGGACTGAAACATGGGGTTCTGACCCCTTGAGGTGGCACAGGGGGTGGCTGGGTCGCTTGAGCAAGCACCCAGCTTCATTTCACAAGCTTTTTCAAAGTGTTTTTCCTAAGTGGAAACCTCACTTACTTCCAGGAAGTCACTCAGCACATAAAAGGGTGTGTTTGTTATTTTTGGTATTGTTTGTTTGTTTTGTTGTTTGTAACTCCAGCTCCAGGGAATCGGGGGGCCCTCTTCTGGCCTCCATGGGTACCAGGCACACATACAGTACATGAGGTCAAAACACCCATACACATGAGATAAAAATAAATATATTTTTTTAAAGTCTTAAACTTCGACTTTTCTCACTCTCCCCTCTCCTTGGCCACTAGCTGCTTCAAGACAAATGACCTAGATTTGGGATTAATCCAAAGACATGTCTGCAGCTATAACAGGAAACGCCTGACAGATGCGCTTGCACTCCCAGACCTGGGAATTCTTGCCACTAACTATACAGGCTGGGGGTGGGGGTTGAGCAGTCTCCATTAAAATGGGTCAGATCCTCGCAACTTATGAAATCTGTGCTTGGCGAAGGATAAAAGGTCTGAAACCTGAAAACGCAAGCTATGTGAACAGGTTTGTCTAACACTCTCGAGGTTTACAGACATTTTGATACTGTTTTTTGAAGACAGGGTTTCTCTATGTAGTCCTTGTGGCTGTCCTTGTGACTGTCCTGGAACTTTCTCTGTAGACCAGGCTGGCCTCAGACTCAAGAGTTCTACCTCCCAAGTGCTGGGATGAAAGGTGTGCACCCAGATAGCATGAACTAACGAAATCACCTGACCTGGGCTGTGAGGGTAGGGAGTCTGGATTTGTAGGACCCCAGCAAACTCACAGGGTTCCACATCGAGTGCTCGCTGTCACCTTCCTTGGGTTTGACATGGCTTCCTGAGAAGACAGGCGTTCACATGCACTTCTGTGTTTTTTTTTTTGTTTTTTTTTTTTGGTTTTTTTTTTTTTTTAATTTTTAAAGACTTTCATACATGCACACGATGAAGTATGATTGTATCTATCCTCCATACCTTCTCTCCTCCCAACTTTGTGTCTTTGTTGTTGTTGTAGTTGTTGTTTGTGGATAATCCACTAAGTGCAGTTAGTGTTACACATTTGTGCATGGGTTTGGGTCATCCACTAGAGCGTGGGACAGGTACCAGTGGCCTTGTTTTCAATAAAGATTGATGCGCCCCTCTGCCAACAACTATACCTGTTATTAGCAACTCAGTGCGGGACAAGGTCTAGAGAAGATCTCCCCTGTCCATGCTAGGACGGTAGCTGTCTTGATCGTCAGTAGGTTTGAAGCTAACCACAGCTGCTACCAAGATACATTTGAGAGCCACAGTTAGAACCATTCCATTTCCTCTCTCCCCACCTCTGTCACCCACCTTCCTTCCCTGCTGTGGCACTGCTACTCTTGATCCCAGGAGTTAGAAAAATGCTAACTCTTCAACAAATGAAAGACAAGTACAGAAAAGGACCCAGGGCCTTTCCCTGGACTAGAAGATCGAGGCCACGAATATTAAAGATGACAGCCAAGAAGGACCCACAGACACACGGCAAACACCTTAAGCACCACTCGCTTCTACGGGTTTGGCTTTAATCACCGCTTGCTTTTTGCTCCTCCGGGTAATTAGCTACCAACAAAGCTGTGAGGGAAACTCATGAGAGAAAGCTCTACCGTTGACTCCCCTCCTTGCTGCCATTTTGGAAAAACAAAGCCATGAGTCAATTTAGCTGGAGAGCAATGCTGTCTCCTTCCCGAGGCAGCCTGGGGTTATCAGGCAACTTTAGACACCAGGAAGATCCTACCAGCCTTAGAGCTTACAGCATGAGAGCAGAGGTTATTAGTGATTCTTCCACTTAATCATGCCATTCCACTTTCTACTCAACAGCCCAAGCTTTTAAAAGGCATTGATTGGATGGTTGGCTGGCTGGTTGGTTGGTTGGTTGGTTGGTTGATTGAGGCCATAGGGATTTAACCTAGGTCTTCATGTAAGTAAGGCAAGCATTCTAGCACTTAGCTGTACCTCCAGGCCTTAGAATGCTTTAGAAACACAAACGTGTACTCTTCCAAGTGAACGATTACTTTTCTAAATGTTGGGCTGTCCAGGTTGCGTGGCACATGTCTTTAATCCCAGAATTCAAGAGGCAGAAACAGATGGACCTCCATGAGTTCAAGGCTAGCCTGGTCTACATGGCAAGTTCCTGGCCAGCCAGAGTTTATGGTGAGACCCTGTGTCAGAAATATACATACACACATACACACATACACACATACACACATACATACATACATACATACATACATACATACATACATACATACA
>NW_026585644.1:19515881-19522602 GCF_907164565.1 Psammomys obesus
ACATACATACATACATACATACATACATACATACATACATACATACATACATACTAAAATACTGGGCCCTCTGAAACAGCAAGGCATTCTTCCAGCACAATCCAGCCCTCAGGCCTTGGTGGGAAGGCAGTGCTGTGAACCTGGTCAAGAAGACCCCTAACCAGAGCTCTCATCCCAAGAATGACCTTTCCAGTGCTGTGGCGATACCAATGTAGGCTCTCACCGCACCCATCCTCGAGGGTACTCGGACTCCTCTGGGAGTAAGGAGTGCAGCAATTTCACTTTCCAGAGGCTGCCTGCTTCCAGAAGGGTCTGTCTTCCTGATAGCACAAGCATGATCTAGGAGTTTCTGCTTCCCACGGATCCTAATCCCAGGTGAGTGCCTGGAGCTGCTCTTAGATCCCTACTTCCTCAGACCCACCTTTGGAAATCTGCCCCTTTCTCTTGCTGGTAAATGAAGTGGAGTCAGGAATTACTGGCAAAAGGGGAAAGCTCCACAGGAGCCAGATAAAAGCCAAATAAAACTCAAATAATGCATCTCCCAGTCCTCACTCTTGGCCCACATCATTCACATCTACAAGATGTGAACATTCTGGTGGTATAGGCACATGGAGGGTCCTCCAGGATCTGGACTACCAGGGCATACAGACTGACACACAGTCAGGGGGAAAGGAACACTGAAAGGCAAGCTACCCAGTCTCCTCCAAGGCCATTAGGTGGAGGCTGAACTGGGACCCACCTGCAGCTATAGCAAGCAGGAAGTGGCTGCTAATGCCAGAGGACACTGTCCCCCCATCTCCCAACCCAAGTGGAGGTTCCTTGAGAGGGTTCGCCTCAAAGCACATGGCTCTTAAAATATATATACACTGTGCAAGAAGAGCCATCAGCATCCTAGTGAAGATAATTATAACCACTGTCTGCCCCAAAACTAGGGCAACCTATCAAAATTTAAAGAATTTTGATCATGCCTTTGGAGAGCAAGCTGAAACTCTGGAACTCACTTGAAACCACTTACAATGCCAGCAAGGAATGATCAGGCATGTTCAAGGAATCACAGCCCTGTTGTTGGTTTAAGTGGAGGGTACCTCAGGGACCCCAAAAAGGGAACTATGCCTTGGGACACAGAGCTCTAACTGCAGGGAAAGAAAACTGTCCTTACTCTACATTGGAGGCGGTGTGCCTGAGCTAAGACAACCTGACAGACACTAGAAATGAAACACAGCCCCACAGGGGATGCGGCCTGTGAGAGGAACCGTCCTCCTGGCCTGCCGTCCTGCATCTAAAGGACGGATGGTCAGACACGTCTGTCTCCCTTAGTCTAAAGCCCCCGAGCCCTCTCACTCCTGTGCACCTGCTGTGTGGAAAGAACAGTGTATCCAAAGTACAAGGCTCAGAAGTGAGAAGCAGCTCAGGAGATGGGAAGACAGATGATCTTCACTTCCCCAAATCCAGAAATACAGTCAGTAGCCTGGGCAGAGGCGGCAGAGACCAGGTCAACGCTTGGTACAAGTCAGTTCTAGCATCTTGCCCTTAATGGAATCGCCAAAAGTGAAGGGGGCAATCCCCTCCCCAGACTCCTGCACATGAAGCTTTCTTTGAGGGTCAAAGATGCTAAGTTTCTCAGGACCTACCTTAAAGGAAAACCTTTCTACTAGATCCAAGAAGCTCATCTGTGCTTCTGCCCAACTCCTCTTCAAGGGACTACAGGATGGGGGACAGGAAGACTGAGATAAAGGCTCAGATTTTCGCCATTACCCACGCTCACAGCCAAGGTATATGTGTGGCACAAGGCAGTAGCTCGTGGTTTTCCGAAGCGGGGGGAAAACCATCTTCATTCAACAAAAGGGACAACTAACTTGGCCTTGACAATCCAGACCAGTTGCACCAGCCTTAGTCACACCACTGGAGGGAGGAAAGGGCTGGACAGAGTTCCTATTCTCTGAAAACTAAACTGAAAAGTGATTTTTTTTTTCTCTCTCAGAAGCCCACGCAGGGCTCCACTGCGCTGCACAGAGCTCTGAAAAACAGGATGACAAGAGGAAAAACTGGATTTAGGTGGGACACAGTATGCAAAATTTCTATTAGGGAGATATGGAATTCCTTTTTCTTTTAGATTTGGTTCCCAAAAGTCTTATGACTAGAAAGAGTATTCATCCTCTCTGTTAGGAGGATGTCCAGGACGCAGCTGGCTGGGGCAGCAGGTTTGACAGTTTGTGGAAGTCAAGGGCTACTAAAGCAAGGTGGCCTGAGTGATTAGTTTGTCCTGGATTTGGTGACGCCATGGCAGGTGACCTGGCTGCAAGGATGGAACAGACTTAGCAACCACCCCCAGCTGACAGAGTGGATCAAGAGGGACACTCACGGTGCCGTGGGATATGGTCAGGAAGCCATTTTTGACTGAACACTTCCTCTTCTGCCACACTTTTCGGATCCTTAAGGAGGAGAAGAGGGGAGAGTGGCAGAGTTTAGACAGGAACATGGGAGACAGCCAGCACACGGTCCAACTCAGCACTAGCAGGCTGGTCACCTACCCGTCACTCTTCTTGTACAGGTTCCCATTCCGCTCCGTCCCGTGTTCCTTGTTTCCCTGAGGTTGATGTAAGCTGTAGGCTGTACTTTGGCGAAGTTGTGAGTCCTAAAAGTCAAGAGACTGCTTTTTAATGCATCTTGTTTAAGTCCCAGTTTTAAAACACGCACTACATAAAAAGAAACATGTACCTATATGTTTTATTATTATAAAATTTCCCTCTCTAATCGCACACCAAAAAACCAAAAAACAAAACAAAAAAAAAAACAAACCCAAAAACCTTCATAAACTGCATCCATCAGGCTGTAGAAGGAAATGTCAAAACCCAGTATTTCTAGCACTGGTGTTGGGGGAGGTGAGTGGTAGAGGATTACCTCACAAGTGAACGGCCCTGAGTTCCACCCCAGCATCTCCATCACCCCCAAATTATCAGTACTTCTAAACTGGCTTTAATGAGCCACCTTGGGAGAGACAGATTTTACTTTGGACCCTGCCAATGACTGGGAGATACGGTGGTGGTGAAGCCTTGGGAAGGAAAGTTCTGGAGTTGTGTTGAGAAAGATCACTGCTTGTAACATGGGCAAATTGAAATTGGTCTTTCTGCCTCAGTTTCTTTCTTGGACAAGAGGAAAACACTCAATAAAACATAAATGTAGTAAGGATGGATACGATCACATATGTACATAACAGCAACGGTCCAATATTCCCTTCCTCGCCTTGTCCATCTCATGGAGTGTCTGTGGGCGGTGGGTGCACTGATCCTAATTGGTCCAACTCTGACCAAGTGTGCCACAGTTGCAGAGAAGGCCAGCAGTGTGCTCAGCCGAGACTCACAGTGCATCCACCTGATGACAAACTCTAGGATTGGAACCAGAGGAAATGCTCCAGAATCCAGGCCAGTGCCACACTGGGCACAGAGGGAGCGACCAGCCAGGGCTGGATTCTGGCTGACCTATTAGGCGTAAGCGGATGGGAAATGCCCATGAAGAGTTCACAACCAGGCAAGGGCTAAGACCTTTTCTGTTTGTTGTGGATTCTGCCAAGCCATGAAACAAGATGAAACGAGATGTGATGATAAGTGGTTTGCTTAAGGGGCAGAGCCTCTCAGACCCGGAGTAGAGTGTCAGACAGAAGCGCGGCTCTGATACCACAGCTCCCTCCACCAAGCGGAAGTTATCAGAGACTAGGGCCAACCTCCTTCCGGGTGCCAAGAAGCTGATCATTACCCGAGAAACAAAGGCAGTGCCCAGACAATGATGGAACTAATAATGTCTGAAGATCAACATAAAATCCAAACTGAAGAGAGAATTTTAAACACCCAAGAACTGAGGGACCAAAAATACATACTTCAGGAAGAGTCTCTCAAAAAAGAAAAAAGAGAGAGATTCAAGACAAGGGAGTTAGGAGACAGGAGACAAGAGCGAGAGCTGTGGCCAACACCCAGGGAAGAAGAGACACGGGCTGAGCCAGAAGGAAGAAGAGCCAGCTTCCCCGAGTCATAGTACAGGCTTCGGCTTCAAGTAACAGCAAACCTCAAGGGACTCTGCCCAGTTTAGAATCCTTTTTTTTTTTTTTTTTTTGAGACAGGGTTTCTCTGCATAGCCCTGGGCTGTCTCGGAACTCATTCTGTGACCAGGATGGCCTTGAACTCAGAGATCCACCTGCCTCTTTCTCCCAACTGCTGAGATTAAAGGTGTACACCACTACCCAGTTTGGAAGACTTCGGTAATTTGTTCTTTAGGGGTGTAAAGTACAAATTCATAAGAAACCAGCGCCTAATTTAGGATCATGGAGGTTATAGCTATAAATAAATCTTTGAAGAGTTTTATAACGCTCTTACTCTTTGAGGTAATTTAAGGTTATGCTGAGGCGGGGTTTCAAATTCACTCCATTTCTGATGGGCACCCAGCTGACTCAAAACCACTCTTTTCCCACAGTCCTGGCAACACTGCTGAAGAGTCTACCGACCACAAAAGTATGGTCTATGTCTGAACTCAATTCTGTCCCATCCTTCTGCACACCCATCCACATTCCAACACATGGCAGTGCTACGGTTGTTACAGCTTTGGGGTTAGTCCTGAGGTCAGGACATGTGAGTGCTCCAATTTTCTTTTTCATGACTGTTTTGTATACTCTGGGTCCTTCTGCATTTCCATATAAATCTCAGAGTCAGCTTGTCAATTTCTGCAAAAAAGGCAGCTGGGATTTTGATGCAGAAAGCACGGAACCGCTGGATCTATGTGGGGAGCACTGCTTAACTGCAACCCTGTTAAGTCTTCCTATACACCTGAGGCTGGATATGTGACTGCCAGGGCCTGGGTGCTGACTGTATACTCCTCACAGGAGGGTGGCCTCGGGTCTCACACTCTCCCTAAAGGACAGTACTAATTTAAGTATTAGAAATCTGGAAAGGAAGGAAGGAAGGAAGGAAGGAAGGAAGGAAGGAAGGAAGGAAGGAAGGAAGGAAGGAAGGAAGGAAGGAAGGAAGGAAGGAAAGAAAGAAAGAAAGAAAGAAAGAAAGAAAGAAAGAAAGAAAGAAAGAAAGAAAGAAAGAAAACAGCTTTCTATACTGCAAGAAATAATACCAAGGAGAAATACTGCCTTGGTCACTTGAATGGCTCTTTACGGGAGACTAAAGTTCTATACATCACTGAAGAGCCTTTGAGCTGGGTATGGTGCACACCTATACTCCTGGCTCTAGGGTCAGGGTGTGAGGCTCATAGAGGAAAAGTGACACTGGTAGGACCTATGACTGGGGAGCCAAATGGCCCCCAAAGTCCTGGGCCTATGATAGGAGAGAAGGGCTTGAGCAAGAGTGGGAGCAGCAAGATGTCAGGGAGAGAAGAGGCTAGCAAGGAGGACTGAAGGAAGCAGATGGAGCAGTGAACAGCAGCAGAGGTGGTCCATGACTGCTCAGACACTGTGTGTGAACGCAGCAGGTCGTGCAGCATGGCCTCTGTTCGCTGCTACATCTGAGGAGAGTTGAACAAATGAGTTAGCACCTGTTCATCAAGATAGTGAGCTGAGACCTTAACGAAAACCCTCATACCTCTCCTACCAACTGCAAAAACAGGCAACATTATTCCTGCTTTGTGGGAGACTGAGGCAGGGGAGGCCTAGACCCTGCCTCTCTCATGCTAGCACATGGGAAAGACTAAGACTTGGCATTTCTGCTCTGCCCTAGTCCTGAATGAGAAGCTAGTCTTCCTGCTCCACCTCTGAGATGTTGTCATCTCCTAGCCACCTTCCAAAAGTTCTGACTCGGGAACTGTAGCCACTGGCAGAACCCCCAACAGAGCTCTCACACTGTATCCCCAATTGCTCTTCTCATCCCACTTCCAGATTGTTACTAGGGACGCAGGGAGCACTGTGCCCCCTTTTTCTGGTGTGTTTGTGGGGTGCACAGCTTAAGAAACAAAAGCTGAAGGTGCTGAGCAAGCCTTCCTCCCACCAAGGCAAGTAAGACCAGGCCAGGATTGCCCAGGACTCAGCGCAGAGGCCGGCAGTGAGATAGTGTCGAGCAGAACAAGGCCACAAATCCAGACAGGAAAAACCAGAGTCAGGAGACGGTGGTCAGAGCAGAGTTTGCTACTCGACAGCCAACTGCTCGCTCACACGCTACAAGACTGGGACACTTAAAAAAAGAGACGCAGAAGCAGAGGCTGGGAGCGGTGGCCCACACCTTCGATCCCCAGCGCCCAGGACAGCCAGGGCTGCACAGAGAAACCCTGTCTCAAAAAAACAAGACACACAGAGAGAATAAAGGCCTCCTGAGACCACCTCCCAGAGCCTGATCCCCTCAGGACCACGGCTAAATTCTCACTACCAGTGGCCTCACAGAAGATCACCCCTTACGGACCTCACTGAGATGGCTATGTGAAGATGTGCACAGGATGGAGAGAACAGAAGATGAAAGCAACTGAGAGAAAGGGCATGGTGGCAGCCAGCGGCACTGGGGGTGCCAGGGATTGAACCCAGGACTCTGCATGCTAGGCAAGCTTTCTACCACCGAGCCACATCCTTGGCCTTCCCATGACCCCCGCCTCCCTCTCTCCCTCCTTCCCTTCCTTCCTAAGAGAGGGTCTCACTTTGTAGCCCTGGCTGACCTGGCATTTGCTCTTGTTTAGGCTGGTCTTGAACTCAGAGCTCCCCGCTGCTTCTGCCTCCTAAGTGCTGGCATTACAGATAGGCATC
>NW_026585644.1:19522612-19604748 GCF_907164565.1 Psammomys obesus
TCCCCGCTGCTTCTGCCTCCTAAGTGCTGGCATTACAGATAGGCATCACCATGCCTGGCTAACTTATTCTGAAACATGTTCTCTTGTGCTTGTCCACAATGGCCCTGACTTTTCTCTGTAGCCAAAGCTAGGCCTTAAACTTGGGTTCTTCTTGCCTCTGCTTCCCAAGAAGCTGGGATTTCAGATGAGCACTACACCAGGACCAATTGCAGAATGGACCCTTTCTAAAAATCAAGCATGAGACACAGATAGCTGGTATTCACCATTTGGTTTTTATTTTCTCTAAGTCTGAGGTTCTTTATGACAGCGAATAGACGTATCCTCTCCAGGGAGAAACATATAACCAGGAAGGTGTGAGAACCTGAAAGGCCTAGACTCCAAACTGAACTACAACCACAGGGCGGCAAAGAAAACAGCCACCGAACTAATGGCCACATTTTTCATCTGTACCTAAGCTGAGATTTATAGACGGTAGCAGGAAGCATCACTCCTACCAAGCAAAAAAGCACAGTCCCTGGGCCCATGGTTTGAGCTTCTACATCATTCTCTATTACATAGGCAGAGTTAGTTTTTGCTGCTAAAAATCTATCCAAAGTCTCAGCTTTCTGAACCTCTCAGTCGCAAAAGAGAACCCAACCAAAGGGAAGCAGAGTAAAGCAGCCGTGCCCAGAACCCTATCATGAAGATCATTTAAAGGCATGTAAGATCTGACTTCTAGTATTTGTTAAGCAAATACTACTGTGTCCGTAGACTGTCCCACAGACTGCGTGAGCAACAGCACAAACATGCAAACGATACAGGAAACATCCTCACAACCAGGAAAGAGGAGAACCTGGCCTGAAAAAAAAGCCACTGGACACAAAGCTAGGCGAAAGACAAGGAGGCTCATTTGACAGTCTCCCCCACCCACCAGTGCCACTGGTGTGCCTGGGCAGGTTCATTCAGAACTGTCAGCAAACAGCTCTCCAACGCAACCAGTTTCCTCAGAGCTCAGATTCTGCACGACCTGACCCATCACTGTCCCTGTGTCCCAGTGGCTGCCCACCCAGCCATGCCTCATCTTACACTGAGTCATTTCCTGGGTTACAGCCTCCTCAGACAAAAACAGCTCTCCACCATTCACACAGACGCTCTGGAGAGTGGCCACACCAATGACAGCCTCTCACGCCTGCCTCTTCTACTTACTTCGAGGCCACAGTCTAGGATCACAAGAACTGCACTGTCTGTACTAGGAAAAGGTCACCACGCTGTGAACAACCTCTAGCAAAGCAGCGTTATGGAGAAGGTGCTCAGAGGCAATCCCGCTGAAAAAGGGTGCAGGACTGAGAGCCTCCAATCTCATGAAAGTGTGACAGCGGAAGCCTAAACTACACTTGGCAATTTTCCATTCCACTTGTCGCACGCATTCAAACTCTACTGTCTTTTTAGTAAAGTCATGTACTACAGTGAAAGAGGAGACGTTAAAAGCTGAAACAAAGCTAGCCATTAAGGTGTGTGAAGAAATACCTATGAACGAAATACGAGGAACTCTGCAATTTGTGAAAATACTGGGTACTTACTCTCCTAGACTTCGGTCACGAAAGGTAAGCGCATTTAGGAGAAAAACAACAAGATTCAGTTACAGTCTAAGAAATATACACTGTTAAGTAGTTATTTAAATTTACTGAACAGGAAGAGGATTTACATTAAATTCCCATTACATCCCACTACTCAGATGCTGAGACAGGAGGATCACTCAAGCCTGTGAGTTCAGGGCTAACCTCAGCAACAGACTAGAGACAAAGCTATTCGTCGTTACACTACCAAAACCACACCACTATCACTTGGTGATATGCAGGGCACACAAATATCTCACTATCCCAAAGGAATGATGGAGAAGAGCCATCATTGGCCACTGGAGTGTGAGTGTGTGAGAGCGTGTGTGTGTGTGTGTGTGTGTGTGTGTGTGTGTGTGTGTGTGTGTGTGTAAGAGAGAGAGAGACAGGCATCTGTGAGAGTGGGCATGTGAGCACCATGACATGTTTTCAGGAGTTGGTTCTCTCCTTCCACTGCAGTATCTGAGAACTGAACTCGGACTACTAGGCTTGTACAAGCCTTTCACCCTCTGAGCCATTGTACCAGCTCTCTTCTCATCTTTCATTTTGATTTTTACACAAGGCATCTTCATATATTTTATACAAGGCATATATATACATATATGTATTCATGTATGTGTGTAGTATGTATGTGTGTATGTATGTATGTACACTGCAGTCTGGCCTAGAATTCACTATGCACCAGCTGGGGCCTCAAACTTATGGTGGTCCTCCTGCCTCAGCCTCCCAAGTGCTGGGATTATAAGCAGGTGCCATTACACTCAGCCTAACTCCTCATAGATAGAACAGTCTTGGGTTTTAAGAAAACGTGTCCCATTCCTACTTCACACAGACCAGGAGAAAGTTCACATGGGGAGAGTTCACATGGGAGAGAGTTTACATGGGGAAGGGAGGGAAGAGTTCACACAGGCAAACGTTCTCACGGGGCAGAGTTCACATTCAGCAGAACAGGGAAATCACAGTAGTCTAGGAAGAGAACTTAAGGTACACACGTGACAAACCCTGAGCACTACCAGAAACTAGCAGAGCAAGAAAGCATCACACCTGGCCACCCAGGCCTACAGTGGCTGTCGCTCCCTGAAGTAAATATCATAAAACAGACGGCCTTATAAAGCTAAAATTTAAAAAGCAAAGGACCTTTTAGGGCTGATAGACACGGTCCCATGAGCCCCTGGTAGACACAGATGTCATATTCCTCAACCCAAAGCCTCTAAGGTGTGGGGGCTGAGGGGGTACACAACTGTGCTCCTTCAATCTTAAATGCCCTCACCTCTTTCTGTTCAACCTGCAGTGCCGATTTCAAAAGATCTCGAAGCTGTATCAGTTGGCGGCGCTCCTCATCCTGGGCCTGCTTGATCTTTGAAAAGCAAACAGAGCAGAGAAGAGTAAAACCGGGGAGCGCTCAGGTGCTGCAGACCTCGGCACTGCCACCCACGAGCACACATGAGCGTGGCCTGTTCATGTCACGTCTCAGCTCTGCTCCAGAAGCACCATGGGGTACAAGGTCTCAGAACCAAGGCCTGGATGGTGACAGCAGCTGTGTGTGTGGCTACTCACTGTGTGGAGGTCTGTGGAGAGCGTTTCAATGGAAGGCTTGAGGCTTTCTACTGCTTTCAGTCCGTCCTGGAAAAAACTGGGGGAAAGAAAAAGCAAAGGCCGGTGTCACAAGGGAGAAGACTATTGGAGGGAAGGCGGCAGGACAGAACGTGATTCCTGGAGGAACAGAAATATGCACAACCCACCAAAACCAGAATAAAATGACAAAGCTGTAAAAGAACAGAAAAGGAATTAGACTAAGCCTGAACATCTGTGATTTTTTTTTCTTGACCCACATAACGAAAGACCTGATTTTCTAGTTAATAAATGGAAATGACTCTCCTGACAGTGGCAGCGAGGGCTTTGAAGCCCCCCCCCAAAAAAAAAGTCATGGGGTACAAACAAGAGTACGCACTAGAGAATTCTCAGAACAGGAAACAGTTCAGTGGGAAGGAGGCCAAGAGAGGAGCCAGGCAACTTTGACACACATGAATGGCTGGGCTGCATCTGCACAGCAGAAAAGCATGGTGGGTTTTAAGGGTTAGATATCACAAGGCATCTCCTAAAGATAGGGACTGAGGGCTGTGAGGTCACTTTGACAGAAGACTCGGAAATGTAGCAAAGCTGCTGGTCTTCAGCACTGCCTGGAAGCTTCACCATCAGCCAGTCAAACTGGATTTAGGATCACCTAGGAGATTTCACATCTGGGTCTGTATGCAAATTTCCAGAGAAGGTTAGCCAGTCAGGGAAGACCAACATGAACATGAGTGGCCCCATCCTGGGATGCCTGGGGCCTGGACTGAATGAAAAGGGGAAAGCAAGCTGAAGGCCAGCACTCCCTCCTGCTTTCTGATATGACATGAGCAGGTAACCTCACCTGCTACCACAACCTTCCCCTCTGGCAGACTCCATTTCCACACATGTGAGCCAAAATAAACCTCCCTCCCTTCACATGCTCTTATCAGCTACTTTATCACAACAACAACAAAAGTAAGTAATAAACCCTGTTGAGGGGAATAGGAGGAAAGGCTTCCCGAGGGCTTAGGGAAATTCAGTTTTATAAGCCTGACAACCAGAAGTTCCTTCCTGGGAAACCTACCAAAAAAGCCAGCTGTGGTGTGCATTCGAATCCCAGCACGCTTACAATGAGAATGGAGATGGGGACTGGAGAATTGGCTAGAAGCACACACAGTAGCAGAAGAAGAGACTACGGAAGGAGGGAGCTGTTTCCCAAAGTTGTCTTCTGACCTCAGGGTCACCCCGTGGGACTGCAAGTATCACATACCTACCCACCTACACACACACACACGACAAACACACATCTGGGGGGAGGGAAGAAAGTGACCTCAGAATCACATACATAGTCACCTCGGTGATTTTTCTTTTTTCCTTTGAAGTTCATCAATGAGATCAATTTATGACCCTCTGAGACTCTTTCAGACTAAGCATGTCACAAAACAAAGGGTCATGAAAACAATGCATCCTGTCACTGAACTTAGGGATGGGACGGACGAACAGACAGACACACGTACACACACATTGGGCTATGGACCATGACATCAGGCTAACAGAATACACAGGCAAGGCTGCTGGTGTCCTCATCCAACTCCTTAGATATTCACACACGACACTGTCCATTTTTGGTTTACCTGGTTTTGTTTTCTTAACACAGAACAGGCTTCTGGATTGGCAATTGATTCCCTGTGTCAGTGTCATCTGCCCAGGTGTTTGCAACCAGAGTAAGGGCAAAGACTGCAGGTCCTCTGCCTCTCTGGGCCTCCTAAATTGGCAAGGAAATTTTTTTTTGGGGGGGGGAGGGGTTTCTCTGTGTATAAAGCCCTGGCTGTCCTAGATTCACTCTGTAGACCAGGCTGGCCTCAAACTCACAGAGAGCCGCCTGCCTCTGCTTCCCAAGTGATGGGATCAAAGGTATGTGCTTGACGAGGAAATTCTGAAGAGCTGCAGAGTTACAGGAACCAAACACTGAGCTGCTCCTGTCGTGAACTCAGGTGATCTCTATGTTTTAGTCACAGTTTTTCTCTATATAATGGTTTCTTTAGTCACTCCAAATTCTGGTAATGTAGCTAGGTCACAAGAGAGAAAGGCGGCGATCAAGAGACGGAGAATACAAGTATAGGAAAGGGGAAAATACACCAGCAAGTGAAGGCGGCGGTGCCTGGGGAGGGAACAGGTGCACAGCCCTAGGCACCTCTGGGACTAGGGAATTCTCCCTGAGGTAGGTGGAGAGAGCAAGGGAGTATAGCCGATGGCTTAGGGACCTGGCTCTCACTCACACACGTGTACCTGAGAATGCACTCAGAACTGTGATACAAACCTGGGCAAAAAATGTAGATCTTGTCTTTGTCACAGCCTTGGCAAACTTACAAACCTACCTATACTCCCACTCTCACTTTCAAGACTCCCATCTGTCAGTGCCGTCCCTGTGGAGGATGCCAAGCCTGGCACTGCAGCAGCTTCAGAGTAAAGGAGCTCTCCAGCTGCTTCAGCAACCTCAGTGTCACTGTGACACTCACACGTGCCTGTCCCTTGAGAATCGACCCCTCCCCAAAGCCTATTAGCGTTTTTTCCAAGCTCTTCAGTCAAAGGGCTTTTAGCATAACTGTTACCAAATCAGACTTTGTTCTTGTCCCATTAGTCGGTTTCTAACCTGTTCAACCTGTCAGACTGTCAAGCCTTGGAGACGGAACTATTTAGATGCAATCTTTGGTCCTCTCCTGGACCACACACACTGCGCCAATCTCCTCACACTACCACCATGCCAGGACAGGTACGCCTCATCTGTTGAGGACTTGCCCATGTCACCCACCCTCTCCTGGCATGAATGTAAACTCCCCCAGAGCTCTGGTTTCCACGCCTCATGAACGCAATATCCCTAGTCCATCATGTGGGATCTGGTCATCACGGCTCTGAGCAGTGTGCCCACACAGCGCAAGGTAATTCCCCTCCCAGAGCAACCGTCTTGTTTTAGTTACTGTTTTAAAGGCTGCCCTACTTCTAGCTTCTATTACAAAGCAGCATCCTCTCCCTGCAGCTGCTTCAGGGATGCAAGTGCTATCTTGATGTGAAATTTTAAAAAAAAAAGAAAAAAAATGAATTCTTCAAAATACTTCAAAACAAACAAACAAACAAACAAACCAAAAAAAAAAACACTACAAAACCTAGCAAGGAAAAATGAATTTAAGAAGCAAAATGAAGGTGCTTGGAAGTCATCCTAAGGATGTGGATGCCACATGGAGCCATCTCACACTCACAGAAGACAGCTGTGGTGAGGTAGCTGCGAGGGTAGGGACCAGGATACCTGAGGAGGAAGCGTGCAGGACTTCACAGTATGCAGAACACACACCATGAGCTTTCCTCAGGTTCCCAGGGCTCGAGAGCTAGGCCTCTCAGGCTTTGTTTCATCTCCCAAGTTATGAATTAAGCAATTCAAGGACACAACCCCCACACACGCGTACACCAGCACTCATCCAAGGAGGAAACAGGAAAATTCATGTTTTAGAAGGTTACTGAGCTTGTGTCCATAAAAGGCCAAGTTCACTTTCCACAAGTGGCCTGTTGCTACCCAACTGGTAGTTTGTGCAAAATAAAGAAAAAGGAAATCTGAGAATAACTTCTTCCTAAAAATAAAAACTCAGCAAGGAAGCGACCTACTTCCTACACAGCCTGGCAGCTGGGTTACGGGGCGGACAGAGCAGCTGAGCTGCTAAACAGTCTGTCAGGGAAACCACCTCAAAAACTCTAGAAATTCCGAGGTCCTCTTGACTTTGGGCCAGTCTTTCCCAGCAAACACTCCACCTGATCACAGCTACAGGGAAGTCACCACGGCCATACAGAGAATCGACAGCTGTGCAGCCGTGAGCACGCCCAGCCATGCTGCATAGAAGTGGGCTCGTCCACGTAGCACCCCTGCACAAGGGAATGAATAAAGACCGTCTCTGGGCTGCTGCTCAGGAACCAGGAGCCAGGATGGAGGCCCAGGAGAAACATTCCAGAGGAGGAACAAGGTGTGGGCAGTGACACCATCCCCAGGCAAAGCCCATTCTGGGAGAGGTAAACAAACCGGTGTGGCCACTTGACCTCTGAAAGATTTTTCCAACCGCTTCACACTTTCCACTCCAACTGTGACCAGTCTAGCCATGCTACCTCGTCCCTTACTATGCTATGACAATCCACTGTCCCAGGCCACTCCTCTTAAAAACGTTGTTGGGATTCAGACCCAGGACAAGTGCCTGTTTAACATATGGAATTGGACCTGGCCTCCATGTTCTCCCAGCAACCCTCAGTCCCTACCTGAGCTTTCCAGCCCAGGGGCTAGGCTTCCTCTCCCCCAGACACTCCTTACTACATTCTGTCTCTCCCTCCTCTTCCTCTGCACACTTTCTCTGCACTCAAGCACTGCCTCCAATAAGCTGGCCTTTACATTCTTTAATTTGGCTTGAATTCATTGGCTTATTTCGTCAAAAGAGAATACCTATTCAAATGTATTTGTTTAGCTTTCTGTGTATGTGTGTGCGACTGAGTGTACCTATGTGCATCACGTGCCTGCGGGAGCTCTCGGAGCTCAGAAGAGGAGTTGGATCCCCTGAAACTGGAGTGACAGATGGTTGTGAGCGGTCATGTAGATGCTGGGTTTCCCCAGTCCTCTGGACCAGCTGAGCCATCTCTCCAGTCTTCAGAACACTTTGGCAAACATTCCGTTCCCAGGTCCATTTCCCCAACCACATCCCCTAGTCTCAGCACTTTGCATAAAGCCTTACACAAGCTGGAACTCCATCAAGGAGTGCTGGGTGAGTATGGGAGCCATCAGTTTGTACTTATACCAGTGGTCAGGGGCCCGGGACAGGGACAGAAACCACGTGGAAGGCTTGACATCCAGAGAGCAAAGCTAAGTACCCAGAACATGACGTTTTTCTTTCTTTCCTACTGACTTTCTAGGACCAGCTATTTAGGAAAGTGCTGTCTTAATATAATACACAAATTAATGTCATTCTCCTTCTTTCAAAAACAACAAAAGCCTCTGAGATCACGTGTCTTGTCAGATCAAGCAAGTTGGCCTCTCTAACAACAACAAAATGTATTTGACAATTATTGTCAATTTTTAAATATTGTATTTATTTTTATTTTTTTTTATTAAGACATAATTCTCAAGCCATAAGATGTTTTTGTTTTGTTTTGTTTTCCTGAAATGCACAGTGCAGTGGGTTTCAGTGCAACCAGCACCAATTCCAGAATATTCCTGTTACCTCCAAAAGCAAGCACACACCCACTGAAGGTCAGGTCCGATCTCTTCCTTCTCTGTGGTAAGGCTAAACTGCTTTCTGACTAGAAATGTGCTTTAACCTCTGACTTGGCTAATTCACAGAGTGGCCTGTGTCTCCCCCTTCCATCTGTGTTGTAGCCTGAGCACTTCTTTCCTCCCATGGTAATTCACTTATTCATTCATTCATTAACTGACAGGATCTCATGTAGCCCAGGCTGGTCTCTATAGAGCCAAGGATGGCCTTAAACTTCTGCCCCTTCTGCCTCTACCTCCTAAAAGCATCCAGATCATGGCTGTGTGCCGCCACACTGGTTTATGTGGTGTCGGAAATTAAACCCAAGGCACATCCCGCCCACCAACCCCCATCACCCATTTCTTTTCTTTGCAGTTCTGGGGGTTGAATCTGGGTCCCCACATGTGCCAGATCTAGCACTGAGCTGCATCCTCGACCCCTGGCAGTAATTTCCAAGTGATTGTCGCTGCCATCCAGGCAGGAGCATTCAAAAAAGACACTGTAGAGAAGGCACACTTACTTGCACTGGGCGTGGAAGTACTTGATCAGATTCTGAAGCAAATCCACTCCCTTTTTAACCTTGATTTCATTGACCTTCAGCAGATACTGTCGAGAAATAAGAATCAGATGGGATGTTTTGTTTTGTTTTGTTTTGTTTTAAAAAGAGCAGACAGTTGCTTAACATGAAAGACATTGGGAGTTGCTTTTGAAACAGGGTCTCCTGTAGCCTCGGCTAGCCTTGAAGGAGGGCCTTTAATTTCTGATCCCCTGGCTTCCACCTCCCACACCTGGGAGGTGCTGGGATTACAGGTGTGCAACACTACATCTGGCTCACGCTGGGCTGGAGACTGGCCCCAAGGGCTTGTGCATACTATGTGTGTACGCTACCAACTGAGCCATACCCCCTGTTGGAGACTGAGTCTGTCTTCTTGAACAGCTTGTAGACTGGTTGGGGCTTATGGTAGATAGACACTGAATACTTTTTGCATACATGACTAAATGGTTCTGATGGCCAGGTAATTCGATTTTTAAGAACCACTTCTCCTAACCGGATACTCTAGCCCATCGAGGCAGGACAAGCCTCCTGGTTGCATGGAGGGAGGATGCCTAGAACGAATGGGAGCCTCTAACTGTCTTAGATCTTATGTTCATTCTTCCACCTGGGTCCTGTGATGCTTCATTTGAGACACTGTCTGTCTATGTAGCCATGGCTGTCCTGGATCTCAGATCAGTGGTATTGCCACCCTGCTCAGCTTCAAGTCCCCTTCTTTGTCACCTCACTGTCTTCAACACTAACTGCAAGAATCCAGTACTTGAGAGGTTGTTTTGTTGCTGACCCAAAGCCCTTTCCCTAAATATGAGTGCTAAAAAAGGTAAACTTTAAGGTAAATTGTATCAAAGCCACTTCCAATCCAGTGAATCCACTACGGGCCACTTAGCAGGCATTATGAAATGCACGGATTCCTTCCTTCAAAGTATAGAGAAAGGACTCTATAAATCCCCCTCCCCACTAAGAGGCCACATCTCATCTTCAAGACAGGATGGCCCAGGAAAACCTGCCAACCTGAGCTGAGCCCCATGAGTTCCCAGAGTGTAGAAACTCTCCTAGGCTAGCTGTACAAGCCAGCCGGGGGACAGGAAGCCACCCCAAAACCATAACAACAAATGTTCTTCTCTCTGTAAGAACTGCCTCTGTCCTCTTCTTCCTTTTTGATAGTTATTCACTGTTAATTGGATGTCTGGCAGTGGCCCAAAATGATACAATCGTTAATAAAATGCTTGGCAACCTATCAAGACTTAAAATGTGTACTCTCTTTGACCCGGAAATTCTACTTACCGGAACTTATTCTAACAGAAAATCAGAAAAGCATACAGAGATGAATAGGAAGGAAGGTTTATAATGGCTTTTTTTTTTTTTTCCTTAAATAGTGCCTGGTTTAAGGGGGTATGACAAGTGCTGGGGATTACACTAATGCAGAGCCTCGGAGAGACACGGCCATTTTCACTCACAGTAAGGCACAAAACCAAAAGGTCTGCATGCTCTGTGCTCTCTGATCTCTACATAAAGGCCCTTGGGGTCAGCCCCACTGCTACCCCTTTTTCAAGCACAGGCCACAGGGAGCAAGAACCCGAGGGTAGGTGATATCTGGGAACTAGATACCAAGGATGTTATTGGGTGCCATGAATATCTTCTGGCTGACTCCTCACTCATCTCTTTCACTGACTCCACAGGTGCAATAAAAACTCCTAAAACCATGAAAGAGGTTAAGTGTTGTAGCCATACTGTGAGAAAGTATGGGAGGCAGAGAGGATATTCTTTAAGTTCTCTCTTCTTAAAAAGGGGGAGGACTGTGTGTGTGTGTGTGTGTGTGTGTGTGTGTGTGTGTGTGTGTGAGAGAGAGAGAGAGAGAGAGAAATAACAGGAATTGTGGGCAGCCTGGCCTGGATGAGCCTTCCCCTCACAACTGAGCAGCAAGTGCTCTTAAATTGTGAGTCATGTCTCCAGTCCTCTCTCTCTTCCTTTGATAAAGGCTGGTGTTAGACTAACCTAAGCTCACACACCAGTCAGTAGCATACGATTCCTTCACCAAAACAAACCTTTAGTACAGAACTGCAGCCCTGTGCCCTAGCTGGTCTGTCACCAAAGCCGTGGGTCTCAGCTGAGAACACCCTGTTGGAGAGCAAGTCTGCACCGGTGGCTCAGCCCGCACCACACGGCTTCCCTGCTCTCGTCCTACCTCACACATCTGCAGCTGGAAGAACCGTCTTTCCTTTTCCATCTCCTCTGCAATCTCAGCCCCGCTTATTTCCGTACGGATCATCCCATGCAGCTTGGCGTGTTCCTTTTTCTCCTTTTCTATTTTGGTTCTATGTATGAAGAAAAAGCAAGAATAAATCAGGAGGGCTTTCCCACACAGTGCTCCCCACCGGAAAGCTTCATGGTCATCCCCTGAGATAAATGCTCACCACCCTCTTCAGAGCAGGCGGCCTCTTAACCCTCACAGAAAGCAAACGGCCGGTTTTCATAAAAACATGTCAGACTTGGCCTTCCTGCAGCTTACTCACCAGACCTACCTAAGCGCACCTTTTGGGCCTGATCTGTGTCTGAGGAGATGAAAGACCCACACGCACCTTCGTGCCTGATCACCAGGCCTCTCTCTGAGACCTCAGATAGCATCCTCCATGCCTCATTTAGTAAAGCTACATGCTACTCCACCTTCCACAGTGCTCCTCACGACAGCATGGTGCTGCTCATCCGCCCTTCATGCCCCTTTCCACGGTGACCTCATGCTCAGTTACATTACCTAAAATGTCACATATACAGTTCAGGTATAGACTGATCACCACCAAGGGAAAGGGAACCACACAGAAACATCGGCCACAGCTCTGGATCTAAAGGCTGGTGGCACATGGAGACACGGCTGGCATTTTCTTTAAAAACTGTTTGATGACAAAATAGGCTACTTGAGGGTTCCCCGCTCATCACAGGAAGTAGAACGTGAGCATGTGTGTACGTGTTGTCTGTCTGCTATATATGTCGAAGAGGCAAGGTCATCTGTCCTTCACTCTTTTGTCTAGGCTCATGGAGTAGACCCAACAAGCTGAAGGAGAGAAGAATGTGAAGAACCAGAAGGCCATTTGGCAGGGACATCGTTCAGTGAATTCAGGCACCTCAGTGGAGCTGTGACCATGAGATATCGGGGCCTCTGGACTCCTCCTAAAATTCTAAAGTTGCTGGCCATGTATCTAAATATTCAGTACAGAGCTGCTGCCCAGGAATCCTGAAGACATCTTAAACCTAGTAATTACACATGGCACGGCCTCTTGGGATAGAGGAACCGCCCATGGTTGTGGGTTTAAAAAAAAAAAAAAAAAGCTTTTTGATGTATCCTAGGATTGCCATGTGTTTAAAAGGTTCTACCCCCTCCACACCAGACTCTGAAACTCTACTTGATTCTGTCCTTTCTCTTCACAACCACAGGCCTCTCCATTCACACTGTTCTCAGTAGTCACCCACCCCGCTCCAACCACCCACAGTCCTAAGCGAGTTCATGGAGGGAGGAAGTGCACGCAGATACAGCAGGACAGATGTTAGTCAACACCCCTCCTGACCCTAGCTTGAGATCCCCTTGCTGGGTTAACTAAGCGGCAGTCCCCAGCAATTGGAAGCAGCAATGCCCATCCCTGCTTACGTCACTGAACTTATCACAGTTAAAAGAGGCTGAGGGAACAGGGCTGGGAGTCTCTCTAGGTAGAACAGACTGCTGGGTCCCCCAGTTTCAAGTCTGAGTGGATGCCACCAGTCAAACGCCAGGCCTGAGATCCCGGCCATTTCCAGACAGAAACGAAACATTGCCACAGGTGGAATGAGCATCAAGGTGCGGCTCGGACGTGCACTTTGTGATGCTTCATTAAAGAAAAAAAATCTCAGGATGGCTTAAAAAAAAAAAAAAAAAAAAACAGTCCGGTTAAAACATAAGTCACATCTGAAGTGATTTCCTTCCTAGCCATCCTCACTGCACCAGAGGGTTTCATACGAAAGTTTCTTTCCATTCAGCAATGCCTCCAGCCCCCAGAGAGATTACAAAGTAAACACAAGGCATTTAAAAGAATTGTCTTTCCCCGGTATTTAAATAACTGGAAGTCTTTAAGGGGCCCCCTCACTAGCTTCTTCTGGCCAGTCCAGTTCTGCCTGCCTTCCGAAGGAGAAACCAATGAGAGGTTCTCTAACTTCCTGCAGCTGACTAGGAGAAGCCTGTTCTTCAGTGCACAGTCGGTCAGGTCTCAGGGTCACAGAGCCCCGGCCACTACAGCCTCCTAGCAACCAAGTAAAACTGAAGAAAAGCCCAAGGGACTTGCTGGTGTTTCAGAGAAACAGAGACCCAGAGCTTAGAGCACACTTCAAACAAACAAACAAACAAACAGTTTATGGAGGTGTGGCTGTCTGTCTGTGTAACTGCGGACGCAGGTGTGTCCTGGTGGGCATGCGGAGGTCAGAAGACAGCCTCAGGTGTCAGTTGGTTTTGCCTTGTTTGAGACAGACTCTCTGGTTTGCCACTCTGTAACAGGCCACCTGGCCCACAAACTTCCAGGAATTCTCCAGTCTCCATCTTCCATCTTACCCCAGGAACACTGCAATAACAGACACCCACTACTGTATGTGGAGATTCAAACTTGGGTCTTGTTTAATGGGTCACCAGGAAGACAGTGAGAAATCCTGTTCTATAACTACTAGGAAGAGCCACCACCTCGAATGCAGACAACGGACACAGAGGCACCTGTCATCATGAGCCTCAGCAATACAGCTTTAGGCAAATTCTTTCCTGGATTAGGTTTATTATTAAGCAACAAAAACCTGATCTAACACTGAAATCTCGAATTACCTACATTAAGAAGATAAAATTTAAAGCACTCACATTTTTGTTTCATAATCCTTCCAGGCTTTATCAAAGGGCTTTTTCAGATCCTGTAAACAGAGGAACATCGAGTAAGTTCAATTAATCATTAACTTCTGTGCAAGACAAACATCCTTATCCCTAGACTGGTTCTGCACAGGCCACAGCCTCTGAAATCACGTGTGGGAGCCTATGAAAATAAAACCAGATGCTTTTGATAAACTAGGGGTGGGCTGGCCAGCCTTCTTTTTCCCTCTTTCTCACTTTAAAATACATATTATTTTAAATATGCAACGTGCACAAAAAGCAGGCAGTTAGTTCACAAGCCCGCTCCCAGGTTGCTTAGCCCCCTGTGATGTCATCACTGGTCACCGCCACCAGGGGCCAACGCTGTGCTCTCTCTCCACCTCTCTGCCTTGCTTTCTTTCCTGGGAGTCTTCCACTGTATCTTGCTCTCTTGCTCTCTATCTTCCTCCAATAAACTCCTTCTTATCAGATGTGCTGCGTGCACAGCATCGTTTTTTTCTATAAATGCTAACACATGCCACATGCCTACCATCCATTTTCACTTCTGCCCGCATCCCGTTCTCCCGTTTCCTTGGGCTTTTCTTCTGCACTTTTCTGTTTAGAACTTAAGATTTATAATTTAGGTTTTTTGTTTGTTTGGTTTGGTTTGGTTTTTGTATTTTCGAGACAGGGTTTCTCTGTGTAGCCCTGGCTGTCCTGGTTTTCACTCTGTACACCAGGCCGGCCTGAAATTTATAGAGATCTGTCTGCTCCGCCTCCCAAGTACTGGGATTAAAGGCTTTTGCCGCCACCATCACCACCACCCAACCAAGATTCATGATTTCTAATAAGGCTTGGTTATAAAAAAAAAAAAAAAAAAATTTACTGAGGCCTTTAAGTCTACCATAAGATTCCCACACAGTTCTGTGGCCTTCAACAAGATTCTCTTCTGTGTTTAATTTTGGCGTCTCCAGCAGCCACATAAGTTTTTCTGTGAAACTGCCCTCCTGAAACTGACAGCCCGGCACTTGGTGTGGATCCATGCTTCCACTATGGGTCACGTCTTTCCTCTGTGGAAGGCAACCTCATAGCCCTTGTTTTTGTTTTTCTCCTGGTAAATCAGCTGGCCTAACTTCCAGCCTCCATGGGGAAAAAAGTAATGTCCCTTGTGGTCCTAACAGTTCTTTCCTTTCAAGGGACAAAGCAGGAGGTCTAGGCAGAGGTCCCCAAGATGGGCCAGACACTTTTCCATATGTTCGTAAATGAGACCCAAAAATCACATGCACATACAAAGACCCGGGTCTCTCAAGGACCCAGCCAAACATCCTTCTTGCCCCAAGGACTAATAATAGTCCCTACTTTCACTAAGTACTACAAGGCCTTAGTGGTGTAAGTGTCCAGGCTTGCCCAAACAGCCAGCATCTTCTGGAGGTCAGACACGTCGTCAGCTCATGCTTATGAGACTTTCTGTCCCTCCCTAGCATCCTTTCTTCGGAGTAAATCAGCAACGAAGCAGCTAGGAAGCCAGATCCCACTGCTTCTCCTTGCTCCTGTCATGTGGAGGAACCCTCAACTGCCTCATATCCCTACCCTCCAACCCCCCTCCATGCCTCACCCCCACCCCACCCCCACCATGGTCTTCCTTTACCACCAGCAACAGAACAACCCAAAGGCCAAGAGGCACCACTGTTCCCACATAAGGTGGCATCAAAGTGTCAAATTAAAGGAAACAAAACAGACGCCATCCCTGCGGCCTCATGCGGTGGGTGGAATAACAGCAAACAGTGCTGTGATTCCCATGATGTCAAAACAACCAGGGTTCAGCTCGTACCCCTTTGACGCCTTTCAGGTCTCCTTTCAGCAAGCTGTCCAAAGGGAAGGAGATGATGTTGTTCATATTCTGAATCTAGAAAGGAAAAGAAAACAGAAAAGACGTTCAACTTTCTCTCTCATCCAAAGCAAAGATAACAAAGGTGATGGAAGGGACATCGGTAATGATTTACCTTCACGGGAAACCCGGCCCAGCATGGTGCGGTGGGTGGCCTTACCCACCTGCACTCATTTTGTTTTAGAAGTGAGCACATAGCTAATGAAAGAACTGGATCTGTGTGCTTCCACGGTAAGAACCTTTTGTTAAGTTGTGAGAAGTTATTACAATGAGTAAAACCTAAGCCTGTCTGAGAACCAACAATCAATACGAGAATCAATCAGTCAAAAGTCTGGAACACAACCTACTTCCTTACCCCCTCAGGGCTATGTGTGGGCCCAGCTAGCATGCTCCCAACATGATGGGAATGAGAGGAAGGGAGATCAGGGGTTTTTCTGTCTGCTGGGAAGGCATGTGAGTGAACGCTGAAGGCGGTGGGTGAAGAAATGAGTGTGTGGGGTTAGATGATAGACAGCAAAGGAGGGCTGTGTGTCATTGAGTGTGAGAGACAGGGTGCGTGTATGAGTGTGCTAGAGTTATGAGTGTCTGGGTGGGTGGGTGAGTGAGTGTGTGTGTGTGTGTGTGTGTGTGTGTGTGTGTGTGTGTGTGTGTTGTGTATAGGTCTGTAGCTGGAAAAAGGAGAAAGCTGAAAAAAGAAAGGGCAGGAATTGGGGAGTCAATCCCTCAATTTCCCTACAGCAAGAGATGCTGTCTTGAATTCTCACCATGGGGTGAGTCAAACCCTCCTGACACACTTGGGGTTCGCTACAAGCAAGCAGAGCTGCTGCAAGGCCACCTCCAATGTGAGCTAAGTGGGAACAACAGAGCTCCAGCCTAGAAGCAGATACAAGCCCTGAACACTAAGATGCCTTCCCCAGATGGAAAATACGCTTGAGACCCACGTTCCGCCTCTCTGGGCTCAGCCTACCCTGCCACCATCAGCACACTATGGCAGCAGGTCCCATGTCTACACCACAGGAATAGACAAGAAGACAGGAGAAAGAATGGCAGAACTTCTGCATTCACGGGCACCCTCAGCGAAGGGAACTTAATTTTCAGAATGGGGAGCTAAAACATATGCACCATTTAAAAAGACAATTTGGAATATAACTGGGCTTAGTAGTGCACACTTTAATCCCAGTACTAGGGAGGCAGAGGCAGGTGTATCTCTGTGAGTTCCAGGACAGCCAGGATTATGCAGTGCGAACCCCGTCTTAAAAACAAAAGATAATTGAAATACGGTTACGAGATAGTAATAACCAGATAGTAATTTTAGTTACTGTGTGTTTGGGCACACTGATGACACATAAGTGTGTGAAGGTCAGAAGACAACTTTCAGGAGCTGTTTCTCTCCTTCTACCACATAGTCCCAGGGATTAATAAACTCTGGTCCTCAGGCTTGGCTGGCAGGAAGACATCTTTACCAGCTGCCATCTCCTAGCCCCTCAGCATATGAATTTCTGAGTAAGACTGGAACTCGCTTGAACAACGCTACAATTGCCAAAGTGTACAATGATGCTGGCATTAAAAAAAAAAAAAAAAATCACACTGCCAAATGAGCTTCACTAATGACCGTCATTTCCAAAATGACTTTTTTGAGTATTTGTTTGTGGTGGTTTGAATAGGAATGGCTCCCATAGACTCACGTGTGTGAATGCTTGGCCCCTACGGAGTGGCGCTATTAGGAGGTGTGGCCTTTTTGGAGAAGATATCACTGTGGTGGCCAGCTTCGAGGTCTCCTATGCTCAAGCTATGCCCAGTGTGGTACACAGTCTCCTTCTGCTGCCTACGGATCAAGATGTAGAACTCTCAGCTCTCTCCAGCACCATGTCTGCCTGCACGCTGCCATGTCTCTCATGACGATAATGGACTAAACCTCTGAAACTGTAAGCCAACACAGGGTAAATGTTTTCCTTGATAAAAGCTGCCACAGCCATGGCGTGTCATGGGGTCTCCCCACAGCAATAGAAACACTAAGACGCCGTTGCTTTAGTATTAGATAAGCCAGCATTTGTCATGGGCCTGGCATCCGCCCAAGGCATGCTGTAATCTGCTGTGACTTGTGAGGATTAAAGCTTAACAGATCAACTTTTAAATACTGTAACGCTCTGTTGAAAGTGAGGTCTGTGGATGACAGCATTGAACCAGTCTTTGCCTATGATTAATCCCTGAGAGCACCTGGGTTTCCATTGTGAACTGACAGGAAGACCCTGGGCAGGAACACAGGGCTCTGCAGAGGCTCGCCCCCCCCCCCCAGGTCAAGGACCACGGCAGACACCCTGGGGTGCACTTGACTACACAGCTCTCCTTGTTCCTGTCACCACCACCCTCCACTATCAGCTGCTTCACCAGGGGAGAGTCCCCAACGCCTCTCTGCTCTGCACCACACAACACAGCCCATGCTACGCCCAGCCCGCTTCACCTGCCAGGCACTTCCACAACCACACCCACGTCTCGGCTACCCAGTGCCCATCTCCTTACTTACACATTTCATCTCTTGTTACCTACCACAAGCCCTCCTTCACAGTCTTCCCAGATTCACCTGGGACCTTGTTGCTAAGAGATACTAAACTGCTTATTTGTACATGAGGCAACTGACTCCCTCTCAATGCAGCTCATCTGCCACTTTCATCCCCCATTCGGCTTCCTGAACTGTTTCCTTGGCTCAGGGCTTGTCCTCAATCTCTCCCCTGACGGCAGTGTCCTATTTTGTCCTCAAAGTCCAGAGCTGTTTCCCTCCTGGCAGACCTCACATGCCACCTTTCCCGGCAGCAAATGCTCTTTCCTCTTTCTCCATCACTCCCTAGGCTTTCCCTGTTCTGAATTTCTCCGGGTACTTGGCAGGCCCTCCCTGCATCTGGTATGTGCTATACAAACACCCCGCCCCACCCCCACCCCACGGCTCCCAGCATGAGGCTCCTGAGGGCCATGCTGGTGGGACAAATTAAGGAACTTTCTCTGAGCACCTAGGACCTGAGGCTTCATTTATAGACTGTAATGTTTAAATCAGATGTAGGTGGGGCGGCACATGCCTGTAACCCCAGCACACGAGAGGCTGAGGATAGGATTCCAAGTTCAAAGCCAGCCTGGGCTATTTAGCAAGACCCTGCTTCACAATAACAGACAACAACAAACTAGTCGACTATAATACAGCAAATATGTGTGTAAATATCAGTCCACCCATCAGTTGTTTTTTTTTTTTTTTTCAGTCTACTTTGCAAAACACTAAGAGAATAAAAAATCAAAGTCAAAGCAAGGATTATAAACTCTAGGGGTTAGGGTGTAGCTCGCCTAGCATGTACAAAGCCCTAGGTTCAATTCCCAACACTGCATAAACCAGGCATAGTACTACATACTTGTAATTCTAGCACTCAGGAGGCAGGGGCAGAAGGATCAAGAGTTCAAGGTCATCCTGGCTATAAAGCAAGTTCAAGGCTCTGAGATAAACAAACAAAAACCCAACAAACAAAACAGGAAGGAAGGTAGGTTTATATTGATAGTAGATGTAAGGTAAACCGGGAAGGTAAAACCAGGAAGAGGTGGGCAAAGTCTACAGGAAATAGACAAGTGTGAACAACTTGTAACTACACACACACACACACACACACACACACACACACACACACACAAACACACACACCGATTGTGTGTTTTTATCTTCATTTAAGAGTGCTTTAGGCTACGGGCACACAACCCTCTATGAAGGAACATTTAAAAATTACAACAGCTCCAGGTAGTGGCAAGGGGAAAACTGGGTAGGGGAGGGGGTAGGAGATGAAGAGGGAGACAGAATCAGCCCTAGGAAGGTGGCTTCACAGGGAGGAGAGCGGCCTCTAACGCTGGAGCCACTATGAGCCCTAAGGGAAGCACTGGGGGATTTCTCAGAGTCACTTTTATTTGCAAACTAGGGGAGCTTTTGTTGAGCATGGCCTGGGAAACCAGCTTTAAAACACAGGGAAGAGCTCTGCCTTCCTATAGGACTAGAAAGCAGCGTGCTTTATACAGAGCAGTATTTCGCCTGCCCCATGATCCATGGCCCACACCAGAGAGCCACCTATTTCTCTGGGCCCAAGTTCTAGAATGCACGTGGTGCTAAGGGACAGTGTCCTGCCCTAGAGAATGGATGCCAACTGCCTGTGCCTCTCCACATTTGCACAACCGAGACCCAAGTCAGGAGAAAGTTCCTCCCGTGGCTCGAGGCCTGGCTATTTCCATCTGTGCAGAAGCGCTTCTGAATGCCAATACTTTCAGCACAAGGTATAAAATTTGTTATGCAGCCCCACGAAGGTGTAACATACCACAAACCACACACTTTTCAAAATGTGTTATGAAATGAAATGAAGGCTCTAACACCCCTGAAATCATGCCAATATCCGATGTATAATACCACAATCATCTCCCAAAGCTGCCTGTGTGCACTCCTGGTCTCCAGGCGACTCCTCGCCTGCTCCTGACACCAAACAAAAGCGTCCATCTTCCAGCATTTCTTAGTATGTACTCCTTGCCATCTGGCTCCTTGAGCATCGCTTCCTTGGGATTCATTCATGCTGATGTATCTACCCATGGTCACTTCCTCCTTAACGCTAAGGTCTCCCCCATTGTGTGGACACACCACAATTCGCTCATCCTGCTGCTGACAGACTTTCCAGTCACTTCCAGTTTAGGCGCGACAACCAATACCACAAGCGATGATGCCCAGCGATCGATACCACTGTGATCACTATTGATACCACTGTGATCACTATCAATACCGCGATCACATTTGGGACAGGGACTCTTTCAAAGATGGCCAGGATGCCCTTCTTACAAGGTGATAGTTGAGCAGAGCTTGAAATACACAAGGCAAACCATGAGAGTGAGTCTGGTGAAGAACGCTCTTGGCAGAGGGAATGGCTAACAAAGGCCCTGTGCAGAAGTGTGCCTGCTGGCCTCAAAGGACAGTTCTCTGTGTTCCTTCTCAAAGCTGCTTGTCTGAAAGAATGGGCACCCAAGCAGAAAATTATTGGAGAGAAAATGGCCGGAACATAGCACCAAATGGCACAGGGGCATTTCATCTCATTTAACCATCACAACCCTCCTGACAGGTTCGCCCTGCTCTCCCCACTGAAGAGATAGGGGAGCCAGGCGGGGTGGAAGTAGAGCACTCATCTTGTCTCCTAAATCACAACTAGGAGTGGGTAAAGCTGGGCGAGAACTGGGAAGCCAGAACTCTTTTTACGGTTTTACAATGAGAACAGTTCAAAGCACCCCAGCCCTTCCCGAGTAAGAGGACTCACACCTGATATGGAACAAGCCAGGCTGGAGCCATCTCCTTCTGATCCATCCCCTTGCATGTACTGTGGCCATCACATATAAACTAGGAAGCTTCCTAAGCAAAACTTTCTAGCTCACTTTTGCTCTTGGTATAGGATGCTCCCCCTGGACAATGGTTGTCGGTGTCTTAGTCTAACTAACACACACACACACACACACACATACACACACACACGGTTGGGGATGCTCCAGGAAAGCCTAGTGCACAGATGCCCTCCATCCTGTCTCTGTCAGCAGAGTCACCTTGGTAAGTTTATTTAATTAGAAAGGGAGAGAGGAAGCTCACACTGATCTTGAGTGGCTAAAAGACCACGATGATGCCAGCTGCCAAAAATGCCCTGGCAACTTTCACACCAGAATGGGAGAGGGACAGCTTGCATGGCTTCTAGGACTCTGGGAACTGCTAGCAGCGTGTCAAGCACACAGTAGGTGCTCATAAAAGATGGGCATCGTGGAACCTGCTGGCTCATACAGTACCAGCTTGTACACAGCAAAATGCCCAGCCTGCTCCTAGGATCTGTCTCAGCCCTTCTCCCTGTGCCAGGGGGCCTAGGTAGCCTAACCCCTCCCACGACAGTGTCTCCCACTTTCTTGGACTTTGCCATGGTGGTGACACCTTTAATCCCAGCATTCGGGAGGTGAAGGTAGGTGAAGTGGGACACCCTTGTGCCAGGTGACAGGGAGACTCTCTTCTAGGTGAAGTGTAGGAGGGGCTGCCAGGCACACCATATACCAAAGGGACTCACTGCTGCTCCTGAAAACAGAGCCTGCTAGCCTGCTTCACTTGCAGCTACAGTGTCTTCTAATGCCAGGCAGCCACAAAGAGCAATGATGATAAAGGGACAAGATGTTTGGTGGACTTCCGGTTCCTCTTCTGGTATGAAAGGATGGAAATTCCTCAGCTCCGGGGCACAGTGGCTCTCACTCGGTAACTCCGCCCTCAGCCCCCACTTCCCTGGCTCCTGTTCTGATGGACTCTGGTCTTCACTTGGGCCAGTTCTGTGACCACGAGGGCCTTGTCCATGTCCCATTCTCTGCTATCAGAGGTGAGAATGTTCGTCTGCAGCTGACCTTGCAGGAGTCAGTCCTGGTCTGAGGCTTGTCACCTAAAAGCCCCTTCTCGTGACAGAAGCAGTCCTGGGAAAACCTCCCCAGGATTCTCATGTGCATCTGAGATGGGGAAAAGAGTCTAAGAACCCGAGCTGTCTTTATGTCTTGTTTGATGTCGGGGTGTTAGATTTCTGCAGCTGCCTGGTTTCTCCCTTTATTCTGCTCGACTGCTTGGGCTTTTAAGAGTGAGAGTCTTACCCCTCAGGAAGAAAATCTCATTTCATACCAAGTAGGCCTTCCCTGGAGCCATTCCAACTGCTTCAGAATCGTCCTTCCAGGCCTCCAAACAGGCAGGTGGTAATTATTATTCTTTCTGCAAAGAGGTGGAGCTGAGAGTCTCATCTATACTAAACTGCTTTTTAAATGTTTGTGGGAGATCAAAGAAAAGACTCTGAGAACATGAGATGGGCCAGGTGTGGCTAAAACGTGAGGCTTTGAAAACACACCCCCTCTTATAGGCAGGACACAATTTCGGGTGGAAAGTTTTGCGGGTGGAGTGCTGTCCCCATCCCTCCATCGGAAGTCTTGCCTGGTTACAGAAGGTGGCCATTTCAGGTTCCGTGTCCCTGTTGCTAGGAGTCTTAGCTAGGGTCACTCTCATAGATTCCTGGGAGTTTCCCATGTTCTAGGCTTCTGACTCGTTCCATAGCTGTGCCCCCCCACACACATACATTGATTTCAGTTTTGTTTCCCAGTTCTCTCTCCCTCAGTCCCCCACACTTGATCCTATTCCCCTCCCTACGCCACCTCCCATCCACTTCCCTCCCTCCATCTACCTCTGATGTCTGTTTTATTTCCTCTTCTGAGTTAGATTTAAGCATCCTCTCTTGGGTCCTCTTGTTCCTTAGCTTCTTTGGTCATATGGAGTATGTTTATCCTGTACTACATGGCTAAAATCGCTTATTTTATAAGCGATTATAATTTATTTATTTAATACTCATACATGGTATGAGTACATACCATGTGTGCCTTTCTGGGTCTGGGTAACCTTACTCAGGATGATCTTTTCTAGTTCCTCTATTTGCCTGCAAATTTCATGATGTACTTGTTTTTAATAGTTGAGTAGTATTCCATTGTGTAAATGTACCACATTTTTGTCATCCATTCTTTGGTTGAGGGACATCTAGGTTGTTTTCAGTTTCTGGCTATTAGGAATAAAACTGCTATGAACATAGTAGAGCAAAATTGTCCTACCTATAAAAGGCCCAGTGATAAAGATGAAGCAGAGAGTGAAAAAATGACCAACAATGACTGGCCAACTTGAGACCCATCCCATGGAAGAGAGCGAACTCCTGACACTATTAATGATACTCTGCTATGCTTGCAGACAGGAGCCTAGCATAACTGTCCTTTGAGAGGCTTCACCCAGCAGCTGATGGAAAGAGATGCAGAGATCCACAGCCAAACATTTGGAGCTTGGGGAAACCTATGGAATAGGCAAAGAAAGGACTGAAGGAGCCAGAGAAGTCAAGGGCATCACAAGAAAGAATGCAGAGTAAACTAACCTGGGCCCATGGGGACTCACAGAATCTGAACCACCAACCAAAAAACATGCCTGGGACAGACCCAGGCCCCTGCACATAAAAAACAGATATGCAGCTTGGTTTTCATGTGGGTTGCCTAACAATTGGAGCAGGGGCTGTCTCTGACTCTGGTGCCTGCCTTTGGCTCCCTTTCCCCTAGCTGGGCTGCCTTGTCTGGCCTCAAGAGGAGAAGATGTGCCTAGTCTTACTCCAACTTGATGTGTCAAGGCAGGCTGATATCCATGGAAGGCCTCTCCCTTCTCTGAGGAGTAAGGAAGGTGAATGGGGGAGGAGATGGGGGAAAGGGAGAGGAAGGACAGGGAGGAGAGGAATGAAAGAGGGAGGGAGGGAGGGAGGGAGGGAGAAAGGGGGGAGGGAAGGGAGGAAGGAAGGAAGGAAGGAAGGAAGGAAGGAAGGAAGGAAGGAAGGGAGGGAGAGGTGGCAGGGTGAGGGAGAAAACATATCCCCCCAAAAAGGTGAATTCTCCCATAGTCAGCTCAGGAGTTGTGGCTCAGCTTTCCTATGGTTGACAGCGTCCACAAAGTAAAAGCTCTGAAGCTTAAAGCAAAGCACACGTCCTCAGAGACACCAGGGCCAGGTTCCCTAAGTTCCCAGGTCTTAACCGCCCCTGCGCAAGCCCTTCCCACTTGTTCAGGTTCACCAAGCTGTGCTCCTGGCAGGACATCCAGCCCTCAGGCTGTCTAACCACTGCACCTTCCCCTGCATCGCTTTCTTTCATGGTCCGTCCTTCGTCCCTCCAAGTACCAGCAAGCAGCCTCCTTGGGTGTCAATGGTGAAAAGCCTCATGAGTTTGGGTTGTGGGGCCTCATCTGAACCCCAAGACAGTCCCTCACCCCAGCTGAGGCCCCACAGATCATCTAGCTTATGCACCCCATGCTCACGAGGTGGTGGGACAAGCTCTCCCGCACTGCAGCCAGCAGAAGCGAAGGAAACAGGGTATCTTCAATGCGCACACTTGCCATACCAGGAATGCTACCCTGTCCTGCCCACTGAGACTTCCACTCTGAACAAAGTCTGACAGCGACTGAACTCGGTGTTGTTTTTTTTCTTTAAGTGCCGCAAATGGTACTCACCACAGCGCGGTGGGCAATGTGCCAGACACAGCACCTAGGCCCTGCCCTGCTCGCCTCCTGCTTTTACAGAAAATAAAAGCTGGGGAGAGGAGCTGCTTTGAGCTAGCTGTGAGCTTGCTGTGCAACTCCAGGCCCTCCACGCCCTTCGTTCTCCAAGAGGTTTTAAATTCATTTACGTTAAATCAAATAAGCAAACCACCAACCTAAGCACAGTGACAGTCTTTTGTCTGTAAGGAAGTATCTTCAGGAGAAGATGGAAGGGGGGGAGCAGCTGAAATGATCCTGCTCTCTGCCCTTCCTGTAATAAAACCATATACTCCATGCCCCACTTCCCGCCCACAGATGAGCTGTTTCTTCCCTTGTCAGGAGCTGAGAGGAGAAATGAAAACACTTTGCTGCCTGTGACCTCCACAGAGAGCATGACTGAGTCCTGACCTAGCCTTCTGGAGCCTTTAGGAGAAGCTGGGGAGAAAAACAGGAAGGAACTGCTGGGATATCTCCAGGGCAGGATCACAAACAGCCCTCTCGCCTGCTTCTTCAGAATCTTGTTCCCACAGCAGGGCCGGCACTGAGCCACCAAGCACAAGAAATGCCTGATTCAGCCCCATGCTACCAAGCACTGGCCACAGCTTCTACCCGCTCACGAAGCCTTTCTTTCTGACCTGAGATTCTTTAAATATCCATGGTAATTTCTGTGTATAGGGATGGTTTGTTTGTTTGTTTAAGTATAGATTACCTTTTAAGTCTGAAGTATATTCATTAGATAGTACCAATCTGGATGCCTACAGTCATGTGGCATTAGAATGGACCCCATAGACTAGTATATTTGAATGCTTGGTCCCAGTTGGCAGAACTAAATCCTTCCAAGTAGCTGATGCTCTCTCTCTCTCTCTCTCTCTCTCTCTCTCTCTCTCTCTCTCTGCCTCATATGGTACATGCTGGCCTATCACCATGCTCCCCTCCTGATGGTCATGACCTTTAACCCCCTAGGACTATAAGCTAGCTCCCAATGAACTCTTTCTTCTCTAAGTTGCTTTGGCCATGGAGCCTCTTCACAGCAACAGGAAAGTATACTAGACATCACCCAGAACACACCAGTCAGAGGCCCTTAAGAAGATAACTGAATTTACCCATTCCAACCTGCCAAGTTAAAGTGATATTAAAGGAAAAAACAAAAACAAAAAACCACAACTGTAAACTATTCCAAATTTACCCACTGTGAATATATATATGTATACACACACACAAACATATATATATATATATATATATATATATATATATATATATATATATATATATATATATATATAATTTTTTTTTTTAATAATTTTAGGTTCCACAGGAGCCAGAGAACAAGCTATCCTGGCCAGCCCCTGCACACACCGTAACTGCACACACAGCGAGCACTAACCAGGTTTTTGAAGAGTGCAGTCAACTCCTTGGTGAACACAGAGAACTTCAGAAATGCGCTTCCTAAGTCTGGGTCATCTCTGCATACACAGTTGCCACCGAACTTCTCCAGAGCCTGGGTGTACTGCTCCTCGTTCTCCACGTGTGCTGTAAGAGCAAGCGGAGGGGCCATTAATATACCGACCAAGCAGGTCCTTCTCAGTCACAAAGACCAAACACACTCCCCAGAATCAAACATGGAGGACGTCCTCAGAATGAAACACTGAAGAAAAGTCAGGTTGCGGAAGCAGAAATACCATTACTAGTCCAAAATGAAACCATTATGCCCCAAAAAACAGCCAGTGACATGAGGGAAAGGTTCCCTTAGTCTACAGCACACCAGAAGACCCTCAGAAATATGCCATTGCCCCATGGCGACCCAGACTCCTCTCAGCCCAACCACCGCAGCAGCTGCTGGTCTGAGAGAGGCCCCAGCCCCCTCTTAGAAATGTAGAAGACGCTAACTCCAGGCTATACTTGTCTGCACCGAGTATAAGGCCACAGAAAGAGCAAACTCTCATTCCTCTTACCACCAGACTCAAGAGAACAGCCTGAAGAGTAAGAAACCTAGCCTTTGGGCCTCTAAGCTCAGTGGCTCCACCCGTCCAGAACATCAAGATTCTACACAGAAGGGCCAGTGAAGTGGCCTAGTTGGTGGAGTGCTTGCCTAGTGTGCACCAAGCCCTGGAGCACCACCCGAACCAGGTGCTGTGGCCCAACCTGTAATCCTGTTACTGGGGAGGTCTGGGCAGGAGAAGCCCAGGTCATCCTTGGTTACACAGCAAGTCTGGACTAGGTGAGTACATGTCCAAAGAAATAAAAATGTAAATGAAGTCATACAACGGTGTCTACCAGCTACAGAAGTCAGAGTCACCACTCAGATCTCTGACTCGAGGAGACAGTAAGAACACTGAATTCCCCCTCTGCTAGGCAGGCATTTTCAAATGAAACCAGCCAGCCTGCAGTTGAACTTTCATTCACATGAATCTCTCTTCCTGGACTTCTGTCTAGATTAGAAACTAAATTCAATGCCCTACCAGATGAGGTTGAGCAAGAAAATGCACAGCACAACAGAGTATAGACCCTGCCAGGTGGAGATGGTCCACAAACTCGGACTGTCTCATCAGTGAATGATCCTGAAGGCCCCTCTGTAGTCGTCTTCCTCCGGAGCGTAGAACCATTGCTCCCTAAGGCCAATGCCTGGCCTACAACTGCCAACAGAGGGACTAGTCCCTTTTAAGGGCAGCCCTAAACCCGGAGTCAATCCTCTGATCTATGAATGATCTGTTCACCCACCGCCAGAGAGGCGCCACATCCTTGACCTCCACTGGCACCTGCCTATTTGTGGGGATGCTGAAGCTGATCTAGCAAACACTGGAGAAAATTAAATTTCGATGCCTCACTCTTCTTATTTTGGAAAGCATTCCAGGCTCTAAATGGCGCTCAGTGGTACTGCTTACTTAGCATGTACAGAGCCCCAAGGTTCATTTATCAGCACTGGGATGGGGAAGTTCCAGAAACAGGCCCAGGAATTCTAGAAAATTAAATTTCTAGACTATATTAAGTAGGCAAATTAACACACACACACACACACGCTCGCACACACGCACGCACCCTCTTAAATTATGTTGGTATCATATGAGATGCCCTCAGAAGATGTGGGCTCCAGTTCTGTGGCTGCCAGTGGGCGCTTGTGTGAATGACAGGCAAGGGTCATCCTCACTAAACCTACTCTACCAGTTCATGAACGACAGCTACTTGCCGGACTCTGGCGTCAGAATATAGAAGGATGCAATGCAGAGCAAGGACACACAGCACACACAACCAATACCACAAAGAGCAGAAACAGCGGCAAAGGACATGTATATGGAGTATAGACCGTCACGTTTTTCTACCTGTCAAACTTTCCTGTACAACACTAGGAAACTGGGGCGCAGGGAGATCAAATGGTTATCTGATCCTGGTCAGTCCCAGGAAACAACACTACAGATGGCACGGCTGGGCTTCGGCCCTACCTATGTCTGGCTTCCCCAGCCTGTTCCTCCCTTCTCTGACACACTGATGCTTCCAACCAAAAATGGCTGACCTTGGACCAGCAGGACAGCTCAGCAGAGGGGAAAAGTGTGATCTCTGCAAACCTGACAGCCAGGGCTCAATTCCCAGCTCCTACATGAGGGTGAAGAGAGAGAATGGACCCTACAAAGCGGAACTATGATCTCTGTATGTGTGCTGCTGCGTGCACGTTCTCACACGCAGTTAATACGTACCATTTTAAAACAACCAAAAATAGCTTACCTTGCTAAAACTAAATGGACTCAATTTTTAGATCTTTAAGGTCCATTTCACAGGTAGGTCAATAATCCCTATCTCTGTGTGTAAGTCCAACACAGGTGGTGAATTATGAAGAGCAGGCCCTTCTATTTAAAAAAATAAAACTTTTTTTTTTTTTTAACTATTTCAAAGTTAAAACATAGGCAAGGCCCAATATGGTTTCAGCCCAGAGCTGATGGCCACAGCACATATCTGGTGCTAGCCATGTCCACTCGGCACGCGCCCGCGCACGCATGCGAGTGTGTGTGTGTGTGTGTGTGTGTGTGTGTGTGTGTGTGTAAGAGAGGAAGAGAGAGAGAGACTGTGTCTGTGTCTGAGTGTGTGTGATGGGCACTGCCTTCATATAAACTCAAATCAATGGAAGCATCCACTCCAGCCTGTATGCTCTGCATCTCTGTGTCTTCCTAGGATGCCCGGGGCAGTGCCCACTGTGAGAACCGCCAGCTCGCCTGCAAGCATGATAATTGATTGCTCCCGATCATCCAAGTTGGAAAATTTCCTTCCAACAACTGAGAGCACTCCAATGCCTTTATCATTCTTTTGCCAGAAAAACAAACCTTAAAATAGGAACCTAAAATAAATAGCCTGGGAATAGAGTTTCTGGAAAGATCCCAAAATGAATCTCTCGGCTTTTATTTACAGAACTGAGATCTGTCTTACGGGACACTCACTCTCTTACCTCCCCCTGCTTCAAATACATATTCTGCTCCAGTTCGTAGGCTCTCTCCTCGGGGAAGCTCTGGAAGATGGGACTCTGAGCTGCAGGAAACACCCTGGGATAAGTTTCCACATCTTGCCAGTTCTCTCTGCACATGTTCTCATCTCCCACACCTCAAGGCACGAAATCCAATCTATCCAAGAGACGAATGAACGAGGACACACTCATCCAGCAACCTATCATGACATCTTTACACACGAGCAGATAGGAAGCCTAAGAGGCGCGGGTTAGGTTTTGTCTTGTGCTTTTCAGCTTACCTGACTGAATCACAAATGTGATTGAAGCCGAGTTCAGTGGCGCATGCCTTTGACCCCAGCACTCAGGGAGGCAGGGGCAGGCAGATCGCTGTGAGTTCCAGGCCAGCCCAGTCTACAAAGCAAGTCCAGGCCAGGCAGGGCTACAAAGAAAAACCCTGGCTCAGGAAAGGGGGGGATGTGGTTTAAGAAAAATTATTTGATCTAAAAAGGCACTGAGAAGGGACATGTGGGACAAAGGTCCCAAGGATGGGTATGAATCACCAAGAGGAGACAAGGAAGTGTGAAGCCCTGTGAGCCCTGGAGAAGCTTGTGTATTTGATGGCTGTTAACATCTCTTTCTAAGTTCCTGCCTGCATCCAGCCCTCAACACTGAAACCAAAACCAGGCAGCATGTATCCCCTGTCCATCCATATTCACTACCCTGTCCCTTTCTAAGGATGCTGAGAGAGGACCTTCCCTAGTCCCCCCCTCTACAGAGAGCAAGTCAGGGCTTAGAGAAATCGGCAACAGTGAGCCTGGGAAGCCAGAGCAGACCTGTAGCTTCCTGCCTCCCAGCCTGATGCTGCTGGCTAAAACAAAGGTCACGCCCTTCCAGTCAAGCCAACAGCTCAAAGAGCCACCACCGAAGAGAAAAGAAAATCCAGTGGGGAGTTCATACACCAACCTGGCCCCAACCTCCTCATCACCCCGAGGGCCACTGCAAGCCCCTGCTCCACACAAGGCTGGGCTACCTGGCTTCTGGCTGAGAAGCACCTGCTGATGTGGCCCATTCGAGCCACCCAGATAGCTGGGGGGAGCATCCAAGAAGATACTCACCCTCCACGGTAGCAGCACTGTGAGACACCCCACAGACAACATAATTAATATTCAAACGTGCACCACATGTTCACAGAACAACATTCCAGAGGAGAGGTCACAGCCTCAGCCCTCCACATCAACCAGTTTCAGATCTAACCGGAAGTGCACAATTTCTAAGGGAATAAGGTAAACTGAGGTGACCTCACTTTCTCATAGGTCATTTCCTGTCCCAGGGGAGAGCCGGTTGTAGAATTCATTTCTAGGATCAGGCCCAGATGAGGCACTAAGAGTAACCTTCCAGCTGATGACTTGAGTGATCTGTAATAAGGTCTTTAACATGTCCACGCTCTGCTTCAAAGGGTCCATGTAAACCAGTGGTTCTCAACCTGTGGGTCTCGACTATCAGAAAACACATATTTCCAGTAGTCTTAGGAACTGAGACACCACTCAGTAGCAAAGTTAGCTATGAAAAAGCAATGCAAATAAATGTATGGGGGGGGGGTCCTAAGACCATCAGAAATATGCATTTTCTGCTAGCCAGGACCCACAGGTTGAGAACCGCTGCTCTAAAGGGAAAGGCCGAGGTTAACAGAGCAGTGTATACAAGATGATTTACAGGCTGGAAATGGAAACAGTGCACAGTGCCAACAAGGCTGAGCTAGACGAGGGAAAGCACACCTACAAAACGGCCCTTGAAGGGTGTGTATGAGAGAGAGAGAATTCACACAAAGGCAAGCAGGGGGCATTGGATTCCCTGGAGCAGGTTCTATGGTTGGCCCAGTTGTGGGTACTAGAAACCAAACTCAAGTCCTCTGAAAGAATGGCATACATTCTTAAACCACTAAAGCCATTTCTCCAGTGCTGGGGTCAGCTTATTAAATCATCACATGGAATGGAGGACAGAAGACCCAATTTGAAAAGGGCAGAACATAAAATTAAACATGCAGTCTCAATTTTGTAAAATATAAGATTCAGGAAGGAGGCTGAAGGAAATGCACCAAAAGGAATGATGGGTAAAAAAACAAACAAACAAACAGCAACTACTCAGCAAACTGCTGCCTTTATATGCCAGACAACAGACCTCACACTTTCTGGAGTTTTCCTTTATGCTGTCTTATAGTTGAGGAAATGAACCAACCACCGTGCCAGTCCACCAAACCCCCTCTGTTTCTACACACCAGGAGAGCTAGCTACACTCACAACTGGATTTTCTAGGCCAAACTTAGCCATTCTCATAGTAAGAAAACAACATGAAGACGCTACTCTGGCTGCAGCGGCTGCATCACTTTAGCCTTCCATGCCTGTGCTGTCACAGCCAAGGTTGGAGAAATGGCTCCGCGGTTAAGCACACAGGGTGCTCTTCCAGAGGACCCGGGTTCATACCCTAGCACCCACACGAAGGCTCACAAAGGACTGTTAACTCCAGTTCTAGGAAATCTGTCACCCTCTTCTGGTTTCAGTGGGCACTGAACACACATGGCACATAGACATACATGTAAGCAAACACTCATAAACAAAGTAAAAATAATTCTTAAAAATCATCACAGTCTTTCTGGGTGTGATAGCACACACTTTCAATCCCAGCACTCACGAGGCAGAGGCACGTGGATCTTTGTGAATTCAAGGCCAGCCTGGTCTACAGAGTGAGTTCCAGGATAGCCAGGGCTACATAGAGAAACCCTATCTCTAAAGAAAGAGAGGAAAGATCACTGTAGCCTGTCATTCTCTCTCAAAACTTTCCCTGGAAGAGACAACACTAGCTAAGATCTCTGGCAAGACTGGCTTCAGGAGGACACTCCCTTCCAACCCTGCACTTTCTCAAACACCTGTAGCTCTTTCCACTCCAAAACTCCAAAACAGATGCCTCCCTGGAACGCACTGAGTCTGTCTGTGGTCAACACAGGTCTCTGGCAACGGTCAAGGCGTGGACTGACCACCACCAGTGGTCTCTGGGTACCCTCTGATCCTGCCTTATTAATGATCCTGTACTATCAGGGACAGCTCAGAGGAAAGGTGAATAGGTCACATAATGCCAATTACCTCTTCCAAACTCTTGCTGATCACGGTACATTGGAAGTCAAGTTGAAGGGTGCAGTGCTGAGACATCCACAAGTTCGTCATGTTGCTGGTTTCTGTCCCCTTAGAACATAGGCTATGGGTCCTGAAAACATGCTCGTGTTCATGTGCGTTTTCATTCTGGATTTCCTAAGCACCCATCATCTAAGCCCCGGTCATGTGGGAAGCCTATGGTACTAATGAACAAAGATTCCTATAACAGGCCTTGCCCTCAAGGAGCAAGCCTCTATTGCAGATTATTAAGGCTCAACTAAGTCTATTCTGCATAAACACAAAGGCTAGAAACAGAAATGGTGCCCAGAAAGTCATGGGCTTGGCATATGCAGAGCCTGGGCAGAGAGAGGCAGCAGCGGGTGGAGGGCCCCCTGGGACCGGATAATGAAGTACTCTCCCTAGGTAATAGAAAGAGCTGGAAGGTAATTTAAAGGGTCATAAAATCTGTGTTAAGAAGATGGATGAGGGGTGGGGAATGGGGGGTCTGGAGAGACAGCTCAATGGGTAAAAACGGTTGCCCTGCAGGCACAAGGACCTACGTTCATATACCTAGCACCTGTGTAAAAAGCCAGGTATGGTCACGCAAGCCATGCAGCCCCACAACTAGGAGGCAGGAACTCGCTGGCTGGCCAGCCTAGCCACAAGAGACAGCTTCAGGTTTAGTGAGAAAGCTTGTCGCAGGGAAACAGAGAAAGACACCTGATGCCCTGATGACCTCCACAGGCACACTGACACTGACGACACACCACAAACACACACAATGCGGCCTGGAAGCCAGACATGTGGCTCGCACCTATCATCCCGGCACTAGAAAGGCGGAAGCCGAAGCTGGGAGGCCAGGCTGAGCTACTTAGCGAGTATCAGGCAGACCTGGGCTAGAAAATAATATCCAAACATCTTGATTTTTTAAAAATGGGGGGGAAAAAAAAGCTGGAGAGAGGTGAGGTAAACTTAGATACAAGACAATGAGTAAAGCTTGAATCTGTCAGTACAAAAGTGTTGAAACATCCCAAGGTAGCTTTTACCCAATACTTGGGAGACAGAGGCAGGCAGAGTTCAAGACCAACCTGGTCTACAGAGCGAGTTCCAGGACAGTCAGAGCTACACAGAGAAACCCTGTCTTGAAAAAGCAAACAAACAAACAAACAAAACAAAAAACAACCCATGGTGACAGTGAACACACAAGGCAGGAACAGCACTGTAGGAAAAGAGGAAATCCTTCAGCACCGGAGGCCACAAAGGCTTCTGGGGGTTTCCTGAGAAGCCAGGACAGGACTCAATTGAAGATGAGCCCAGAGCACGTGACTCATCAGGGACTTTCCCTGGCTAGAGTCTGCTCTGAGCCCAGGTAAGGGCGCAGCAGACAGCTGTCCTCAGGCCTGTAATTCCCTGCTGTCCCGTGGCCAAAGTCGGGAGTGGAAATAACTTTCGCTGCACGTGACTTCAGGCAATTAGGAACAAATTTTACATCTAGTTGCATCCTTCTGCGGGAGGAAGCTTTCGGGCTGGCCAAGTGAGGCAATCAGTCACAGCACAGCATGTCTTTTCTACCCAAGCCGCTTTGTGTCTCTTTCCTTTCCTTTTTTTTTTTTTTTGTGGGGGGGGGGGGGCGGTGTTCAGGACAGGATTTCTCTGTGCAGCCCTGGCTGTCCTGAAACTCACTTCTGTAGACCAGGCTGGCCTCGAATTCACAGAGCTCTGCCTGCCTCTTCCTCCTGAATGCTGAGATCAAAGGCGTGCGCCACCATCACCCGGCCGGGCCTCTTTCCTTTTGATTTTATTATTTCATCAACCGGGGGGTACATTTCCCATCTCTTCCAACGATGACTTGGCAAGAAGCCCTCCCATCCCCCCTCCCCACCTCCAAGCCAAGGAGCCAGGACAACACCTGGGGTTTGATGAGAGATAGTCATAGCCGTTCACAAGTCAAGAGTCCAAAGCCTCACTCAACAGTTGCCACTGCTGGCAAGTGGACCAAACAGGGAAGGAACTTTCCTCTGCCACATCTGCCAGCTGAGGAAACGGGTTGGGATTCTGCACGGTGATCTGGCCGACACATTGCATTAAGGCATGCAGTGCCGGGTGACAGTGTCCACCTGGGAAGTGAACAGTTTGCATGGCCAATGGTTCTTTACCTTCTGGCTCTCAGAGGCACTAAGAAAATTCACAGGAGTATTCTACATTGTCTCTCTAGACCAGTGGCTTTCAACCTTCCTAATGTGTGACCCCCCCCAACATAAAATTTTCATTGCTACTTCATAACTCTTAATTTTACCACTTGCATTTAAACAATGCAAATATTGGTGTTTTCTGATGGTCTTAGGGACCCCGATGGGGTCTCGACCCACAGGTTGAGAACCACTGCTTCAGACACATTTACTATATAGAAGTTGGGGATGCTCATATCCTATTAAGCCTGGACTGAAGAAGTCAAGGTATGATGAGCCTCCATTTCCCATAAATCAGACCTATACCCACAAGTCTGACTCAGGTCAATGCTGAAGGCTTGCTGTTCCTGTGATTAACATGCCAATCACTGCTGACAGGATTCCCTCAGCAAGTCACTGTGTGCATTCCAGTCATTGTATGTAAGCACCAGACACAATGAGCTAGCAGCCACAGCCTGGAACTGGAAACACTTTCAGACTGCAATCCCTTGTCAGCACCTCTTCTCCAACCTGCTGCCAGAACCTTCCAAGGAGCAGCTACACAGTTACTTTCTCCATTGTGCTTGAGTCAAAACATGCTCTCCTAAAACCATTTCTTAGGAAAAAAAAAAAAAAAGTCATTGAGTGGTGGTAGCACACGCCTTTAATCCCAGCACCCAGGAGGCAGAAGCAGGTGGATTTCTGAGTTTGAAGCCACCCTGGTCTACAGATGGGAGTTACAGAATAGCCAGGGCTGCACAGAGAAACCCTGTCTCATGGGTGTCCTCTCCCCTCTTAAACAGAAAGTCCCAGGTCCTCCTTCAGCATTTCTCTAAAATGAGCTTCCTCTGTCCCTAAGTAAGACTCATAGGAGCCTATAACTCAATGAACTCACACTGCCCTGGGGGCACCCAAGACTCACCTCTAGCACAAGTGGCATGTGCTGCCTTATACTAAACTGGTGACCAGCCAGAACCACCGACAGACTGCTCAGCGGGATTGCCAGGCTCGGGAGGAGCTGATGTAGGATGCTTTCCTCTTCTGCATACCCTCACCAAGCCCTATCTGTGTTGCAGCTACCTCACCAGCCAAAGGTCAGTACCCAACTCACAGTGTTGCCACAAGGCTGACATTTATATGAGCCCACAGCCTGGCCCACAGCAAATACATAAACATGTGACTTCTGCTATCATTACTGCTCTGCCAACAAGTTTATGAAGGTCAACCCAGTATATACCATCTCATGATGTTACAATGTGCTATCTCTTTTTAAGAACAGAATTGTGTGCATAGATTTTATACCCTGCATTTCATCATAGAGTGTTCTCCTTCCAGTTGAACAGTCCCACCATCCAAAGCAGCTGACCCTGGTTTTGTCCCATGAGACGCTGGCTTTTTGGTTTTTGTTTTCCCGGCATGATAACAACGAGCATCTTTCTGCAAGAATATTCTTCTGCATATAGATTTCGATTTCAATGATGTGCACCACCTGTCGAGTTCTGAAAATTCCGTGTGTCCATTTTCAATGCCACAACCATGTAGCAGAGTCCCAGCTTTCCAGTATTCTTGCCCCCAACTTAGAAGGACTGTGATTAATTTTTTTTTTTATGTACAAGTTAGAAAACCATACCAGATGTGGTGCTTTCTTAACATGCAATAAAACTTTGGTCCCCACGATATTACATGCTTCCTCTTATTCAAAACAGGGCCGGTGAGGTGGCTCAGCAGGTGGCAGTGCCCACACCAAGCCACGTGGGGGAAGGAGAGAACAACTTCTACAAATTGTCCTCTAACGTCTTGTCTTGCTCATGGGGGTGTGAATATGTGCGCACACACACATACACACACACACGCGGGGGGCATGAAGGCTCATTTTCTTCAGTAGGTGGAAGACAGTGAAAGCTGCAGCTAAAATGAGCATTTCTTCCTCTGTCCCTTTCTATTTGGGGATGTGACACTTTCCCAGACGGCCTTCAGATTCCAGGTAAAGAGAACCCCGGTTCTCCCTAAGAACGCTCCACCGCAGTGATTCTAGAAGTGAAAATGAAGACTCCTGTTGCTTCCTCCTTGGTGGAGGTGAATTTTCCCGCCCGCTGATGTGTCAACCACAGATGAAAGGTTAGCTTCAACTTCCCAGCATAGAGGAAAACACCTTTACGCTGAGACAGAGCTTGGGAAACTTAAAGAGTAAGAGTTTTAAAATAAACATAAAGCAGGGTTTGTTTATCTTTTTAAGAAGTCAAGTAGAAGTCCACTAGGTTGAAAACACTACAGAAAGAGTTTCTTAACAACCAGCATTTAAAAAAAAAAAATCTGTTCATGAGACAGTCCACAAAAGCCATTCCCAGCAGAGAGCATCATCACTTGCTTTGGCATAAGAAAACCAATGTTCAGTAGACACAGGGGACACACTGATACCTTTCTGGCCCAGAAAACATAAACAAAGGTGGACTTCTCAAAGACCAGCTCTACTCTGGGGCACTGTTTTATGAACAAACACTGAAGCTCTAAGCAGATCTGTCTGGCCAGGGACTCCACAGGTGGGACCCAGCCTTGGTTTTAACCAGATCCACCTAGGGCAGTGGTTTCCACTCTTCCTAATGCTCCGACACTTTAACACAGTTCCTCTTGTTGTGGTGACTCCAACCATAAAACTGTTCTCGTTGCTACTTTGTAACTGTACTTTTGCTGTTACGAATCATAATGTAATCATTTTTGGAGATGGAGGCTTGCCAAAGGGGTTTCGACCCACAGTTTGAGAACCACTGCCCTTGTGCCTTCAGAAATGTTCTTTTAAGGTAAGGATTGGTGCATTAAAACAAAAACAAACAAACAAACAAAAAAACCCAAGGCTTTGTAGGCTAAGAGGCAATACTGAAGTGTTTGTGTACGTGTAGGGGTAAGAGAATAAAAACCGTTACGAGCGTAAAACACAGGTGGCTGAACTCAGTTTGCTGATCCCTGCTCCAAAACATCTCAGGCACTCCTTCCATACACACCCACAGAAATCCACACAGACCAGACGGTCTGCCGGAACGGACCCCGCTTGGATTTAAATTGTCAGCAGTCTCTTTCTTTTACACTAGGGGGATAGTTTTAAGAACATGCAATGGAGGCCAGCCTGGTCTACAGAGTGAGCCCAAGACAGCCAGAGCTACAGAGAAAAACCCTGTCTCGAAAACAAAAACAAAAACAAACAAACAAACAAAAAAAAAAAACAGACAAAAAGAACGTGGACTAGAAACACTATACAGCTGAGGATTTATTGGGCATCTATATGCTGCTGTTAACAGCATCTGGACATTAGGAATCTACTAATCTATTAAGAGTAGGGATCTACTCACTAATCTATCAATTAATTGGGGGCTCACCAAATAAGTCTAAAGTGAATCAACCTCAGAAGTGCTCAGAGGTTTGACATGGAAGGGAGACTGTCCCATCCCTCACATTGTAACCCTTGGAACCCATGAGCACAGTATGCCACCCGACAAAAGGAAATGAGTAGATAAACTAAACTTGCTACGCAATTTGAGATGGGATTGTTCTAGATAATGGAGGTGCTTGAGGCCCAGTTAGATGGCTCAGTAAGGAAAGGCACATGCCACCAAACCTGACAACTTGAGTTCCATTGTGAAGGCCCTCATGGAGGAAAGAGAACAGAACATTATCCCGAAAGTTATTCTATGTGCACCATGGCACACAGCCCCCACCCCACCACACACAAAATAATAACATATAAATATAATTTGTTTTTTAATTTAAGGTACTTAAATGTGAAGGAGGGAGGCAGAGAACCCAGTGTCTGCTGTGGGACTGAGCACTGTACCCCAAGTTCAAATGCCTTCAATGTGTTGACGTGCAGAAACAGAGCCACTGGGAACGCATTAGCTTTAGGGGGCAGGGCCCCTTAGGGTATTGGTGCCGTACGAGCAGAGACCCCCAGAGAACTTGCTTCCTTTATTCCAAGAAAAGAACTGCCGGCCACATGTGGTAGCACATGGGAGGTGGAGGCAGATGCGGCTGGCTGAGTTCTCAGCCAGTCTGGTCTACACAGCATGTTCCCGGCCAGACAGGATACAGGGCTACAGTCTTCTGAATGAGCAAACTGTCCATAAACAAAGAGGAGAGCCCACGAGCGAACCTGACTACCGCTACCAGGTGGTCTAACCTGGGACTTCCGGTCTCCAGAACGGCAATACGCTTTCTCTTGCTCAAGCTGTGGGCATAATGGTATTATAACCAGCGCAGACTCTCAGGCGTGACCTGTGAGAAGACTCCACTGGCCGTTTGCTGGCTCAGTAGAAACAAGAGGTTGACAGCCAAGCAATGCTGCTGGCCTGTACAAGAAGCAGGCAAGAGAAGGAACCTTGAAGATGCTTTGATCTTACTACAGTGAGACCCATGCTGCACTTCCCACCTGCAAATCGGAAGAAAGTGTGCCACGTTAGGCCGCCGGGCAGGCAGAAACACACGCTACAGAAGCAAGAGGAAATGGGAGTCAAGAAAAGCTTACGCTGTGTCAAGTCTCAGCCTGAAATAGGGGTGGGAAGGCTGGGAAGGTCACACCCAGGTAACTGGAGCCAAAGAGTGTGGAGAAAGGCACAGACCATAACCACATGCCCAGAAAGCAATGAAAGTAGCCAAGTTCCAGCAGACACAACGGGGCTGGGGAAAGAGGTCATATGGGGCCAGCCCTTGACAAATTAGGACAGACTTAGGAGGGTGAGCCCAGAAAAGCCACAGGGCAGGCCAGGCATAACTGCTCAATTATTTTCACTGTTGTTTCAAACATAAGCAGAAGGACCACCCTTTCTGGACAAGCAGCCATCCCAGGACACTAAGCACTGCAATCAGTCACCAGGAACAGCTCTTTGGGGACCAACAGCCTTTGGAGCAGAAGCTGTCCAAGCTAGCTTGCAACTAGCCAAGTGTGGTGGCCAGCAGCTTAATCTCTCACTGAATGTCCTAACTTATTTCTGACCAGTTCTAAAACAACTTAAACCGCCCTTAGACTTCTCTGCTAAATATATTCTGAAGCATGAGCCACAACACGGTAGTGACAAAGGAACTCCATAAACTGCTGTGACCAGTGTCAGCCACATCAGAGGAAAGCCTGGTCTCCTCAGGTGACTTTCCAAGCAGACGACACTTGTTCTCAAGTAAAGATTCCAAGATAGTACTCCAACTTAAAAAAAAAAAAAAATCTAGACATACAGCCTTATGATTAATTCAAACTTGGCACAACGGGGCAGATCAGTACAAGATAATAAAATTGGAAGACTTCCCCCTTCCATGGGTGGGTGCACAGCCAGTTAGCTGGATGTATGGGACCTCAGGGAGGCCACAGACCCAGACAGTCCCCAAGAACTGTGGGAGCCCCATCAGTTAAGAGCTTTCGACAGTGAACAGAGCTCCTTACTTCCTGGGGTAGGGCAGCACCATTTTGGACAGAGCATGCAAGGGGGGGGGGGGGCAAATCATGGCAAGATCAGGAAGTGGTGAGGCAATCAAAGATGGGCACGTGGGCATGGGGAGCAAACTCATGGGTGGCCTGAGCCCAGGAGACGTGTGGCAGCCTGGGCCTCACAGGAGTGTCCACTAAGGATGACAGCTGCATTCTCAGGACCACCTGAACACGGAAGAGACCAAGGCAAGGTCCCCTCATGACCCACATTTGCACATTGATACCGTGGTTCTAGTAAAATCCCGTCTACTGGGCTCGGCCCCCAATCTATTGCTCCTATGGCCTCCCTCATCTTTCCCATGTTCTGAATGGAGCTCACATCCACAGACTTGTGTGTGACTAAGGGGGAATTCCGCTGGATCTCAGGCAGACACTGCAGAGCCTCTGGTCTTTATTTCTAAAGTGCTTCCAGGAAGACAGGTAATGGAATGGGGTTTATGGTTCCTGCACAGCAGTGTAGGTCGGAATGGCAAAGGAGACGAGGCTGGCCTCTGGGCATGCCTACCACCCTGCACAGGAGCTGCAGTCACTCCTTTTTATCTCAGTTTATGAAAAGATAATCTTTTGATCTCCGAGAAAAAGTCCTTTCGACACGTGATAAAATCGTTTTTCATTCTGACCAAGTTACACTACCCCTTTTCATGCAATGCATATAGCAGCCTTCAAATTATAAACCCCAAAAGGCCCAAGTGAATCTAGTTTTTAAAAATTAAAATAAATTCTCCTGAGATGATTTTGTGAAATCTGGGATTTGTCGACAAAGTTGGGCATCCCGTCCCTTAGTGCGCTCGGAGGAGCAACAAGGTGTTAGACACACGGAAGGCAGTCAGGCAGCCGGTTTGCCAGCCGCCCTGTGCCAGCAGGAGGGCCTTGGGAATCCTTCTAATCCCTTGGGAAGGGCTCTGACCTGCAGGGCCCTCCTCATTCATAACAAGAGCAGTTTGCTGTCGAGGTTAGCACCATGCACAGGAAGCTGAGGGTCCACAGTGACTGTTCTACAGAGATCAGTGTCCCCCTTGCATTCTGCAGGACAGGGCCTAGGGCAGAGAACCTCCACCCAAGTATAAGAATCAGCTTGTCCTCTGCTAGAACTCTGACTGGGACCAGAGTGACATTTGGGCTCTTTGCCAGCACTGAGCCTCCCACCCATCACACACAATTATTACTTAGACTGCCTCTAATTCCCAGCAGCAGCATTTTGAACACTGTGGAGGTCTTGCACACCTTCTTCTGTAAATCTGTTCCTAAGTCTTCAAGAGCGCACTGTGGAGGTTAGCCCTGGCTACTGCCTCAACTGGCCTTGGAGTCAGCATCAGCCAAGAGACTCTGGGCAAGCCTGTAAGAGTACTTCCTGGAGAAACAGAGAGGACTCCCAAAGTGGGCGTGTACTTCCGGCAGTGGAGGAGGTCTGAGGGAAAAGCTGACTGGTGTTAGGCCTGCCCACCTTGCCCTCTGTGAGTGCACCTACTCTGCACCGTCCTGACAGCAGAACCTAGCTTCCTTCTTAGGCCTTCTACCTCAGACTGAAGACCAATAGCTCTCCTGGAATTCTCCAGGCTTTCAGCTGCAGATGGGGGCTGCTCCCACATCCAGCCTCATGAACTGAGCATTGGCTGCTCCTCAGCCTCTCGGGTGTGTTGATGGCCATTGCTAGCCCAAACAGACCATACTGTATAACCCAATCTTAGCAAATCCTCTTCCTCACATATGTTCATTTCCATCTACTGTGCTCTTCTGGAGAGCACTGCTCAGTGCAAACACCCCCAGTGGAGGTGGCCTTCCAGACTCCCGCCATCGAGGCTTGTGCAGTTAAGAGTTCGAGCAGAGGGCAGCCCCCACAGCCATGCTCACACTGAGCTTCTAGCCCAACCCACAGCCTGCTGACATCATCTTGTCCTCCTGTCCAATAACTGACTAAAAGGAGACACCACAAGGTAAAGGGGACACAGTACAGACACCTGGGGAGGGGGGACTGAATGCCCTTCTAGGCCCACACACAGGCACCCAAATGCCCACACTTGGCACGGCTGCTCTCCCACATGCTGGCTAGCCTTCTGCTCCAGAAACTACCAGTCTCTTTCAAGCCTCTACCACCATCACTATCTCTGGTTTCTGATGGCTGCCATCTTTCTTCGAAAAGAAACTACACAGACATTTGGTGACTTTTCAAAAATATTTCCTATTATTTATAGGATCTGTGCAGGGCATCCCCCCAACACACACACCATCTGTGCAGCCTGGTGACTTTAAGCCAGAAATTCCAGGGACTCTTTTGTTTTGAGACAGCGTCTCATGTAGTCCAGGCTATTCTCTAACTTACCGTGTAGCTGAGGATACCCCTGAACTTCCGAGCCTCCTGCTTCCTGAGTGCTAGCATCACAGGCATGTGCCCCAGCTGCTGCTGAGAACCAAGCCCAGGCTTCGCTTCAGGTGCTAAGCAAATCCTCCAGCAACTGAGCTATCCCTAGTTCTGGGGGGAATTTTTATTTCAGTACGTTTATAAGTCAGTCAAATATTACTTGGTAACCAGAGGATTGTGCTTGTGTGTTTACTCATTTTCTTCCCAAACCAGGAAATAACAGAAGTGAGAAAAGGTGAGAGAACTCTCCTGTGACTCACAGCCCAGAGAGACAGAAACAAGTGGAGTTCTGTCACCCCGTCTGATGGAGATGGCTCATGCAGTGGGGACACAGAGGACAGAGCACTGTCCCTGAACTAGACAACAAGCAAATAAAGCCTATTTCTGGAGTGGGTGTCCCAATGTCGCTGGCCTGTATGCTCAGTTCAGGAGGCTCAGCACTCACTGCACATGGTGACCAGTCGGGCCTTTAAATAAAGTATTTTCAATGAGACACCCTCCCCCCTTCCCAGGGACAGTGAGGACTCACCTAGCCCAGAGATATTGATTGCCTTCACAGATTTTTTCATTTTGTAGAGAACCATCCGGTCCACGTCCAAAGCCTAAAACACAGAGGACATGTGAATTAGAACCCGTTTGCACATAGGCCATAACTGCAAGCAGCAGCAGTGAGAACCTTCTGGAGTTCCTGCTACCAGGCCCCTAGGCTTGCTCCTACGGGTTAAGTCTTTGCCTAGGGTGGAGAAGTGTTTTTCAAAGCATACGGAGCAGCAGTTCGACTGGTTTACAGAAAACCAACTCAGGCATCTCAGGCACCTGAAAAGCACCATCACCTGCTGGACACAGCACTCTACAGAGAAGAGAGTGAACCTGGGCAGATGGCTCTACCACATCTGGGCTGTCCCCAAGGCCCTGTCTGCCCCCTCACCCGAAAGGAAAGAGCAGTCTCAAGAATACCAAGTGCCCCTCCCCCACAAAGAACAAGGACAGACAGCCAAGTCACAGAGTCAGACCTGCCCCACACAAACGCACCTTGGTGCTTTGGATTTGTGAAGCTATTAGCTGTGTTTGGGAGGCTTGCTCCTAATCCTCTCCAAGCCTCACATTTCTCTTCCAGCATCCAGCTGTAACAGCTTTGCAAGGCTGAATGATTAAACAAACACTCGAATGGTTAACATTCAGCAAGTATTTCCAAAGCAGCCATCACATGGCCGCAGTAAGTGGCCCTTACGTCTGCACATAGTAGGTGTTCAACAGTATGTATAGTGACTCATCAAACCCGGGAATTTATTCACAGCTAAGCTTCCCTCAAAGAAACAGAGCAAACACTTTCCCATAACTCAAACAGCTCAGTAGATCAAAAGACGTCTAAATGGTTGTGACAGGGGCAGTGAGCCATCTGGGTACCACGAGAGTGAGGCCAAGTAAGTGGTTGACGGTGGTGACTAATTAAAACACCGAAGTGACCTGTCATCTAAAAACACTAAAAAGCCCAGCCTCTTGAATCTGTTTCCAGCACCAGCCTTTGTAAGTTCTGACGCCACAATGGGTATTTTCTGGGGTGTTAAGAGAAGATGAGATTGGAGCTGACATTTTTAAATGGAACAATGATCAAAAGGCACCAGACATAGTGAAAAAAAAAATGTCCTTATCTAATCACTGTGTTTCTCTCCCTTAACTGGATCACAATCAATCCCTATATCACAGGCTTTGCTTTGTTTGTTTGTTGTTTTAATGAAAGCCTTGCTACACTGTATAACTCAGGCTGGCCTTGACTCAAAAAATTTATAATGAGTTAGCTTTTATTATGCACAGGGAAAGACTTTAAGTGTATGTGGCCCAGAGAGCCTCCTGTCTGGCATCCCCACAACCTTAATGCTGGGGTTACAGGCACCTGCTACCACGCCTGGCTTTTTATGTGGGATCACTCTGCAGGGGAGGGGGTTGCACACCAGCGGAAATCAGAAAAGGACACTTGATGTCCTCCTTCATCACTTTCCACCCTATTCCCTAGGGATAGAATTGGTTTGGCCATCTAATTCCCAAGGTCCACCTGTCCCCATCTTCCAGCACTGGGGTCATGGCTATACCTGGCTTTTTATGGGCTCTGGAGTTATTTTGGGTTTGTTTGTTTGCTTGCTTGCTTGTTTGTTAAACTCGGGGCCTCAAGCTTGTATGGCAAACTCTCTTACCTACTAAGCCATCTCCTTAACCTCCTCCAGTGAACTCTTATCATTTTGGGGTGGTCATCTCTAATCCACTCTTGACCTTTGAACTACTTTAAAAGGAGATTTGGAAACAGAAAAAGAAACCTGCATGGAACTCTCTCCCTCTCAGCCTCCCCAGCCCTCCCCAGTCATCCAGCCTACAAGCAGTGTTTGCTCAGGCTTTATCAGAAACACTGGTTCCTGAAGGTCACCGCCCATGTGTCAGGGAGTGGAGCCTGACACACAGACATGAATCAGTGTGCTGTCACAGCTGAGAGTTCTCATCCCAAGTGACAGGTCCTTGCTGCAAAACACATTTCATCTAGTAAACATGCAGTCCAGGTCTCCTGCTGAAGAATCTGCCCCGGCCAGTCTCTGCAACTGACCAGAACAATATCTGACCTGCATGCAAACAAGAAGAACCACCCTCCCCCAAGCCTCCTCAGGATACCCAAAGCAGCAGGGCCGGGCTGTCTGGAAGTCACTTAGCAACATTTGCAGAAAAGCTTCCCCGAGTGCAAGGTGTGAAAGGAGGGGAAACAGAGAAGCGGAAAGCAAAAGTTCCACAGCAGCTCGGATCATTGGGGAAGCTTCCTGGCACCCATACACCCAGCTCAACTAAGCTGTAGAATTCCCCCTGTGCTCCAAGCTTTCCTTGCTCATCCACGGACTGCGACCTTCACTTCTGGTTATCTCCAGGCTCACATCCCAGTGAACTGCTTGTCACGTGCCCAACTTTTCCTCTCCTTCCTAACACTGTTAATGGCCTTCTCTCCCTGGAATATCCTCCTGTATCTTGACCCCCAGCTTCATGGGCTGGTTCACAGGTACCAGATCCTCCAGCCGACATCCCTCCATGGGAAGTGTTAACCACTCATCTAAAGTTGGCCCACAGCATCTGTGCTTGTTCAGGGTTTCAAATAGCGGAGATGCCGTGGTGAGGAAACCAAAACAAGGATCCAGCCAAAGATAAACACCTCCACAAACAAACAGGTACTGGAAGAGCAGAAGCCCAGGCCTCGCCTTGTACAGTCACCTGCATTGACCACCTCCGTGGCTATCACCAAGCAAACACCCAGTAACACTTGAACACACTGAGCTCTGGGAAATGCCCGTAAAACTACTTTCACTGCTTGTCGCCCTCCCCAGTGCCCTTCTCTGAGGCCAGGGCCTGACGCAGCATTCACATCCCATTCCTGCCCCACCGCACACCACAGAGCCTGCCAAGGAAAGGGACTCAGTATCAAGCCACAGGGTTTCCCTGACCACAGAGGGAGTGGACTGCAGTACCTCAGGGCTGCTAAAGGCAGGCAGGCAGGAAATGATTCTGGGAGTGGCCACCCAAAGATGAAGGAATTGGTTATTGCCACACTGGTTCAGAAACCAGTCAGGCTCCTTCTGGGTGTTGGGTTCCTAGGTAATCAGCTACCAGCTGGCTTCTCTCAGGTAGTTAAGCACTCTACCCATTGGGAACCCAGGGCACAGGGCACACCTGTGTCCATGGAGTGTAGCTCAGGCATGCTCAGAGGCAGGGGTTGGCAGTGGTGGTCTACTGAGGTGCCAGGGGCTGGCACTCTGGAACTAGCTGAGCTTGGACAGCATCCCACATAGTGCTCTGGAGAGCACAGCCCTTTCCTATCAAGGCCAGCACAGAAGTCTTATAAAAATACGCCTCCATCTGAGTCCTGTCCCTATTGTTGAAGGGAAGCTGTTTCCTGCCTCAGGAATGAGTAGATAAACAAACGCTAGCTGCTGCTTTTCCCTGTCTATTCAGCAGAGACTGGAGTGAAGGTGAGTGTGGCGATTGGTAGCAGAGGTAATTATAATTAAAAGCCACACGAGGGAAAAGTAATTCCTTCCCTACTCAAAAATGCACCCTCCATGCTGAGTGTATTTATAGACCATCAAGATTAAACCAGTCAGGAGACATTAACATGATTAAGACAAAAAAAAAGTCTTATATTTATATGACTTATAAAAAGCTTTGCCAAAACCTCAAAGCGAGAACAATAACACTGCTTTCGGTGGTCTCCAGACACCAAATGTACTGCAATGTGGCTGAGGCCTCTAACTGGAACTCACCTCCCAACACCCCTCCTTCCACAACTACTCAAACCTGGAAGGAAAAGGCAGAAAATCTACACCAAAGTGTGTGGGCAAACTGCAAGTACGAAGAGCTATAAAAGTCAGTCAATAAAGACGTACAGAGAGGGCTGGCCTGGTGTGCAGCTCATGTCTGGCCAAACCCTATAAACTCAGAGGGGGCCGGACTCAAACTGACCTCTCGTTTGTAAAACAAGCTTAACAGATTAAATTTATTGCACAAACAAGACTGTAGGGATGTGTCTCAAATATTTCCAAGGAAAATAAATAACTGTTGGAGTGGGTAACTGGAGATGGTGAGCCGGGAAAGGGAGCTGAGGGTACGGGTCATGGCTAACCTACCACTAGAAAGATGCCCACATCCCCATTCGCTGTGTTTTCACACCTGGTTGCCCCAAGCTGCAGGGGATTCAATTGAAAGGACAAACACTGACAGTTCACTCCCGAAGGCCTCGCTGCCTTCCTATAGGCTTCCTGATGGTGCTAGAATGTCATCAAGCTCTTCTTCCTCTGCCCCTGAAAGTCCCTCTGTGCACTGGAGGGGCCTGTCCCAGAGCCAGGAAAACCACCCAGGCGGCCTGGCCCTCCTTGTTCCATAGCTCAGTACCAGCATCCCCTGGCACACACTGCCTTCTCTGTGGAGGGTACATCAGTCCACCTTCTCTTGGGTCCCACCACCCTGGTAGACAGGTACCTTCATCCTGATGACAGGCTGGGTGGAGGGGCAGCTTCCACCGTCTGTCTAAGGAACTGGTCTGGCTTAGGGGTGGGAAACCCATGAGCCACAAGCCAAAGATGCCCCACCTCTTCTTTGGTCACAACTTAATGGTTTTGATGGGTCGACATGTCCGGTTGGATGTGATAATGGGCGAGGAAAAGCTCACTCTGGCTCACCCTGCTGAGGAAAACGTTATCTCAGCTCTCAAAACAATCCCACTTTTCTCAATCACAGACCTTGACTATTAGCTATGTTTTGAATTTCACTATAAATATTTGTGGGAGTTTATTTAATTACCATCTGGCCCTTTACAGGAAAAGTTTGCTGCCTCTGACTTGGACGATCCATGCAAAGCATCCCTCCTGTAGCCATCAGCCGTCCCTTCAGCCCTGGCTTAGAAGCACTATGTCCTACCAGCCCAGAATCAATTTGGTCCAGCACCCTGGGATCTTAAATGGAGCCATGGGAGGGAAAGGGCCAATTTCCTTCCTTTGGGTTCTGTGTGAACCCAAAGATGATATCTGAAGGACAAAAGGCCTACAGACCACAGTCCCCTGCTGGAGCTGGGTCCCCTCTGTGTTATTCCCTCTTAGCCCACCCCGTCTCCCCTCACTCTATTTATAAAGGGCCAACCTGAGAGGAAATGACAGTTTTGAAAGCCAGCTTAGAAACCCAAGCACACACAAGGGCAGCTCTGCCAGGACAGTCACGCAAACATTAATGGCAGAGCTCGGTGCATTGAGGGCAGTGGCAAACATTTGCAGAAGCCATTAGGGAAGCACATAACCGCACAGCAGCCATGAGCTCGCTGTGAAGCAGGGCAATAATGGGCCTACCTCCTTCTGGGAATTAAGCGAGGCCAGGAGAAGAGCAGGTGTCGTTTAAAATTAAGATCAAATTCAGACCCAAGCCAAATCGCCGCTGTGTGAAATGTGTGCACCTCAGGACAAGCTAGAAGGGGTCACGTAGTTATTATCTAATGACACAGAAGTTAAACCCAAGGATACACACAAAACAGCTCTTCAAAACAGCCCCAAACTGGACAAACCCACAAGTCTGTTTTGGGGGAGGGGAAGAGGCATTAACTCAGACTAACGGCTATGCATTTGTACCAAAGAGGGCTACAGGGCAATGAGAGAACAGCCTTTGTGTACAGAGAATACAAACGGTTTTGACAAAAATATTAACAACAACACATGTAATGCTTTGCTGTAAAGACTCAAAATGAAAGGCAAAGGTAGATGCACCACTGTGCCATGAATGGCAAGACCACAAGCTTACTGAAGGACTTAACCTAATATTCAAGTGACACCGGAGTACAGGCAACGAGAAATAAACACTCTCGCCGTGTCTGTGATAGTCATGGCTTCTACACGTAGGACCCCGTTCCCAGCGCAGCCTGACCAGTGAGCACACCTTCAGAGGAAGGTGTTACCATCCTGGAGCACCACCTTGCTGACCACACTGCATGCACAGGACACCAGCTGTCCCCTAACTCAGCTCAACCAGCAGGACAGCCCGCACCCCCATATACACAAGACGCAAGCAAGTATGTCACAGCAGGTGAAATTATAACTATTTTAATCTCATCACAGGAAGTAGAAAAGAAGAATGAGCCAGCTTCACCATGAACCAATTAAACACACATTTACAAACACACATCCACAACTCACACTGAAAGCATGTCAGGCATGAAATGCCAGCATGCAGAATGCTGGGGCAGGGGGGTTGCTGCCATTTTAAGGACCTGCATGAGCTATAGTGTGAGGCTCTTTCAGACAGGAAAAAATGAAAAACAAAAAACTGAAAGCACATTAGCCTAGGTGCATTCACTATGCTTAAAGTTTAGACAAGGACAAATGAAAAGGACTTCAATATTCTACACTTTGTCTCCTTTTCATTCTTTCATTGAAGACTTGTTTACTTTTGACCACAAAAATACGTGGAAGGAGCAAAATAAACAGCAGTACTCAAAGAAACAGCAATACTCGAAGCTGTGTATTCCCACATACAAAAATAAACACAGAGAATCCTTGGTGAGGCAGTACAGGAAGCCATCACGTGGCTCCGGAGGAGAGGTAGAAAATGGTGCCAAGAGACTCAATTTTTGGCACCCTTTGAAAGATTTACCCGGGTGTACTTATGCATTCGTTTATTTAAGGATAAATAAACGATTAATGTGAAAACAGCTCTGTGGGATGCAGAGGAGGGTGAGCTAACCCAGCCTGTGGGCAGAAACCTCACCCCAAAGCTCTCTGCATGTGGACACAGAGGCCACCAGGTCTGAGGGCTCATGAAGTATGAAACCACAGGAGGCCCAGGGCAGCCAGGAAACACTTATCGATGAAGAAGTCAAGTGAGCAGGCCCAGCAGAACCCCAGCAGAGCAGCTCTGGGGCTCTGCTTGCTCTGGGGCTCTGCTTGCACATGGCACTGGTTCCAGGCTTGGGACACAATGGGGAGGAGGGAGCCTAGTGTCTTCATTTGCCTTTCCAGGGCTGATCTCTACTGGCTATGCAGAAACTGTTAGGGGCTCGGCAGCAGTCCGCTGTGGCTGAAGGCGATGGAGACTCGAGGAACGAACCCATAAAGGGCAAGAACACATCCACCTCCAGATGTCCCACACATCCTGGGTAGAAATGATGGGTCAACAAGGACCAGCTTTGGTCTTGTCAACTTTCAAAAACAGCTGTTCCCTGCAGACACTGACGGGGGCAGATTCAACTGCTGATTAGACTACACTACAGTCACTATTTAGAGAAAAGGGCACACATGCCCATGAACCGAAGCTTTGCCATGCTTCACAACTGGTTACTGAAAGGGACAAAGAGCCTCCGAGTGCCTGAGAAGTCTAGGTAAGGAAAGCACGCTGGCAAGGAGGTTGCCCAGCGGCCACACACGGGTGGCATGTAGAGGCTGCTGGCACAGCCTGCATGCTGCCCCTGCAGATGAAAGCAAGAGCAGAGGTGAGACAGAAGATGAGTGATGGCAGAAGTGTGGGCCAGGGGGTATCATCTCAGAGGATGCCCAGCCATTACTGAAGGGACACCATCCCAGACACAGTCAATGGAGACTGGCACAGCAGGCCCTTTGGCTGTGCTGATGCAGAGACAGACACAGAGGCTGGGAGGGTGAGCATCAGATGATGGCTGAGGTCAGTCTTCTGTATCTTCTTATGCCCTCAAGACAATGGGATCCTCCGATTTCCCCAGGAAACTAGGCTCAAGCCACATAAACTTCACTTTGGTGACAGGGGAGGGAGGCAATCTCATACCTCCCCTCCGCTGAGACCTCAGAACTAAGGGCATTCCTGAGGCAGTGGGTCTGCCTGGGGACACAGTCAGATGTATCACACACTATTGGCTCTGCCCTCTACTCCTCATCCTGTGGAGCGTGACAGGCCCCACAGATGCCTTCCTGTTGTCCACAAGCTGTCATATTTGTGTTTTATGTGTTCTTTCTGAGGAACATCATGTAACTGTGACCACAAGCTTAGAGCAGTACACATACACAAAAAATAAAATGGGGCAGAGTCGGGCACAGGGACACACGCCGGTAATTCCAGCACTCAGGGAGGAAGATGCAGGCAGATCTCTGTGAGTTTGAGGCCAACCTGGTCTACAAAGCAAGTCCAGGACAGCCAAAGATGCACAGAGAAACCCTGTCTCAAAAAAAACAAAGAAACAAAAAATGGGGCAAAGCAGTCCTGGATGTCTTTGGAGAAGACAGTATAACAGGCAGCAATGAAGACGTGCTAAAGAGATACCTGTCTCTCTATCTTGACTATCAGACTATTGAGACAACAGACCCCAAGGAAATGGGAATTCTCCAGGAATCCGTGGCTTCCGAAGGGCATTCACTGGCTTCCTAAAGCTGAGACTAACAAGGCCTGCTTCCTCAGCCAGGGTCACCAGTGTAGAGTTCCGCACGCAGCTGGCACAGGAGCGAGAGCACCAACCTAAGGTCTGCCGCTTCTCTCCTAAACCAAACCACGCCAGTTAAATGTTAGGCCAAGGTGTTTAGGGACACACCTTTCACCTAGGGCCGTCAACATCATCGGGATAAATTCTTTTCAGATCAGAGAGAGAGAAAAGTCTCCAAAAATAACACTCACGAGAACAGGCAGAAAAGGGGGTACAAAGAACGCTGAGAGGAGGAGGGCGGCAACGAATAGGGTAAAACACTGTCTTCTGGACATGAGGCATCCATTGTACCTGAGTTCACTGCAGTTTATTTACGTGCACAGGACCAAGTCAATATTCCATCAGGCAGCACTAAGTGGACTTAGAATATGATGATGTGTAGAAAAGGGGGGAGGGGAGAGGGAGGGAAAAGGGAGGGAGGGGGTCTCCTCTAGGAAATAAGATTCCTAGGAAGCTCTGCTTTCTCATGACTCGGGGCCTTTCCCTGCGCAAGGAAGAGGATCCAGCCAGGCCTGTGCAACTCCATCCGTTCTCCCTCTACAGCTGCCACAGCATCTGTCAAAGTCAGAGGCGGAAACGATGATGCCCCGCCCACACCTATCCTGCTGCCCTACTCTTCACCTGCATGGAAGCCGTTCTCTTGAACCACATGGCGACAGCACCACTCAGAAGCTCTGCCGGCATCAGGGAAACACCCTGAAGTATAGCTGCCACAGAAAGGAGATCTAATAAGACAGTTAGGGGCTTAACTCCAAGCACCGTACAGCAACAGGCACCGAGGGCTCGCCCTCCATCACACTAGACAATACTTAGGTCATCTTGCAAAATCCTCACTCATTCTCCCAACTCAAAGCAGAAGAAAATGACTCAAATACCTTAAGACACTCAACCCCAGGCTGTTCGTTTGGCTTTGAACTGACCAAAGGGTTTGGAGCACAACAGCAAATTTAGGAAAAGCACAGGCTGGTTCAAAGAGGCTGTATGTCCCTGACCTGTTTCCCAACAGTGTCCCTGACAGAGCCAGGAGGCCCTAGGCAGCCCCCACCCCACTTTTGCTGCCCTCTCTAATGCCTGAGAGAAACAACACCTTCTCACTGCACTCCTAAGCCCCTGCCCCCTCGCCTTCTTAAAACCCTCCCCACTAGCCCAGTGGTGGTGCACAACTTTAATCCCAGCACTCAGGAGGCGTCAAGACTTGCCTGTATCAGCACACAGCATCTACGACTGGACTTTTTGAGGAAGAAAATTACAGATCACTGCTATCTTTGGTCTATTTCTTGGACTTCCATTCCTGAGTTCCTGTTTCTCACCCCCCAAAGGCCTGGCCCTTTGGCCCTGCAGTGGAAGAAGCAGGGATAGCCAGAATACGGAGGGTGAAGAAGCTAAGGAGGAAGTCACAGGCCAGCTGCTGCCCCCATCACCAAGCTGTCTGCCACAGGATCATTTTTATTATGACAAGGGTTCAGATGCCTTTGGAAATGCTGAATGGTCATGTACCCTCTAGCACCATTCACACACTGGGGCTGGTCTGTTCTTCCGCTATGCCTTCTTCTGGGGTCCCTGGGGGGCCTTGTGTAGCCCTGGAACTAGATGGAGCAGAATATGAGTCCTCAGGTACTCTGTTACCATCAGAGAAGCATAGTAATATAACTGGCATAGGAAATGTATAGTTTAACAAGACAGCTAGGGGCCCAACTCCAAGGCCTATATATTAAGTGACACTGAGCATGCCCCCCCCCTACAGCTCTCACCCCCCATATGCCATATCCACACACTAATCTTGGATTGCTCTGTAATCCACCAAGTACAGTTATAAGGCAAAGACGGACTGAGGAAGAGATGACAGTGTATGGAAACTACCTGGGTATCTTTCTTGCAATGTTTTTCTGTTCCCTCTCTTCATCTTGAGACCCATCCTGCGAGAGCCAATAGCACTTCCATTCCTACCTCTCCACACAACAATTATTTAATCTCCTGATCCCACTTAGCATATTCCTAAACTAGGACAACAGTATCTGCTTGACACGGAATTGTTGGAGAGCCACAAAGCACCCTGATTAAGGCAAGGACCAGACCACCCCTCCCCACCCACCCCTGAAAACACACAGCAAAGCAGCCAGGCCACCCAACAGAGGCTGGGCTGCCTATGCCCGTATTTTATAATTAGGGTCCCCTGGGGAAGAGGGAGGGTGGACACCCAGGGGCTGTTCCTAGACACAAACTGAGGACTTTCATTCTGCTCCATTTAGCTCCAGGACAATGCAAATCCGTCCAGAGGCCCCAGAAGTCACTGCGGAAAGACTGGATTGCCTCTAGCCCCCAGCTACCAAAAACACAACTTGCTTCACTGTTGGGCTTCAAATGCTTTCAGGTGAAGAGACAGTGCTGCTAAAACACTTAAAAGACCACATTCCTCTAGCCTAGAGCAGAAGGGAGCCACACCCTGCTAGCCTACTTCTGACCTTGGCTTGGTCACAGCACAGGGGCCTAAGAGCCGCAAGAAACATGGTGTAGACAGCGTTTAGGGGCCCCCAAGAGATGCAGAAGCTCTTGGTAATTGCTTTTTAAAATTTATTGCCAGGTAGTAGTGGTGGAACACACCTTTAATCCCAGCACTAGAAAGGCAGAGGCAAGAGGATCTTTGTGAGTTCAAGGCTAGCCTAGAGTTCCAGGACAGTCAGGGCTACACAGAAAAACCCTGTATTGAAAAGCAAAAAATACACATACATACATACATACTTAGCTTACGTATATGAATGTTTTCCCTGCATGTATTTCTATGTGCCACACGTATGATTGCCTGTGGAGGAAGCCAGATCCCCTGTAAATGGAATTAAACTATGGTGAGCTGCCATGTGGGTGCTGGGAACGAAACCCTGGTCCTTTACAAGAGCAACAGGTGCTTTGAACAGCTGAGCTATCTCTCCAGGCCCCTGTTCATTTATTTGTTTGTTTTTGATTGGAGTTTTCGGCCCAAACCCACCAAGAGTTCAGATAGCATCCCCACCCCCACATCCCCACATCCCCATCCCCACCACAGAGACTGCAGCACAGAGGATGAGCAGAGGCCAGACATAGAAGAGAGATGTGGCCAGGGCTAGGTGAGTAGGAGCCTGGTGAGGAGGCTAACGGTGCAGAACGGAAGGCAAACAGGATCAGGTGCAAGGCATAGGTAAGGATGGGCTGGGTCCCTGTCACTGAGGAACAGAACAGGAGGGCAGGAAGCACAGCAAAGGGTAGAGGCCGCTCCTGGCTGTGCTTCGATGGTCAGCAGGGCCATTTATTTTCTCCACTGGAGGATGCAGGTTCCTCCCCAAGAAAGAACTCAGGCCATTAGTTATACTAACTTTTTGTTTTCAGTCCCGGGGGGGGGGGGGGGGGGGAGGGACCTGGAAATCCTAGGGAAGAGAACAAAAGGGAAAGTGAGAAGCAATGGCTTGGCCTTCTACACACACAATGGCACAACCAGACGCTGTGCTGCCTGTGGGAACATCTGAGATAACTGATGACAGAGAAAAAGGCCAAGGGTCCCCAACAGGCTGCAGGACACAACGCCTGCCCACATCACGCACGCTGCAAACACAATTCCCAAAGCACAGGCCCCCTAGCCAGTACCCAAGGACAGGAAAACCAGCTGGGAATTGAACTCAGGAAGAGTAGCCAGTGCTCTTAACCTCTGAGCCATCTCTCCCGCCCGAGAAAGCACTTTTAAACTGAAACTTCTGCTGTATTTCTCTGGCTTGTATGCCTTAAAACACATAGATAAAAAGCCTATGTGAGTACCACTTGCCCAAGGCAAGACACCATCACCAACCTCCGGCACAGGGCGAGTGGCAGGAACTCACCTTTTGTCTCCAGGCCACTACCAGTTCAGGCAGTGGGTGACACAGGCAGTAACATGGGTAAGAACGTACCCACTGACGTACAAGAGACACATATTTCCCAAGACCACAGGGGTGAAGATGAGCTAACGTGGCTTCCTGGAAGTTCAAATACTCAGTCGTATCCTCTCAGCCTGGGCTCTCATGAAAATAAGGCTGTTTAATTTGGGGGGGGGGGGGATGGAAGGACCTTTGGGAGACCTGCGATTACTCTATGATGTTTCTTAGGCAGACAGGCTGCTCTTATCAGGGCCTGAGGTTACTGTGAAAGAGACCTGGCTTTCCGAAACCTCAGGCTTCCCGGGGCCATGGAATCTTCTCACAGAACCGTGGAAGACAAAGGCCAGACCGTGGGCACCTCTTCTAGGGCAGGGAGCCAGGCCTCTTCGCCAACGGGCACATGAGATGAGCAGAGTATACAGTACTGTACTTCATACCTCACACCTGTGGCTGTCTCTAAGGAGAGACGCCCTGAAAGAGCTGACACAGAAACATCCTGAAGAAAGTGACAAGCTGTTAACAGACAGGTGGGTTGCATGAATGGAACCTCCCAGCACACGGCTGGTATCGGACAGAGGGATAACTGGGCTAGTGTCTTCTTGAACCAGCTCCTTGAATGAAAGGCACTCTTGACGGAACATGACTTGGTCAAATGCGTGACATCCTGTCCTCCAAGCTGCATCACTGAGAACACAGAGGCTGTGGCTATTCATCTGGATGTCAGTGGCTCACACTATGCTTTCAACAGTCTTTGAATTACGTCAGACAGAGATGACTTGGATTTGCACAAATATATAAACAGATGGGCACAGACATCCTCTGTTTTGAAAAAAGAAAGAAGGAAAGATTCTGAAGTAGCAGGGAGTTGGTTTCAACTCTGTCCCTGGCGTGTATCGCTTACAGTCCTTATTGTAAATGAACTGAACAAGACACACCAGCAAGTCCCTGCTGGCCAGACCTGTGGGTCATGTTATCATGGTGGATTACAAGGCAAGCATGAACTTCTCTGTGTACAGCTGCCTATGCAGCAGGACCTGACCTCAGCTGAAGGTAGTGGGTGCACACACACACAGACACACACCACACATACACACACCCCACACATACATACACCCACACATCTACACACATTACACACATACACACGTCACACAGTGACATCCTGAAGAAAGTGACAAGTTGCTAACAGGCAGGCAGGCTGCACGAATGGAACCAGAGGGCTGCGCCAGCCCCTGGCTGGGATTGAAGCTGGAGCTGGACAGAGGGATAAGGGGGCCGGGGTCTTCTTGAACCAGCTCCTCTGTGTGCACACACACACACACCAGATACATGCACCACACATACATGCACACACCTCACACACACAAACACACACACACACACACACACACACACACACACACACACACACACACACATAGCCTAGGATAACTTTACTCCCAAATCCCTATGAGCATCCCTATGAGGTTACTACAAATGTGTCACTGATTAGGATGAATACAGCTGCGTGCTGACCGTCCTGAAACTCCGAGCTACACAAGCACCTTCATTAAAACAGCAGAGCTGAGTAACTAGAGCAACTCCAACCTATGAACTCTAGTTCCTCAGTCCCCTAACACCAACTGTGTGCCAACAGGCATGCAAATAAATCTGATGCCTTCACAACCCCTTCATCCGTGGCTTATGGGGAGTCCAGAATGCTTAGGTAGTAGCCCCTGATGCCTGGAGAAGCACGCCTTAGCATGCAAACCTTTTTTTAAAAATGTCTTATTGTTGTTAATGACATACATGAGTATGTGTCCATGTGTGTGCATGTGACTGCAGGTGTCTTTGGAGGCTGGAGGCATCACATCAGCCGGAGCTTAAGTTACAGGAAGTTGTAAGCCACCCTGTGTGCTTCAGACTGAACTCAGGCCCTCTGCAAGAGCAGTGCTTGCTCTTAACCACTGAGCCACCTACCCAGTGCCAGCATGGACATTATGTTAAACAACTATTAGAGATATTACAGGTTTGTTTTTTTTAATTATAGGAATGTTATAGAATCTCTCAGAACCTTTGAGGAATCTCAGGCCTCATTACTTCTACCTACATTTCCTTCATAATCTTGGGCAAGCGCCTGCACATCTGACGAACAGAAAGTCTGATTCTGTGTTCTCTATGCAGCTGCCAAAGCCACAGGGATGCACACAAACAAGAGAGCTACCTCTCCAGGCCCAGAGTTTCTGTAAAAATGCCAAAAGACTTTTAAGTTCTTTTTTTTTTAACTTTTATTTTTTATGTATGTTCTGCATGTATGCATGCATGTGCGTGCAGCACACGTGTGCAGTGCCTGCATGCATGTCTTTGCATCACACGGGTGTAGTACCTACATGCATGTCCATGCAGCACACGTGTATAGCGCCTGTATGCATGCCTGTGCATCACGAGTGTGTAGTACATGCATATGTGTAGCACGCATGTTCGGCCTGCATGCATGTCCATGCAGCACACGTGTGTAGTGCCTGCAGAGCCCACAGCAGAGTGCCTGGTGCCCCAGAAGTGAAGTTACAGACAGTTATGAGAGATTACGTGGGTGCTGAGAATTGAACCCAGGTCCTCTGGAAGACTAGCAAGTGCTTTTAGCCATTAAGCCACCTCTCTAGTCCCTCCCAGATTTTTTAAATAAATCACAGCCATGAATTATTTAACTTTTTCCTGTAGGTGATTTCGTCCCTGCAACACTGTTTTGCCAAGTACATCTTCTACAAGCTTGGCCTGGACTAGCACTACAGGTTCTCAGCCCGTGGGTCAAAAGACCCCTCTGGGGGTCACATCAGCTATCCTGTATATTAGATATTTATATTATGATTCATAACAGTAGCGGAATCACAGTCATGAAGTAGCATCCAGATAATTTTATAGTTGGGGGCCGCCACAACATGAGGAACTGCATTAAAGGGTCGCAGCCTTAGGTGTGTTGAGAACTACTGAACCGCTCAATGACTCTCTCTTGACGGCTCCTTCCCGTGAGAGACATTGAGCACCCCAGCATCTCCACTCTTGGGATGCACATCATAAAAAGCTATAAACACGGTGTCAGTTCAGACAGCCACATCAGAAAGACTGCCCAGAGGCCCATGAAGACAGCATGCTGAACACCGTGGTTACCAGGGATACGTAAGTTAAATCACAATGAGATTCCCCAGCACACCCTACAATGACAAAGGTGGCTGAGGCGGAGACGGAGTGACTGGAACCTTTGCATGTTATGAGTGAAACTAAAACTGAATGATGCTGCAGCTTGAGAAAACAGAAGGGCAGAGCCCTTGCTACCTTAAGTCCACTTAGCACGACCTTTGCTCCTAGTGCATGCCTGTGGGCCAGAACTCAGGAGTAAAAGGCAGGACAGTCAGGCAGGACAGTCACAAGTTCAAGGCTAGCTCCTGTCTCAAAAAAGAGAAGGAAGAAAAGAAAAGAAAAATCTGTTTTCACAAAGACGTGAATTAAACTTGGATGTTCCCAGCCCCTCTTATTCATTACCTGGGAAAAACTCAGCTGTCCACCACTTAATAAACCTGATTTTAAATTACGGCACGCCCATGTAACAGTGCCCAGCAATGAGGCACAGCCATCCAAGATAGGCAGGCAACATGAACAGATGACTACAATGTATGAAGTTCACTGAAGGGCTACATACCATGATTTCATTGTGTAATACTCCAAGACAAAACCAAAAGCCAACCGGCCACCAGGGGCAGGAGTGAGGGTTTGTCTCCAGTGGGACAAAGGGGCAGTTCTAAGATAATCATGTGTGTATCATGCACAGAATGAGATGGCTACTGTCGGGGCGGTTTCTCAATGAGACACGTAAGCGAGCTCAGTAAATATACACCCAAATTGGGCAAATTATATTGTGCACAGAACAGATCTCCATTAAGCTGGGGGTGGGGAGTGTGTTTGTTTGTTAGTATAAGTTTCAAAAACAACTTTGATTTCTTTGGCACCTCGGGACAAGCTGGGGTAAAGGGAGGGAAGCACCATTGACTCCTGGGGCTGCAATGAAGTATTAAAAGTTGAGGCAACTGGCCCAGTGCTGAAGAGGGGCACACAGCAGCTGCTACACTCCTGAACTCTTAGCGCCTTACTAAGACTTTCTAAATGTTTCCGGCACATCCTGTCTGTTCTTCTGACCGAACTCACCTCGGGCCGTGTCACTCCAGTGTCAGGGCCCCAACACCTGTGGCCCCTCTGGTGTCCCTCCATCGTCAGCAGCCACACCTCGAGTTAAAAACTTCCTCAACGCTGAGGGCACCCCGCCTCCTGGGTAGTGTTCTGCACTGATTCCTTCCTATCAGCCAATACTTCCCAAAATGCACCTGATTTATTACAAAAGGACAATGACCGGGCCAGCGAGATGACTCAGTGAGTAGATGCACTTCTGCTAAGCCTCACTACCCGAGCTCCAAGCCCCAGACCCACACGGTAGAGGGAAGGAACTAGCTCTCACAGGTTGTCCTTTGACAACACAGGATACAGGTTTGGCTCCCGGCACACACAAGGCTGTTCACAACTATCTATAAACTCCAGCTCTCGGGGATCTGATGCTCTGACCCGGCCTCCACAGGCTTCTGCAAGCCCATGACGCATATAAACTAACTCAAGAACACACAACGCGTACACGTAAAACTAAAAAATGAAAATGTCAAAATTCGAAATGCCCTTCATGTGCCAGGCTGGGTCTTAGATGGTGACGGAGGCAGCGGTGTTTCCGCCCCAAGATCACGCTCATTACAACAGCTTCATAACAAGCGTGCAAGGCAGTCGCAGCAGGGTTCTCAGTTTTGAGAGTGAAGTGAGGCTCAAGAATAAGTAAGCTTGCAGGGCTGACAGATGGCGCAACGGGTAAGGGACAAACTGCTCTTGCAGAGGACCAGACCTTGGCTCCCAGACCCATGCCGGGCGGCTCACAACCACCTGTACAATACTGGCCTCCATAGACACCTGCACTCATGTGCTCACGTGTGCGTGCGCACGCGCACACACACACACACACACACACACACACACACACATGCACACACACAATTAAAGATAAAAATAAGATTAAATTAAAAAAAATAAGTAAACTTTCCAATTAATAGATGTATATACAAATGTACATACAGAGCTTGAGACAGGGTTTCTCTGTGTAGCCTTGGCAGCCCTGGACTTGCTTTGTACACCGGGCTGGCCTCGAATTCACAGAGATCTGCCTGCCTCTGCCTCCCTGAGTGCCGGGATTACAGGTGTGAGCTACCGTGACCGGCGACCCATGGTCTTTTGATGGCAGAGGTGGTGGCCTAATATTCCTGAGAGTCCTCATCGGTCCTCAACAGGACCAACCTACAACAAAGTCTGGGGACAGTGTTAGCAGGATGACCCCTGCCTGGCCACATGCTCGATGCCTACAGCACTTTCCCAAGGCTCCCCTCTCCTGGAAGGGTCAGCGCAAGCGGGGCCACTCAGCTAATCCCGGAACACTGGCCTGCAGGAACAAACAAGCCTCTGCCATGTTCTGGCAGTATCTGTGACCTTTCCTCTGCCTGCCACCCACATTGCCCCACCCTGGTAAATGAGACATACAATCCAGGTGAGGAGTCCACCAGCCATTTCCTCTGAGGGAGTCATCCTTGACCTCTGGCGACTCCTTTCCTCTGGAGCAGTGGCTCTGAACCTTCCCAATGCTGCCACCCTTTAACACAGCTCATCTTTTACAGAACCCTAAACATAAAATTATTTTCGTTGCTACTTCATAACTGTAACTTTGCTATGTTATGAATTGTAATGTAATTATCTGTGTTTTCTGATGGTCTTAGGCAACCCCCAAAGGGGTCATGACCCACAGGCTGAAAACCACTGCACTAGAACGGTTCTGGCTGGCTCTCAGGGAGTACTTACGGCAGACTCGGCCTTATGAAGCCCTACAAATCACGCTCCACCTGAGCACAAGATTAAACCCAAATGTGCAATTCGAGTTTATAAGTATGAAACCATCAGACGCAGCAGCATCACAGAAATGAAACTCGCTGTATAAGGAAGGCAGTGCTATTCCCTTGGAGCTGTGATGGCAGAAGGAGGCAGAAGGAGGGAGGCTAAGGTCAGGCCTGAGGCCTAGACCTTGGTACAAGATCAACTCCGTTCTAAGTTCACTCCAAACTTGAAGGCCTCAGCAGGTAAGGATGACACTAAAACTTTGCAGGGAGAGACTACATTAGACCACAGAGCAAAGAAAAAATACTAGCCAAGTGGGCCCCCAAACCTAAGGACCAGCCTGAATCCACCAGTATGACCAGCTGGCCAACTGACAAGCTCTTATCCCTAACATGTGCCGAAACATGAGATATGTCCATAAGAACACCAAAACTAAACTGCCTGGAAACCTTAAATTCTAGGCATTCAACATGCAATGGACAAGTGGGATTGCACTCTTTAATACATAACACGTCCTTACAGGTTCAGGATCACAGATGAAGAAGTCTCTGCGAAAGCCAACCCTACTGCCACTCAACACTGTGTTTAATCAACAAGTCCAACCTAAGAAAATTTACCAAGTATCTGACCTGGCGACTTGAGTGGATGTCGTCGGCAGGGCAAGCAGGAGGAAGTAGAAGGGATTCCTGCACCAGAGAGGCTTGCACCCCTGAAAGTCTCCTCCCAGGCACCCGGAAGAGGTGCAGAAATGAGTGTACAGACAGGAAAGCCAAGGCGCAAAAAGCTAGCGTTCATCGGACAGCTAACCAGGAACGGTGGAAATAAGTGACTCTCATATCTGCCTTTCTTCTGTATCCTAGCATCTTTGCCCATACTTAAAAAATGAAATTTCACTGAAATTTAATTTCATTAAAAAATGAAATGTCACTAAAGTGACAGCAAAATACCAAAAAGCTACTGGGCGGAAGGGGCCACACATGTGGAGGCCAGAGAGCAGGTTTGGGGAATCAATTCTCCTCTTCCACCTTTTGGAGACAGGATCTCTCCTGTTGTTTTTGCCATGTCTGCATCACTGTGTCCTCCAGGCTTGCTGACCTATGAACTCCAGAGCAATTAGATCTTCTGTGCCCAGGTCCCATCTCACTGCAGGGTGTTGAGGTTAAAGAGGCACACAATTTCATCCAGCTCTTCAGGTGGGGCCTGATCTCAAGTTACCAGGCTAGCACAACAAATGCTTTTACCCACTGACCCCCTTTGCAGATCCACTAATGGGTGTTTAAAACAAACAAACAAGAACTTAATTGGAAACCCAGAGGTCAATTTTATAGTCTCCTGTTTTCTTCCTTTCTTTTCTAGATTTATTTACTTATTTGTGTGGGTGTCTTGCCTGCATGTTCATCCGTGAACTGCATGCGTGTCTGCTGTCCGCAAAGTCAGAAGCTTCCACACTATCTCGATACTCAACTATTGGGTGCATTGAGGATTCTCACTTGGGAGGCTGGCTATTGGTTTGGTCTCAGTGTGAGTGTGGGGTGCACAAACGGCCCACTCTGTGCTGTTCACCTTCTTCACCACCTGCTCCCACTCACTGCTGTCAGCTGGATATCCTCCCCTCGACCAGGGTGAGACTCCCGGGGCAGCTGAGCTCACGAGCCTTTTCTTCTGGCTCATGGACATATTCCAGATGGCAGATGCCGCTAAAAAGTCTGACCTCTGGGTAAGTGGATGGAGCAAAATTATGACTAAGAGCTTGGAGGACACACATTATAGTGAGGTTATCAGAGTGTGGTGAGGGTAGAAAAGAGAAGAGAGCCAGAGAATGACAGCTTCCTGTTTCCACCAAGCTTAGTACCGGTTTCTAAACCTAAGTGACACAAAACTTAGAGTGAAGACACTATCAAGGCTGGGAACTTTTAGCATGTATGGAACTAAAAGGGAAAGCTGCTACAAGCACCCCGGTCACCTACACTGGGCCTGGCACTGACCTATGTACTTCCTGAGCCGCTTTCATTACATTGATGACTTTAGTAGCATCTTCAAATTCAGGGTGAGGAATCTGAGGACCAGAGGAAATTTTGAAGTCCAGACACACAAACTGATGTTCTGAGTATATAGAACACTCTGACTACTCTAAAGGAGCCACCAAAGTCCACAAAACACTCTAACCAAAGGCTATCAGCTGTGGCAGAAAACAGCCCACAAGGTAGTGAGATCTTGAGGCCAAGATCCTATTTAGGCGGGCAAATAACTAAGCTGATCCACCCGGTGCAAAAGAGGAGCGTATGCCATCTGAGACTCCTGAAGCATCTGGTGGCTTGGACTCAGTCCAAGATGGTGGCCATTCTGGTGAAGAGCAAGTCAGTCTCCTTAACTGAGGCGCAGAGAGCTCACGCTGCCATGACAGCACCATATCTGTACAGCCTGTGCTTCAGAAATCTGGAGATGACAGGCCCAGAGTAAGCAGCCCCATGTGCAAACCCCCTCAAGAGGAACAAAGATGGGCTGAGCAACTGGGATGCAAACAGGATCAAGAGCGCGGCGGAGAGAAAACACAAGAAAGGCGTGTTGTGCCGAAGGCTGAACGCCTATGCTGAAGACTTCCGACACGGAGTGAATAAAACAGCACATATGTTCACCAGCTCTGCACAGTACACCTACTTGGGGGCTAGAGATATGATCCGGCAAAATGCTTAGCCACACAGGTGTAAGGACTTGTTTTCCATTCCCTGTTTGAAACTGGCCACAGTGATAAAATGCTGGTAAGGCAGAGACAGGAAGATATCCAGGGCTTGCTAGCTACCAGTCTAGCCAAATAGGGAAGAGAGAGACAATGTCTTTAGATAGATAGAGGATGGATGGATGGATGGATGGGTGGATGGATGGATGGATGGATGGATGGATGGACGAATGAATACATGAATAAATAAGGTGGAGAGCAGCTGAGGAAGACACCACACAACATCCCGTGGTCCTAGCAGGCAGGGAACCCTGGGTTCTAGACCCAGAACCTCATTAACAACAACAAAAGCAATAAAGATGAGATTTTTAGAAGTCAAGTATGCAGGCTAGAGAGATGGCTCAGCTAAGAGCACCTGTTGCTCCTGCAGAAGACCTTGATGCGGTTCCTATCATCACTCAGCAGCTTGCAGCAACCACCCCACAATTCCAGATCCAGTGAATCCTGCATTCTCTCCTGGGCCCTACAGGCACCAGGCATGCACGTGGTGCATATAGATCTACATGGGCAAAACACTCATTATATGTACAATGAAAATAATAAACCTGTTTTTTTAAGTCTAGTCTGACTTTTTTTTAAAGAGATCTTAGAAAATTCTACCTTTTTTTTTTCATTTTATTTTAATGTAAAGACCTACCCCAAATCAATCAGCTTTCCTAGGGAACAAAGGAAGGCCCCAGACCAGGTCCCTCAACATTCGACCAGATTCCTCCCTCGTCTCAGGCCACCCCACCTTCTATTCTTTTGAGCTCAAATAATCGTGCCTTCCTTGGGCTTAGATTTAATATTTTGATGCTTTCACAATCAAGCACAGGGCCCTATCTTCTTGCATGTGAGGTCCCAAACACCACCACAGCAAAACATTCACCCAGAACGAGCTCCACCTCAGGCGCTGTTGGGGGACCAGCATCTAAGACGCATGCAGGAAGCAAAGGCTCTCACCACAGGAGAAGTGGCCAAGTGTTGTTCCAGTGGGGAGATATGGACCAACAAACACATGTGTGTAGTGACAGGTAGGAGAAACAATATGGCCAGCCCACCGGGAGGGCTCTCTGTGAACACCTCTTTTCAAGGGCGAAGACGCAGCGCCCGGTAAGCATTTGGTGACTGGGGGAATGAATGAGAAAGGTGCTCCTTGGGAAGGAAAGTGACATTTAAGCAAGACACATTTGGAAAAAAAAAAAAAAGAGAGAGACTTAGAAACTAAGTTTAGGTTTAGGAGGGGAACTGTCATCACTTTGACCAACAACCAGAAATAAATATATGACTAATGGGGTTTAGGGTTTGTTTGCACAGAGCTGTCCACACCCAGCACAGTAAATAGCCTGAGGAAGCCTAGATAAGACCATAGCTATGCAGGCTGGCCACGTTTCAGGGACCCCAAAGTCACCCCTAAGTGTCTCCAGGGCACATCAACAACAGCTCCACACCAGTCACCCCACAGATCTGGAAAAACACAGTACTCAACAAAGCAAGGACCAGTCTTCTCTCAGCCCAGAAACCCGGGAAGAGCTCAGCTCCCAGTGTGCAGAGTTCCTGCTAGCGATAACATTAATATCATCACTGTCCCCCATGGACGCCCACCCTCCACGGGTGCCCGCCATGTGCCGCACACACACCACCGCACGCAGTTTCCCCCTCAGTCCATCAGCGTAGACAGCCATGTGACTTGTCCTCCCAGGCCACAGATGAAAGCTCGAATCTGACCTAAGGCTGTAGGAACAAACCATGAGCCATTCCTGTCCTGGTATGGGCCCAATTAGTGCTGGTAAAATGGATCATAATGTATCCTGTAATTTGGCAGAGAGAAGGGCACAACATACAACTATACTATTTATATGACTCCTTCTAAAAGGCCTAGGGGAAAATGTTTCCTTTGTGCCATTTTTTGAGACAGGTTCACTCCGTTATATAGCTCTTGCTATGCTAGAGCTCGCTCTGTAGACCAGGCTGGCCTCAAACTCACAGAGATCCACCTGCCTCTGCCTCCAAGCGCTGGGATTAAAGGATTCAAGATGTGTTGAATGAAGATCCTACTCGTCCTGCCAGCATAAATCCTACTCTGCCTAGTAACACACCTGGCAGTCACAGGCACTGCTGACACTGTGACTCAACCGGAGCCACAACCCGAGTGAGCAATTCTGCCCCCTAACATTAGCAAATCCCAAGACCCCTGGCTCCTATAGAGGGGCTCTGTGTGAACACTCTTGACTCAATTTGGTTCACAGAGTATATCAAGCACTTCTGAGTACTGACTGTCACAAACTGCTCAGCAAAGTGTGTGTGTGTGTGTGTGTGTGTGTGTGTGTGTGTGTGTGTGTTTCCTTCTCCAATTATCTGTCTACCCCTCATCAAGGAAGCCTAGAATGTCTTTCATGAAATTTACAGAACCCACTGTTCATGTGTGGGTTGCAAAGTCTTGCAAAGGCCTTTTAACTGAATCCTATTTTTAATGGCTAAACATGTAAAACTTCAATGCATTACAATTATTTTAGCAAGGGGTTTACCATAAAAGGAATTTTCTACCAACTCACCAAAGAAAAGGTTATATAGTTACTGCACAAAACCATACATCCCTGCTTCTCACTGAGGAGGGAGAGGGGAGGCCAAAACACACCAACCAGCTCACCACATCATCTGCTATTTCAGCCTCTCTCTCAACACTAGACTATGAACACTGGAAGGCACGGGTTCAGAATCCTGGGTGTCTGGTGTCATAATTCAAATTGCTTCGTGAATAAACAAACATGCAAGGGAATAAATGAAGAATACGCGATGATGACCTACTTACAGAGACGGCCTCACCTTAATCTGGTAAACATCAAAACAAGCTTCATCTTAGCCCCAGTCCCCATCTCTCCTGCAGAAACACACGCCTTTGATCTTCTACCAACCTAGGGCTGGGAAGTATTTTAATTAAATTCATCTGCATGACATACAGCAAGCAGCTGCTTTTTTAAAAAATAAAATATGACGTTTAACAGCAACGACCCTGGTTGATTCACTCTTCCCATCTGAGCTCCTCAACCAACCGTGATTACAGTCTGTGCCTTACTCCCCAAACCCCAAGATTCACTGAAGGCTAAGCATTCCTACTCTTGGAAACCAGGGGAAGACTTCTGTTAAACCATGCCCATCCTCAGAGTCCAGAGAGCTAAGCTTTATGCAACAGAACCAACCCTCAGGCACATTCTCTCACTGTGCTGCAGCCATTACTGAGGGCAGCCCCGATGAAGCAGGCACGCAAGCTTCTTATGCCTCCGTTTCTTTCACTGGTTTCTAAACTACAATTATTCAATCATATTAATTGTACAAATTAGTGGGTTTCGGCGGAAACATTTCTATACATGCACACAATCTTGTCTCGGTGCCTTTTTTTATTTTTAGAACAAAATTCCGTTCTTCACTGTTTGTTATGGGTCTCTGTCGTATTCAGGCAGGAGCTAAAAATCTCAAAGGCCCCACACCAATTTATCAGCCTCTCCAACTGCTCACACAACCAAAGTCTACCTTCTTAGCATCATGCTGCCCAAAGGGGGTAAACTTCCGCCAGAGAAAGAGATAGAGAAGAATTGGAGCAGAGGAAACAGAAAAGGTGATCAAAATCAACCAGTCTCCCCGGAGCTACACCATCATTCAGAGAAATCACAAGTGTTGAGTTTGTGTCTAACAGTGAACCGTCTGGTGGCCAGCTCCTCTCCCATACAGCTTCTGAACAGATTCAGAGAACCACACTGTCCCAACACCAAACAGCTAGTTCACCAACCAACTGGACACCCTGCTGCAGGATTCTGGGTCTATTCACCGTCTTCAGCATCCAAGTTCCCAATGTGTAACCTTCGAGGCAGATTGTCACAAATTCCTATAAACCCCAGTTCACTATTCTACAAACTGTGACCAAACACAATTATTGTGTCAGGACTGGGCGAAGCTCCGTGAGGGCAGCAGACAAGTCAGAAGGCCCTGACCCTGCGCCTCCTGGGGCTCAGCCCAGATCTCCATCTTTGAACCATCAATGCACGCTCCCAGCAGGCCACGATCCAAACACCACCTGCCCATCCTGCTGTCTCGCCAGGACAAAGGTGTCAATCCAGCAGAGAGCCCAGACCGTCAGCCTCACTTCTCAAACAGGCACACATTCTCACCAGATGTCTCTGAAGGACACACAGACCTTCAGCTCTGCGTCTATGAGAAAAATTCAAGCTGTAAGAGGTGCCCGGCCCAGGAGTACAGACCTACCAAACAGCAGGAGCATACCTGAAATTCACAAATGTCCACGCAGTGATGAAAGTCCTGTACCTTTGCCTGTTTTCTGCCTATAACGTAATCCTCTGAAGTTTACAGCAAAATGCCATTCCTTTCGTCTCCTCCCTTGCCTAGATTCTGCAGTGACTAGATAAAGATGCTTACAATTACATGTGGGCCGAGTTGAACACACACATGTCCACAACAGGACAGCTACAGTATTTTCATACACAAGCATTAACTTGAGAAAATCAGCTTTGTTTTCAGGTGTAGGTGCATATACTTCAACTCCACACAAGTGTCTCAGAGTCACCCACTGCCTGGTGTACAAAGCAGCAACTAGCTAACCTACTCAGCGGAAAACCTATTATCCAACCAACCACAAACATGAAGAATCAACTCGGTCCAGCTAGAAATTCTGCAATATCATTACTTGATAAGAAGGAAGTCCCTTCTGGGACATGACTGAAGGAAGGAAAACTGTTGTCCTAAGAGATAAGTAAGTGAGCTCATACTAGTTCACTCTGGAGTGTGATCTTGCACTTTTTCTGATAAATATAGATAAGTGGGGGGGGGGGGCTAAGTATGAAAATCTTGTCTGAATCATGCTAGGAAACCATCTGGTTTGCTTTTCATCTTGACTCAGGGCCTTTCTACAACCCTTCCAGCGGCAGCAGGGCCATGGCAAAGAACACAGCTCAGCAACAGGAGACCTGGGTGTGCCTCCACAGCTCTGAAGCTGAGGGAGGTTACTCAGCCTCTGGCCAGTTTGCTCTGTTAAAATAAAGAACCGCTATTGGTGATTTTGGTGCCACTCACGAGAGTCAAAACGGTTGATGCCTGGTGGTACACGGTTACTGTGGGGGGAAATGGAAGTCTCCACTACTCCAAAAGGCAGGGCCTCAGTTTCCTCATTTGTAAAATTAAGGAAATGAATGCTACTTATATTCTTGAGTAGTGATAATTAGTCACATACAATATGCGTGCATGCTCTCACACCTGTCACTTCACTTAAAAAACACTGAAGTAGCAAAACAGCAACAGTCATCGTTCAACAGCCCAGAGTGTTCCCAAGGCAAGCTGATGTCAGTAACTCTGAATGTGCTATATAGCTGAAGAATCCCCACGTTGCGGGCCCTTACGCTCTCCCTCTGCAGAAGGCTTTCACAGTGGAAGCAGAGTCCATAGCTTCTAGAAACACAGCTCACCACACTAACAAGCTAAAAAAGGAAAACCATATGGTCAGCTCAGCCGGTACAAAAGTAGCATCTGACAAGATGAAACACCCATTCACGACAAAAGCTCAGCCCTCCAGCAAGGAAAGGGAACCCAGTGACGCACAGCCACAGGAGCCCTGCAGCTAAGGCAGGGAGTCTTGAAAGACACAGGATCAAGGCAGGGCAATAGCCCATCCCCACCCCAACCCCATACCAGGTCCTACAGAGATGCAGCGCAGCAAGAGGGAAGGAGAAAGAGCAAACAGATTGGAAAGGAAGGAGTCAAACTTGGCGTCTAAAAACACCAAGCAGTCTACAAATCGCTATGGAAACCACCAAACCCAACAAGAGGGCTCTTAAAGGCTCTTAAAGGACACACCCATAGCATAATTATCGTAGTGATTCCCAAAAGCAAAATCAAAAACTGGTATATTTTAAGGCGTATAAATTATACCGCAAAATAAATGGCTGTGAGAAAGGAAGCAAATGTCTTACTACTCCACAGCTGACAGACTGCGGCCCAGCCACTCTCTTCCCCAGGCAATGCGGCAGGAGGCAGTTGAGTTCCCTCCACACCCCCACCCGCGCCAGCATCCTGAGTGGGGACCCATGAGTCAGAAGAAACAGGTGGGGGAAGGGACATTCGAAATAAAACAAGGGATGCAAGGCTTGCCGCTTCCGTGACGCTACCTGTGCGTGCTGGGGCTCCACACAGGCCTTCTGAAGTGAATGAATGGATGGCAGCACATTCCGGCTGTGAGCCAGGGTCTAGCGTATCCTGTCAAGCCTCTAGTCGCAACACATGCAGGCCAAGGCAGGAAGATCACCTGGAGAGTGAGACCCAGCGTGCAAAGCAAAAATGTGTGGATAAGGACTAACAAAAACACAGGAATGCAGCGTTAGAACTCACACTGTCACACGCCGAGGGCCTTCCCTGAGCTCTATGCTGTCATAATAAGGAAACAGGCACCGGCAGAGAAAATGACTTGCCCAAGATAGCATGGAAAAATTTCTGCCAAGGATCAGACACAGGTTGCTGAGACAGAACAAATACAAAAGCGCATATAATTTGAACTTGTAATTTACGTACATAACTAACAAACTCATCTATATATCCCAGCAGAGCTGTGACTCCTCCCTGTGCCAAGCACCTCCCTCTATGGAAGGGGCAGCCCTGCGTTCCGGGCACACACCTGTCTGCAGAGCTGCACACATGGAACCACAGGGTAGACCCTGGGCCTTACCTTCCACACCGTTACCCTGCCTACCACTCCTGCTTTGGAATGGGCACACTGTGTTCCCATCTACATGTGTGTGGAGACCTGGGGCATCTTAAAACTGCCACTCTGCCAGTCAAAGGAAGAAAGACAGAGGCTGTGGGCTGCAGTGCACTCTACCAGGTCAGAAGGAAGAGTGGCCTCACTTCTGGGGACTCGCGATTGAGCCTGCCAGCTACAGCTGAGACCCAGCAGTCTAGAAATAAGCAGAACTGACTTCGTCTGACCAAAAGTATTAACTGTATTTTCATATAAAATTTACATCAATGTCCTGATCCTGCTAGTTCAAACTTCTCCATTTCCACTAACTTTTTGAAAAGCAAAAGTCCCAAGGCAACATTAGCTATCGAAGCTTGCTGAAGACAGACTTTTTCCCCTTTCTTAACAATTTTGAATTGTCCACCCACTCAAACCAGAAAGGGGTTTTTCCTGTGGTCTGCCCCTTCCTCAGCCCCCACAACCTCCTGTCCACACTGTCCCTCCCTCCCTGCCCTCTGGTCAGACACCTAGCCATCTCCCACCCCAGCTATCTGCACCCACACTAGGAGGGCTCAGAGGGATCTTGCTCACACTCTGGCTCAAAAGCCCTCCTCAGCTCTCTCAGAGGAGGATACAACCTAAGCTCTGTCAGTTTACCACAGAGCATTCATGGAGAAGTAAACCAAAAGCAGTCAGCATGTACTTAGAAGCAAAGAAACCTGTTCCCTGGCGCAGAAGGAGGCAAAGACAAAGAGACTAAAGAAAATAATAATCTGGGGGCTGGAGAGATGGCTCAGTGGTTAAGAGCACTGCTTGCTCTAGCAGAGGGCCGTGGTTTGGTTGTCAGCCAGCCCTAACTCCCACGTCCCCTTCTGACTTCTGCAAGCTCCATGCACGAACGCAGTACACATACATACATGCAGGCAAAACACTCACACACGAACTACAAAACAGATCTTCCTTTTTTAATTTTAAGGAGAGACTGCAAATAATAATAAAATAACTGTAGCCAGGTGTGGTGATGTACATCTGTGATCCTGGCCGAGGTGGGGGCCTTGAGAATTTGAAACCAGCCTAGGTTAGAGAGACCCTGTCAATAAGAAGAAGAAGAAGAGGAAGAAGAAAGCACTGTGTATCTTCCATAAACACACACACAGAGAAAGGTGGCTTTTAATATTTTAAATTAATTCCAATCTTTACATTCCCTTCGGCTTTCTGATGAAGTCCTCCTACTTAACAAACATTGAATTAAGAATGTTTATACAATTATAAAATTAAATTAAGTTCCAGCTCTTTATATAAGTTTCAGCTTTATTATTCTTCTTAACACAAAAGGAAGATATCAAAACACACTCCCCAAAATACATTTGGTATTGGGCACATTTCCAGTTTAAAAGATAAAATAATAATGATGACGATGATGCTTACAATATAGGCAAAGATGAGACTATAGGAATGGGCAGGGTAGCTCAGTGGGGGCAGGTACATGTACACACACGCACACAAGTAAATAAAATGTAATAATAAAGAAGATGGGGTTATGGCAGGAGTCTAAGGGAGTCATCATTTTAACCCTCTTTGAAGGTCTCCACAGACTTAATGTCACCAATAGCCAGACACCATTGGCTTTTGCCTCGTGGTACCTAACTACCTATCAACTTCAGCTTATAGAAATTTGGAGAGGTGCTCGGCTGGTAAAGGGCTCTCCTCCAAAGCACCGGGACCTGAGTTGGGATCCCCAGCACCCACATCGTGGTGGCTCACACCTGGGAAGACAGAGGGGCAAATCCCTGCCAGCTGGCTAGTGTTACCAAATCAGTGAGGTTCGGGTTCAGTGAAAGACTGTCTATTATTTCACATATATAGAATTTATAGTATATGTAATAATTATATATATGGACACAATCAAGGAAGACATCTACCACTAGCCTCAGCGCACAGCAAGCTCATACACACACCACACACTTGAACTCACTTGAACACATCTGCACTCAGACCTGCTAAGACCCTCCTCTCTTCTCCAGGGACCTGGAACCCATGAGAAGTTTGGGTACAGAAGTTACCCTTTATAATGTAGTCCACCCTCCAAACCTCGCAGCTCAGGGTCTTTGGACCTCAGAACTATCGTCATTTAGAACAGTAGTGTTCTTTATGTATGGCCGAGGCATTGTCATACATTGAGGGACACTTGGTAGCGCTTTGGGCTTTACCCACTACGTGCCAGAAGAACCTCTCATCCTGACCCATGACCCTTAAATGTCTCCAGACCTTGCCAGGAGCCCCTCTGAATCACAGCTGCCCAGCACCATCTTTGCCCTTCGTTGGGGGACTTCAGCAGCTTGCCTTTTGACCATTTGAATGGCTGACTGGCCCTTCAACACCATCCTCACAGCCTACCTGGCTACACTGCCACTCAGCAGGACCAACGTCTCAGCATCCAGCTGCTTCTCAACCTATGTCTCCAACACATCATGGCCTCCTCTGAGCCTGAGCTTTTTTCTTCCTGTTACTTCACTGCCCACTCCCTGCACCAGTGTAGGCCTGCCAAGGGCCTCTGGCTGTAACAAAAGAGAATTGCTTTGGCATGAGTCACACACCCAGCCTTGGGGACCAGGAGCAACATTCTGGCTTGTGAAATAAAAGCAAGCCATGGGCAAAATCAGAGCATCCGATGGCAAGACTGGCATTCTGTGCTCGTGCGCAATTCTGCCATGGCTGCAAGGGCTCCTCGCCTCTTCTCATGCACGAGGCTCTGAGAGCAACTGTGTCCCCAGGAACACAGCCCCTCCCTGCTCTGTGATATAATCCTGATACCAGGAAGACAGGCCATCTGTGTGGTTCAAAAGGTCATCCCACCCAGCCAGGTTCAAACTGCAGGCCCCATCTCTAATTTGATTCGGTCGATCATCAATCACTCTAGCTACACTCAGATCCTTACTCATAACCTGAGAGGAAAACTGGAGGGGGCACCTCAGGCGAAAACGGCAGAGTGCAGCTGAAGATGCAACCTTTGGTGGGGCCTTGGGGGAGGCTGGGGGAGCCGTCTCCCTGCCTCCTGTCTGCACTGCTTATCACTGGCAGTCAACATGCCCGTTCTGAAATTCCTCTGAACACTTCCCCAAACAGGATGTGTTCAATCAGTGAGTCATGAAAAGCGGGGTATTTCTAGAAATCCAATGGAAGGAAGGTGTGGGAGCGAATTTCTAAAGAGAGTGAACAAAAAGACAATATGGAAAGCTAATCAGGAATCTGCAGAGCCGGAAGTGGCTGCTGGCTGAGCCTTTGCAAAGAGCCCGGCAGCCGCTGGCTGATCAGCCTGTGTGCTACACATCTACTGTAGATGTGTCCACCTCAACAACCTGGTGCCAGTCCACCTTCCTGTCCTCAGCCCTACCAGGCCTGGGGCTTGGAACGAGAGATGCCCAGGCCCTAGATCTGCACCATGGGCAGAACCAGCTTCAGAGACTTTGGCCAGGTCCTACAGGTTGGCTTCCCAAGTGCCCCAGCGGCTTCCGGCTCCTTCTGTAATTTTGAACTACTCTTACCCACTCCACAGCACTCATGGGCCAACAGCTCTCATGGCAAGCCCGTCTCGAGGCAGCCGAGACAGCTATGAATGTCTCCCATCTTACCGATTCAGGGTTCAAACATAGACAGATGAAGGTGGGACAGGACAAGGTGGGAACCCAAGACTGAGTTGGCTTGGAACTCTCGGCTTTTCAACGTCTCTTGGGGATCTGATTCACTCTTTCTTCTCTAAACGTGGACGTGACAGCAACACACTCACAGAGTTGATGTACAAAGTAAGTAATTAACACTCACTGAGCACTGCACCGGCAGAGCAGCAAGTGAAGGTATTTCTTAAACAAGTACACCAGGCTATTTGCCTGGGGGCCACAGCAGTGTCCACTGGTGAAGCCAACGACTGAGCTCAGGTCCGTCCGGCTTCACAGCATATAGATGGATAGATGCTCTCTCTGATCACTGTTCAGGCTAAGGCAGAACCCAAGCTCTGTAGCTGACAGCCCATTTGTACCCTTTCTCTGCATTTTCTTGCAAAACATAGTGATCTCAGCCCACCATACTCATCTAACAAGTGTTACTAAAAAGTGAAATCTGAAGGAAAAAGCCACCTCTGTGGGGAGGAAAAAGTCACGATCACTAAAAAGCTACTGGACCTAGAAAGAAACAAGGAACATTTAGTAAAGAGCCTCTCGTCAATGCAACCCTGTGACCTGTGCTGCACTCTTCATGCTGATAAATAAGTAGATGCCACAAGACAATACGAAGGACAGGAGAGCAGGGTGAGCGCGCAGGTGGTGCCCGGGGCGCATAGCTGCTCCACAGACTCTTCAAAGCCCTAGCATAATCCTGGTCTCCATTAGAGCTGTCGATGACTATCAGAAGCTACCACGGAGTTAACCTCCCGAACAATGACTGGATGAATCGGACCCTTTCAAAGGCCCTATCTCTCAATCTCCTAACACAGGGCAGCCTTGCTCCCACTGAGTAAAAGGAATTCAAAGCTCAGACTGGCAGCATTCCCCCGCCCTCAGGGGCAAGCAATTTGAAGGAACTCTTTCAGCCACCGATCTGGGAAATACTGCAGCTGGGAGCCTGTTTAACCTGGAATTCCTTCCTCCCCAAGGCCAGGATTACTCCTCCCACACCGAGTGAGACTGAGTCATTCAAACAGGATCTACACTCTACAAGTTCAAGTTTTGTAAACTGCAAGTTTTCATAGAAGCAGTGGCTCCACCCCCGGCCAGAGTTGCTGGTTAATTTTATGTGTTTACAAACACTTCCCTGTCTCTTGTTGGTTTCTGGCCCAGCAGCTCACTCTGTAGCCCAGGCTGGTCTTCAACATTCAACATCCCTCCTGTCAACTCCCCAGGTGCTGGAATTACAAGTGTGAACCACCACACTGGGTCACAAATATTTCTTAAGCAAGTGTGATCTCCCAGGCACAATTCAGGGTGCTGAGGATGGGATCACAGGTACCTGTGCCCATGAAGCTTATAATTTAATAGGCTAGCGGGAGACAGAAAAATAAAAATACACGGCTGAGGGTGTCGCTCAGATGACCAGGAGAAAAGAAAGCAGACGGGAATTAGGGGAGATGGGGCCAGACTAGGATCCTTACTTAAAAGGTCAAGTCCTGAACTTCAGTGGAGACAGAGGCTGTTGAATAACTAATCTGATAAATGGCCGGGCTGTGAGTCGGGCTGCAGGAAGGGAGAAAGGGGACAAGGTCAAGGAAAATTAAAGCAGCAGGATAATTCACAGACGAGGAGATACAACAGGAGGCCAGAGGTGCTGGCTACAGATGTCACTGCTAGAAGGGTACTGAGTCAGGGGCAGCAATGGCTCAGACTTGAGGGGAAGGGGAAGCCCTTACCTATTGAGATAATGGAACCTGACCCTCAAGGGTGACAAGGAAGAGCCAGGCAAGGTGTGTCTCCACCAAGAAGAGGAGGCAGGAATGTTCCAAACAACATGAGTGTGGGGACAAGGTGTGGACGCCAGGGACACCCAAACACCAGGCAGGCCCATGGGGAAGCTGGTATCAAGAAAGTGTGGCCTGAGCTGGGCAGGAGCCAGAATCTGACAGACTCAGAGCAGTAGAGGAGGCGGGCGCTGCATATGTCAGTGACAAGTGTTCCCTGGACATCTCACTAAGAAACCCACATCACAACACAAGCCCAGCACCCTGACACACCAGGTACACGCTGAGAAGTGGTCTGACGTTAAGTCCTAACAGCAGCCTCCTCTTGGCCAAGGTCAGAGAAGAAGGCAGAGCCAGATAGAAACCACAGGAAGAAGCTGAAGGAAACTGTCACCTGCAGCCTGGAAGAAACACAGTCCTCCTCTGACCAGGGATTCTCACCAACAGACAGAAATGAGCAATGCTGCCTTCCCTTCCTTTTCCATTCTGCTGGTGGAGAGAGGAAATTCCTACTGCACTTGCGGGCACAGGAAGGAAGTGGCTCAAGGAAAGTCACTGACCCAGAACCACAAACCAACCATCTCCATGCCACGGGGTTGGGGGTGGGGGAGTTATGTGCTGCCAGGAAGCAAGTTGGCCTATCATCCACCAACGAGTAAGCCAAAGACATCCCTTGCCCCCACCCCCACCCCCTGGCTGCCACAGGCTCCACCCCACGCTTTCGGTGAGCCAATGAATGCTGCACCTGACTTTACAGCCAACATGGATATGGCTGCTGTCCTGGATGCCCTTGCCAGAAGCCTCGTGATTAGAAAGGCAGGCATCTTCCTGACAGCTTTCCCTTCGGAAAAAATAAAGCTTTCTTTCCTTACTGGTGTGTCTGCAGGTAGCGTGAAGATTCAGGCACTATATTTAGCATCTCCAATCCCAGCAGCAGCAGGGCCCTGGTGCACACGTGGACACAGCTCTCTCCCTCCACCCTTTTTCCCTCAGGAGACCAGTGCGGTACAGCTGTGGGCTTGCCCTCTAGGAACAGAGCTTAGAGTTCTGCAGGTTCCAACTCCATCCCAGGCTCTGACACGCCTCTATATGGTAAACATGGCAGACAGGTTGGTGCTGGCCTATGACAGTCTGCACACGTCCCCATCACTGGTCCTTTGGATCTCCTGCCAGTCCCTGTTCATTCCCACAGGTTGTTATGATGAATGTCTTGTTGTCATAGCAACTGCCCCTGTGGTCTATAATCTGTTTACATGTCTGTTTATTCTGAAAATGACCTCACAGAAATCCTGGCCTCTAGTCACATTAGTAAATGGCCTCGTGCCTGGAGAGGACAGACAGGCTGTCAGTGAAGGACTAAGAGACAAACTTGACAATCCCTTTTGCAGGAATTATGAAGCTATTCTCAACCAGCACCTTTCTTATCTTCTGGAGCAAAGCTAGGACTCCTCCTCCTCCTCACTGCTGCCACGAAATCCATCTCTTCTCCAACCCACAGCCTTGGGCTATGTACACTGTCCCTTCCTAGAAATCCTTACACTCCACAAATGGCCTCCAGTGGTTTTATGTACAGGTGACTCAGGACTCCCTGAAATGCTTATCATTCTTGCTAGAGCAACACAGCTTCAGGCTCCTACTGGACACCAGCCATTTCTCAGCCAGCAATGCCAATCCACCTTGCTCCAGACCCCTGGTGCCTCTCCCACTTGGCTAGGTGCACATCTCCTATCTGTTTTCTACTCCCCCACTGCCCAGCTCAGTGAGCGATTTTTGTGTATACAGTTGTTCAGACAATAGAGTTCTCGGAGCAGTAGAAGTTGAGCTTGCTGTATGGGGACCCCTGAGCACTGTCATGACCCAGTGGCCTCTCAGTGGCCAGTCTCCAGAACGAGAGCAGAGCACATCCTAGAAGCAACATAGACAGGATGGAACCCTCCAGCACACGCTGCCTCACCCACAACCTACTGTCTCTAAATCTGCTGGGTTCTGTCTCTGAGTGTGAAATGACGAGGGCGGGGCACATCCCTTCTCTCCTGCCGTGCTTGTTCCCCTCTCAGTCCTCTACCCCTCCTCTTTTCTAGGGGCTTCTATGTCCTATGATGACCATGAGAGCCTCCTGAAGGGAGCCACACACCACTCATTCCACTGGCCCTGCTCCACAGCCTTGCTGTCTCTGACAGCATCCTTCTGAGCTGCAGGAATACCACAAAAATTCCACAGGAGACAAACAGGACTCCCAACACACCTGACTACTAGGATGGGAAAAGCTGAAATTTCAATTATGTTGCATAATGTCACTGTCAACTAAGCAGCATAAATTTTCATACATTCAGTAACGACAGAATTTGCACTTGAGAAGCCCTGGGCGCATACAAACACACACACACACACACACACACACACACACACACACACACACACGCTGTTGCCTGAGTCTGAAAAGCTCAGTGTTCCAAGGGCAGTAACTGTTTCTCACCGCTGTGACAGTCAGATGGGAAGAGACCACTTGTCTACCTCACATAGGAAGGGTGCTGTCACCCTGTCCAGAGCAATGCAAATATTCCTGCCATCAATCCCAAATAGATTCATTCCCTCATCAACCACCCAATCTCTCTCCTCAGAAACCAAGTATGAAAGCATAGCAAACAGAGGTGAGAAAGTGAAGCACACACACGCGCGCACACACACACAGCGGAGGGTATCGAAATAGCCTCAAAGACTGGGTACCACTTAGCTCTCATTCCAAATCCCTTTCTCTTTCAAGAATAACACTGAGTGAGTGGGCAGGAAGCACAGACAGAAATACACACTGAATGAGAATGAATACCCACTACGACAGATGACATGAGCAGACTGTCAGTGCTGAGGGAGGGTGAGAGGCCCTCAAGATGCTCCGTTCCCATGATAAACAACTTGAGATTAGGACTTCCTCGGGGTGGGGTGGCTAAGCGTGCCTCCTTATCAAAGACACACATGCACTGCCCCTTACCCAAAGATCGGTCCTAATGCCTCCCATTGGAAGATTCACCCCAATCCCCTTAGGTTGTGATTGCCCCTCCACTCATAACGCCACTCTGGGCTGCCCTCCCCAGTCTGTAACAATTATCTGGGATTATGAATAAGCAGCACCTCTTCCCAGAACAGCTGGTACACCCAAGATTAATAGTAACCAGCACTATGGGGTTAACAATCAATGCCCACACTAGACTCGAAACCCCTTCTCAGAGAGCACACTGAGACATGTGCACAGGCAGGGGGTCTGAGGGCCCCCACACTGACTTGTGTTATGTCTGCATGCTTTCTGGGCTTTCTCCTTGTTTTTTTTTTTTAATTCTTCAGAACAGGCCGACCTGAAACCCATGGCAATCCTCATGAGCCTCCCAGAGAGCTTTGTAATTCCAGGTATATGAGCCTGTAACGTGTGTGTCTGTCTGTCTGTCTGTCCGTCCGTCCGTCCATCCATGTGCTAACTCTACAAAGTCATTACTGAGGACTCTCACTCAGTTGGTTCTGGGCCATAATATGGTCACTCACTGGACAAGACCCACTGTAAGGTCCGGGTTCCAGACTCTGGGACAACACAAACTCAGTTTATGAAGCATTAAGCACCACCAGGGCCATCTAATGGCTGCAAAGCTTGAAAAAGGTTCCTTCTAGCCAAACAGTGTTTTGAAAATAACTAAGTCGAAGTAAAAGCAAAAGCTTATTTTAAAAAGAAAAAAAAAAAAAAAGAGGTCACACTGTCAGAAATCTGCAGCTTTTTTTCCTGGAGCTGAGAATGGATGCAGGAAACAGGGCTGAAGCCGAGGGCTGTGGGAGGACGGCCACACAGGGGTACCCGGGGAGGGCCAACAGCACTTGCACGGGCAGCACTACAGGACACGGTGGCATTCCCTCATAAAATGTCTACCCTTACAGCTGGGGGCTGACAGGTACAATGGGAGTCATGGACCCTAAAAATGCTGGGCATGGGACGTGGAAGCTGCTCATGAACAGTGCTAACATCTCAGGGTTGGGAAGACGAAGGGATCCAGACCTGATGGAGGGAGTGGTCAGGGCAGCACTCCCCCATCCTGGCTGATCAACAACCCCCCTTGCTCACTTGACCATTGCCTTGCCTCAGCTAGGCATGCCTACCCGGGGAACCCTAAACCCCACAAAGCAGGAAGGAGGGGCTGGCTCATGGTGCCTCTGTCACTCCTCGGCATCCAAGTACTGCTTCTCCCTGGCAAGCGCTGGGGGAGCCCACACGTACCAGTGATGCTAAGGAGGGTCTGAGCCAAGCATATGGTCTGCTGACACTCCCTGGATGGGTTCTTTTCCCAGGCACCCTATGGCCAGCTCCCTGGGTCATTTCTAAACAGCTCTGTGCCCAGACAGGAAGAAGGGACGAGGGCTGTGTGGCAGTAAGGGATGAGCTTTGGGTGGAGGCCAGCATCCAGCCCACTGACTCCATTCTCCTCTCTTTTCTACAGAGCCCTGCAGCAGAAGCAGGCAGCTGAACTCGCCAAAACATAGACTCCCCAGGATGGAAGGTGCATTTGAAGTCACTGGCCAAGAGTCTCAGATCAAGAAACAGGCACATGGTATTCCGGTGTTGGGGCAGGATGGGGTGTTGGGGAGGGGGGAGTGATCTCAAGAAAAACTGGCAGGGAGGTCCCTGCTGTGGCCTCAAGGGAAAACCCTCCTCCCTGCAGTGTGCACAGATCTACGACGGGCTTCATATAAATAACCTACGTACTGATAGATGATTTTTAAAACAGGTTCCTCAAGCGCAAGGACAAGATGGTATTTTAATATTCTTATTATAAACACTGGCTTCTAGTCTGCAGCCTTAATCTCTACATATGCAGTCAGCTGAGCCTACTCAAGCTTCTCAGCTCCTCTCACAGGCAGGGGCACAGAAAGACACATACATGTTCAGGTACACGGGAGCAGAGTGAGCCCTGCTTCGAGGACCTTTCCCCTGAAGTGTGCTTCACCCCCTCTCTCCGGTGGAGCACTGCTTCCCCTGCCCCCAGCTCAGGAACTCCTGGAAGGCAGGAGCTCTGGGCATCTGAGGCCTATAAAGCTGCGAGGAGGGAAGGAATGGAGGCCTAGACAAACCAACCGCAGCCCAAGAACTCCAGAGGCACGTGAGAGGCTTGGCAGTGAGTGGTCGCTCTAATACATATTCCTTCCTTCACACAGGCCCAGCACCACCTTACAATGGCTAATGTCTCCTTCAAGACTCCCTGACTCTGCAGGGCCTTTCTCCTTCTGCCCACCCTCAGCCGCATGCTAGACCCATCTTCCTTGAGTCCCACAGACTTCTGAGTCCATCTCCAAGGGTCAAGCTCAGGTCTCCATAACCCAGCTCTGACCCTCTTGTCATCAGGCTTATGTATGATCTTAAGAGGCAAAATCGGAAATAAAGAGGCAGAAGGCAAAAGCACTTAACTTTCATTGACAGTAAATTTCCAAGGGGAGAAATGGCTGCTTCCACCAATGGTTACGTGCCTGGCCACTGACTGCAGCAGGCAAATATTTAAAGAGGGGTCTGTGAGTCACATGGACCACCCTGCAAGAACATACAGAAAACAAGCTGCAGGATGTTGTCTGCTAGTCCACCTGTCCCAAACCAACCGCTGTGAGACTTCAACTCAAGCCTATGTCTATGGCTCATCCTCTGAGATTCCCATGCTACAAAGGAGAGAAGCCAGGCCCTAACCTCAGCCCAGAGGGGCACCACACACACCTCAGAATACTTTGTGATTCTAAGTACAGACATTTTAGGTCGGGCTCTATGACAGAACATGTGTGTGGATGACAACAGATAGACAGACAGGCAGATGGGTGAATAGACAAAAAAGCTACCCAAGTACATCAGAGCGTAACCATGTTAAGAATTTAGAGAAAAAAATGGATGGCGGTGGCGCACGTCTCTAATCTCAGCACTCAGAGAGGCAGGAGGATCTCTGAGTTTGAGGCTAGCCTAGTCTACAGAACAGCCAGGGCTACATAGAGAAACCCTGCCTCGGAAGGAAGGAAGGAAGGAAGGAAGGAAGGAAGGAAGGAAGGAAGGA
>NW_026585644.1:19604758-19630548 GCF_907164565.1 Psammomys obesus
GAAGGAAGGAAGGGAAAAATAAGAGAAGAAAATGGTCCTAATAGATGGGAAAATTAAAGAAGAGTTACAAGGGAAAGGATCAATGTTGTTCAGTGAAGAAATTAAGTATTAATTAAAATACTATATAGAGCAGACTTCAAAAACACTTGAAATACTTTCCTGCTTCTCTGATTGTTTTAAAATGTGCCATAACAACCTTGATTATAGCAACTGCACCAAGCCTTAAGGGAGACTGCCTAGATGTGGACCCTCAACACACACCCTCTGAGCCACACGCTGGACACCATGCTAAGCTGTGTAGAATCAAAGAGGGAAACTTAATCTTTATCCTGGGCCTGAGGACGGAGAGAGAAGCACACACTGAGTCACTCCCTCATAGGACGAGTGTCCTCTCCCCATACTTGACACAGACACACATGGGCCAAAGCCTGACCACGTATCACAGAAACCCACGTCTGTATCACTCTACCGCTGACCAAATGCCACCCTCAAAGAGACACTGAATCTTTGAATCAACACTGCAGGAAGGGCTGCTCACATAGATTAATTTCCTCAGTGAACATGAGCTCATAAATTACACGGCGGAAAAAAATATTTGTTTGTTTGTTTTTCGAGACTGTGTAGCCTTGGCTGTCCTGGACTCACTTTGTAGACCAGGCTGGCCTCGAACTCACAGAGATCCGCCTGCCTATGCCTCCCAGAGTGCTGGGATTACAGGCCTTTGCCTCCGAGCCCAGCCACAGCAAAATTTACAGTCTATTTTCATGGCAACCTTCCTTGAGGGATTGCATGGTCCTCAGCCCATCGGAGCAGAATTCCCCTGATTCGGTCTCAGGTCCTGTTGCTGTTTTAGTCTGGGGAGTGAGGACTGCTTTGACGTTTTAGGGACCAACACCAGGGCTTCTTCTGCATCGGGCAGACTGTGTCACAGTGTCACCTCCCAGTCTCTGATTTCAGGTCTTCTTAATGACAACCATACATCAGGCGGAGATGCTAGCCATGGCTAGCTGCTTCCCTGGGATTCCTAGAGCAGGGAGTAGTCTTGCCCTTCTGTTCTGGACTAATTTTCATTTCTCCTTCCCACTGGCCTCCACTACAGAACACAGACCTGCTGCTCTCTGCAGCTCCCACATCACTGCGCTTTTCTTGTTCACCCCCCAGCTCTCATGCATGCCTGCCCAGTGACTGACAGCTTACTTCAGCTCATAGTGCATTTTCCTTTGGAAAAACAGTTAACAAATGTCTGAAATACCCATTCATCTGCTGGTACTGCTACTCCATAATTCAGCCCAAACCTGGCAGAGTGTCAGCTGCATACTGAGTACTGCAGTCCACGCTGTGTCTGGGGCAGAAATGAAGCTCAGAACGAGACTAGCTCACTGGCTAGTATATAGATGCTTGAAGGACCCGAGAAGCTCATAAATTAAAAGAGCAAATGAAACAGGGGCCCTTAAGGGATTTCATACTAATGACAACTAAAGCCATCTTGTCCTAGGATCAATCAAGCCCAATCTTTACTTTTTGCTTTGACCATAAAGATATTGTGCACTCTGAAAATTAAGCTCCAACACAGCTATCGAAGATAATAAATCATAGGAAAAGATAGAGCAACACGCCTCAGCTCTGGGGGGCTGTGAGGAGGCGGGGTGGTGGGAGCGGAAGCTGAAGCCAGTGTTCACTGTCACTGCTGAGTGGCTGCAGAGATGCAGGGGGTTTGTTGCCAGAAATCCCGAGCTACAGTTTCATTCTAGAGTTCCATATGGTAGGACCGCCCTCTCTGGCAGACAACATGGGCATGGCGGGGGCGGGAGGGGGGGATGGAAATACACTCGGAGAAAGAGAAGGGGAGACAAACCCAGGCTCCAGACATTGCAGCCTAAACATCCTGAAGGGGGAATCTCTCTCTTTCTCTCCCACCTGGCAAACAGACCCAAAACCTTTTAGATCTTCCAAATGGCAAGCTGGTGCCCGACAGGCTTCGGATGAGGTGAACAAAAGCCACAGGTTCTGACAGCCTGACTGCGGGGGTAGTAAAGGGCATCATTCGTTTCCAAAAAGGAACAAACCCGGGGGAGCAAACAGTGAGACCAGGAACGCAACCTCGACCTTCGGTGAACAGAGGCTGCCCTGAGAGAACAGGTCAGGGAGATGCCCCTGGAAAGAGAACCCCGAAGAACAGGCCCATTAACAACGGGGGATACAAAGTTGGATCTTGCAGCAAGCACACAGCTTTAGTTCCCACTGGACCAGAAACCAAGCTGACTCCCAAACCCCACGGCCAAATGAGGTACGTATCTCAACTATACCAATAAGGGCAGACACGTCCCTAATACCATCCTTTGCAGCCAAAGACAACTGAGTCTTTCCCATTTTCCAATACACAGAAAACTCAAATGAGAAGGAAGATGGATCCAACTAGATAGAAGCCATTTTGGCCACACATAAAAATAGTTTAATATTATTAAAGTCTGGGCTGGAGAGATGGATGGCTCAGTCGGTAGAGGTGCCTGCAGCCATGCCTGACCACCTAAAGGTTCTCTCTACATAGCCTTGGCTGGCCTGGAACTCACTATGTAGACCAGGCTGGCCTTGAACTCAAAAAGTTCCACCTGCCTCTGCTCCCCAAACTCTGTGATTAAAGGAGTATGCTACCACATCCAGAAGAAGAAAAGACTTCTTAAAGTTGTCCTATGACCTCTACACACACGCACAGAACACATACACACACAATAAATAAAAGGTTTAAAATAGATCTAGGTCAATCATTCAGTATATTATTGGGCTACTATTCTGTAAACCAATTGATAAATGATTAAGACCTAATCCAGCAATTAGACAAGAAAAAGAAATAAAGCAGCCAGCTCATCTTTCAGCTACCTCTATCTATGATATCTCATTGCCAAAAAAAAAAAAAAAAAAAAATCCTGAGACTATACACACAATACACTACGAGCCAGGAAATAAATTCATCAAATTGCAGCTTAAATTAGTATACAAACATCAACTGTATTTCTATAGACTAATGATAATCCAGAAATGAAATTAAGAAAACAATTCCATTCACAACAGCATCCAGAAAGACAAATTTAAGAACAAATTTATCCACAGTAATGCACATCTGTGTGTACAATAAAAAACACAAAACAATGCTAAATCAAAAAGACTTCAATGGAAAAACGTCCCAGGTGCATTGGTGAGGTGATGCAAGGATGTTTTAACTGGCATCCGTACTCCTCAAACTGATCTATGGACTCCTCGCTGGCTTATTTGCAGATGCTGAACACGCTCTTCCAGAATCACTGGGGATGCAGAACAGCTGGAGCAATCTTAGGGAAAAACAGTTAGAACTCACACTTCCTCCTTTCAAAACTAACCCCTAAACCTACAGCAATGGAACTTGCCTGGTAGATACAAAGGGCACTGGAATAGAGGAGAGAGTGGCTGAAGTTCATCAAACTTTTAAATGTATCTTTTCGGGATGGGAGAGATGGCTCAGCAGTTCAGAGTACGTCTTAATTCGCTCTTTCTATGGCTGTGATGAACACAATGACCAAAAGGGACCTCGGGAAGAAAGGGCTTATTTCATCTTTCAGCTTACAGTCTATCTCCAAGGGAAACCAAGGCAGGAACCTGGGGACTGGAACTGAAGCAGAGACGTGGAGGAAGACAGCTTACTGGCTTGTTCAGCCTGCTTTCTCATCTAGCCCAGGAACACCAGGGGTGGCCTTACTGCAGTGGGCTGGGCCCTCGCACATCAGTCACTAATGAGGAATATGGCCCCCAGACTTTCTTACAGGCCATTCTGAGGTAGGCCATTCCTCAGCTGAGGTTCCCTTTTCCCAGAGGGAAACGCAACCCTAGGTTGCGTCAAGGTGACAAGAAACTAACAGCAGAGTGTGAGAGGCTCTTGCAGAGGACCCCAATTTGGCTCCCAGGACCCAAATCAGGCAGCTTACATCTGCCTCTAACTCCAATTCGAGGGCACCTGAGACGGTCTTCTGAACTCTGGGCACTGCACTCATATATGTGTGTTCACACATACATGCATACATAACTAAAAATTCTTAATACTTTTTTAATGTTTTGTTTCAAAGGATGCCATGAGATGACAATCCAAAATGGGAGCATTTGTAAGGCACATCTGATTACTGCCTCATGTCCAGAATATATGTGTGTACAACTCAATAATAAAAAGACAAACCAATATGAAAACAGGCAAAGGATTTGAAAAGTCAGGCCTCCAAAAACAATATATATAAATAGCCTCAGGCACATGAAACATGGCTCGACATCATTAGTCATCTATCCATCAAGGAAATGCAAATCAAATAAACTCGAAGTGAGATGCAACTTCACACCCGGGAGAATGGACATAATCAAAAAAGACAGACAATAATGAGCGTTGACAGGGGTGTGGAGAAACTGGGACACTTACACATGGCTGGAGAGAATGCAAACAGATATATCCGTTTTAAAGTCTGGCAGTTCCTTGGCCCTCACAAACTTCAATACAGAGCCACCCTATGACTTGGCAAGTCAGCTCCAAGTGAGAATATACACCTACAGTATAGCTTGCAAAAAATACTCAGTGCATCATTCATAATGGCCAAAAAGCAGAAATAATTCAAATATCCACCAGCTGATGGGCAAAAAAATAAATAAAGAAAGAAAGAAAGAAAAGAAAAAATGTGCTGCAACACACAATTCAGCCATTAAAAGGGGCAATGTACAGCTTCATGCCACAACATGAATGAACCTTCAAAACACTAGTTAACACAAAGGAAGACAATACAAAAGGCTACGTAATGTTTGAGTCTGTATAGATGTCTACAGTAAGCAAATCCATAGAGGCCAAAAGCAGATCAATGAACACCAGGGTGAGGGAAAGGGGGGATGGAAAGTGATTGCTAACAGGTGTGGGGTTTCCTATTTAAAAAACAAGAAAGTTCTAGGATTGAGTAGTGGGGTTGACTACCCACTGGGGATATACTAAAACTCGCAGTTGGATACTTTAAAACAGTTCTTCCCCACCTGTGGGTCAGAGCCCTTTTGGCAAACCTGTGCCTCCCAAATGTTTACATTACAATTCACAAAGTAGCAAAACTATAGTTATGAAGTAGCAATGAAATCAATTTTACAGTTGGTTGTCACCACAACCAACTGAATTAAAGAATCACAGCACTAGGAAGATTGAGAACCACTGCTTTACAAAGAAAGATGAGGGCAATGAAAGGAAAGCAAAGTCTTTGTAGATAGAGCTGACCTGGAACACACTCCACCATGACGCTAGGCTGGCCTGGAACTTGAAGCAACCATCCTGCCTCATAACAGGTGTGCACCATCATGCCAGAACAATTTTATGACATTTTGTATTTTTTTTATTTTTTTTAAAGCAACAATAAAAAAGTACCACAACAAGACAAAATAAATGATTCTAACCTAAATCAAACTTGAAGATAGATGGTTAAGCGCCTCCCTTGCCTTTTCAGGACTACAGAGTAGCTGATATTTATTCCTATCTAAATTCAATATATGTGATACAGACAACTATGGGGATTTGAGGCTGGAGAAGATGGCCACAGATCAGCCAAATCCCTATTGTGAGAGGGCAGATTTCCTGGATGAGCTCAGTCACACAATAAAACAGAGGCCCACTCAGATCTGAAACCCAGCCCTCCTAACTGCCTGGCTGCTGCTATCATCCCACAGCACAGACACAACCGGCAGACACGAAAAACTGATGCCTTGTGAGATGGCCTATCTTCTAAGGATGAGCACACCACCCCTCCTCCACCTAAATTAACCTCAATATAAGAAAGTCAGGGGAGCCAGGCAAGGTGGCGCACACCCGTAATCCTAACACTCAGGGAGGCAGAGGCAGGCATATCTCTGTGAGTTTGAGGTGTATCTCTGTGGTCTACAAAGCGAGTCCAGGACAGCCAAGGCTACACAGAGAAACCCTGACTCTGGAGGGAGAAAAAAAAAAAAGTCAGGGGGCTGGACTGATGGCTCAGAGGTTAAGAGCAGTTTCAGATCTTGCAGAGGTCCCATGTATAGTCCCCAAGACCCCACACGGGGACTCCTACCACCTGGAAACCCCAGTTCCGGATCCGATGCCTATTCCGGCCTCCTCAGGCTCTTGTAAGCACAAGGTGCACATTTACTCTCTCAGGCTCACATACACAATAAGTAAAGCAACTAAAGTAAATACATTTTGAAAGAAAGTCGGCGTTCATGCAACAAACATTCAGTAGCCCCCACACTATCTAGTGGCCACAAAACCCTGTGATCGTAAACACAACCTGCCTTTTGCCAGGGAGACACAGAACAAGGCAGAATCTAGAGACCACGCATGTAGTCCACAACTTTAAAAAAACCACTGGCAAACCAGCAACAGTCTGTCCCCAATTCCAGCCAGCAGTGAACCCGACAGAATTCCAGATCAGGCGACAACTGTCACGGTGACTGCGAAAGTACCTTGACATTTGGAGAGGGACCCTTTAAAGGGGGTAATGGAGGAGGTGACCTCCAATGTCTCAAAAAATACAAATATAAACAGCCAAGTGGTGCTAGGAAGTGACGTGTATTCTCACCCAGCCCTCCTCTGTTGCAGGCCTAGCCAGCAATCATCCCTTCAGACCCAAAAGCTTGTTAGGAACAGGTGAGGGGGTTTCGAGGGAGTAATGCACACACTCTCCCAAGGCCCCTAACAGACAGTGGGATGCCGACTCCTCCCTGCCAGGTTCTGCCTGGACCTGTACATCTCTGAGCCATCCTTCAGGGCCACCTCCCACACACAGGTCTGCTGGCCTGGAAGACGCATTCTGAGTCTGTTCACTATGAGGGCCTTTGGATACACAATCCAGATTGGTTTTTGGAACCCACAGCCCTAGGAGGCCACCTGGATCATATAACAACTCACTGTGTGGCGGTGAAGGCCACTCAATAAACGCCTCTAGAGGCTACGCCCAGAGTCTCACCCCTGGCACCATATAAACCAGGCATGATAGCACAAGCCTATAATTTTGCAGCCCTCAAAGGCAGAGGCAGGAGGATTAGAAATCCAAGGTCATTTTAGGCTATATAAAGTTCAAGGCCAGCCAGCCTAAGACACAAGGGACCCTGCCTCAAAAATAAACAAGAAATGTAAAAGCCCTCTAAAAAGGTCTCTAACCCTAACTGCCTCCCCAAGGATTAGCTTGATAGCCCTGGAGGTGTCAATCACACTTCCTCTTAGTGGACAAGGAAGACTGGCCTGCAGAGAGCAGTGGACACTAACTTGCACTGAGAATGTCCACTAGTCAGAGGATATTATAGAACTAACGAGACCCTCACTAAATCCTCACATGGTCAGGATTCTTGCTCTGTGAACTGCTGGAACCCCAGGGTCACATGACTCCACTGAGGCTCAATTTCTTTAACTATGAACAAGAAATACAACCTCTCTCAAAAGGAATAATCTTAAATAAGCATGTTTCATTTTTTTTCTTGCTTCTCAATTATTTTTCTTTATTTTTTGCTGTAATATAATTACATCATTTCCTCCTTCCAAACTGTCCAATATTGTCCTACTTGATCTCTTTCAAATTCATGGCCTCTTTTTTTCATTAATTGTTATTTTTTTACATGTATGTATATATTACTAAATATGTAAACACAGCCTGGTCAGTCTGTATAACTTTATATGATGTTTTCAGGGCTGACCATTTGGTATTGAGCAACCAATTGCCATAAGCACATTTCTTTTTTCTTTTTCTTTTTTCCAAGACAGAGGTATAGCCTTCGCTGTCCTGGACTTGCTTTGTAGAGCAGGCTAGCCTCAAACTCACAGAGATCTGCCTGCCTCAGCCTCTGTGAGTGCTGGGACTAAAGGTGTGTGTCTTTACCACCCGGCTATAAGCACATTTCTTTTTTTTTTTTTTTTAATAACTTATTTAATTTCATTTCATGTGCATCAGTGTGAAGATGTCAGATCCCTTGGATCTGGAGTTACAGACAGTTGTGAGCTGCCATGTGAGTGCTGGGAATTGAACCTGGGTCCTTTGGAAGAACAGACAGTGCTCTTAACCATTGAGCCATCCCTCTAGCCCCCGAGCACATTTCTTAACACAGAATTAAAGCCCATACAATAGTAGTTATTGTCATCATCACTGCTTAAAAACAAAACAAAACACTTAATGAGAAATAAGACAGTCCTTAAAAGCCTGCTGGCTTGTTAAGATTCTAAGACAAGGGAACCCATCATTTGAAGACATTGTCTTCATCAACCACCTGATATTATTGGCAAAGCCATCACCAGCATCCAGTAGAAAGATGACATCATTAATAATACCCTTGGCAGGGCAGCCTCCTGCCAGGGTGTGAGCAATGGCTGGCCACCGTCCCTGCAGAGCTGGGCTGGGCAGGACAAGAAAAAGGAAGAGCTTCTCCAGGGAAGAAGGGAGGAAACAGAGCAGGACCCCCACCCCAGAATCTCCCAGAAGGCACCACTCACAAAAAGCAACAGAGTCCATTCACTACAGGAGCAAGAAAGACTGCACGGATCCAAAGGCCTCAGTGCAAAGGGTTTTCTTAGGCACCAGCTCTACAAAACAGGTGGCTGCAGAAACAGCGGACAGTGATGTCAGAACGCTTGATCTGAGTTCTGGGAGGAGGAAGAGTTCAGATCCCAGAACCCACATAACTGCTGGGTGGACATGGGAGCCAGCCTGTAATCCAGGGGCTTGGAAGGTAGACATAGGCGAGCCTAGGAGCAGGCAGCCTGTATTTGTGAGCTCTAGGTTCAACTGAGACCCCATTCGTCAATCAAAGGAGACACCTGATGTCACCCTCAGGCCTCCACACATACATGTGAACACACACATGGACATGGAAGAAGAGAAAATCTTGGCCCAAATCCGGACTCCAGTTCAGCCTAGCTCTGTGAAGTCGGTAAGGTAGCCAATCTTCTCTAAGGCCTCAGTAACACCCAGTTATATTGAAGGATGTCTGGTACTCAATAAAGCCCAACAAATACAGAACACGAAGAAAAGAAAAACAACATCTAGCATGCTCTGCCGAAGCAGCTAGCTTGGACATAACCTTACCGGAACCATGATGTCCGCCAGGGCTCCCTGCCCCCCTGAGTGGAAGGTGCCTGAGAATCTACCATTATCCCACTGAAGCTTGTCCTACATCAAGGCCAGCATATAATAACATGTTAAACAAGAAACATGTAAACAGAAGAGCTGGCCTGCAGAGGCCACCGGGTTGTGGTCATAACTACTAGACTCTGAGGTACAATTGTAGGCCTGGTGAACTCAAACGCATACTACAGGGACAGAGAAACTGCCCAAGGCCTCACCATGGGGCAGAAAGGGTTATCCTGGTGGCATCAAAGTTAGGCAAACTCCCTACCCCCTCTAATACCTCACCAGCTAACTCAGCTGGCTCAGGGTGCAACTGTTCCCGGCTAGATTCCCCGAAGCAGCTCATGACACCAACGATGGTGATATGGTCTGGTTTACAGAGTTTGCAAAGAGTCAGTCACCCAAAGTCAAATTTAAGACATCCTATCACCAAGCTTGGAATCCTTAGGCTGAACTCGAGGGGTCCATACATTTGGACGGGGGGGTCGGGGGGAATGTACACGTGTACTCGTTATTAGCGTCTAACTGAAATGCAGCCTTTCTTCAGCTGGGACCGGATGAAAGCAACACACATCCCAATTAGTGTCGATGTTACCTGAGACTGATAAAAGGTGTCACGATACCACACAGTAATTACTAGCAATGTCACACTATATTATTTACACTCATAGGACCCAACAACTGAGGTACTTATTAGACCCAAAAATAAATCTACACACCATTTTTTTTAAAAAATCACATATCAGTATGCCGTATCTTTTAAAACGTTTTACAAACTAAATTTGGTATAATTGGTTTTCATTTGGAATCTTGAGTTTTTATTCTACACGTTAACCTCTTTCTGCAGGGCCCCTGTAATACTCCCAGCATTCAGAGACTGAAAGGGAGCACGGAAGGCCAGCCTACTCTACCCAGTAAGACTAAGGAAAGAACAAGAGAAGTGAAGAGTCCCTCTAAAAAGAAGTACACTGCCAAAGGCATCCATGGCACAAAAGGGGGAAAAAAACCTAAAAGTTAAAATAAAGTTCCACACACAACCTGAAAGCCAGGCCTGTCCTCTTTCACAGCCCTGGTATTTGACAGTGACTCTATATGCCGGGTAGCTAAAAACACTTATGAAGAAATAAACTCAACCAAATTCCTTTGGAAGAACAATCATCCTCATAAAAGCGCAGCCTCAGCATCCCAGTTTTAACTCGCGGTCCCTTTATCCCACAGCATCACAGACACACTAAAACCACAAAGGCAGAAGAAAAAGAGGCCCCGGCAAGCCATCTGCTTTGAAGCCCCAGTCATGGGGTCACATTCAGGAATCATGTCTAAATGAGCTTGTCTCATTTCAGTAGGGAGAGGAGAGTTTGAGTGGCTAGAAAAAGGGGTGCATGCCAAGGAACAAGAATCACCAGCTAACACCCGCCCAGAAACACAGCAGCAGCAAAGGCCCCTCAGCCCCCGCCACACCTTACTCCGCCTGTGCAGTAAGACCAGAATGGTGCCTGCACAAGTCCTACAGCCAGCCATGCCACACAGTAGGCCTATGCCACTGCCACTAAGCCATGCTGTACAGCGCCAGCTTCACCTTGGGGCTGATGAAAGGCCCATTCTCTCGGTGTTGCGGCCTCAGCTACACTATTTGCACCACACCATGCACACACTTGGCATCTGCCAAAGGATTCTCCCAGTTCAAAGGACACTTGGCTTTCTGCGCCACCTCAGCACCCAAATGACTGCAACAAACCCCGCCTACCTACTCCCTCTCTGGTCTTTCCTCTTTTTCTCCCAGGTCTAGGAACAACCACTGACATGTCTTTAAAATGGAAACTAGCGGCTTAGGGGCTGAGATTGCTTCCTGTTCTTTCAGAGGTCCGGCGTTTCATTCCTAGCATCCACAACCAGGCAGTTCACAGCTGCCTATAACTCCAGCTCCCATGGGTTGTGGTCTCTGAGGGCACCTGTGCATGCATGTCACATACACATACCAAAAATAAATAAATAAAGTAAAAAATATATCCTAAAGAGGAAATCAGACCACGGGAGTCTGGGCCCCAAACTCTCCACACCACAGCAAAAATGCCAATTCTCTCCCCCAGGCAAAGCCCACAGTGATTCGGCCCTAACGCAACCCTCCACACTAGCCTCTCCTCTCTCTCACCGGCCTCCGATCACCGGCCTTCTGCCAGCCCTAATACGCACATCTTTGGTCTTTTCCTAGGCTCCCCTGTTCACAGGCCTTTCGGCCTTTCGAACAGGCAGCCCAAGCATTCCAGACTGCTCAAAGGTCACCTCTGCAGAGAGGCCTGTCCCGATTTCAGTTTCCTCCCTCCAAAACCACTTTCTACCCCCTGTATTATGCATGACCTTGACTTATCGTGACCAGGCACAGCATTACATAATCACCTGTCTATCAGGGATTATCGACTAGGGAGGAGCCTTTTAAAAAAAAATGTGGAGGCTCTAGGCCTCACCCAAATCATTGGAGATCAGAATTCAGGAGAGTGGGGCCAGATTCTTCCAGTCCACAGGAGGCCCCCTCCCCCACCAGGCAACTCCCACCACGACCCACGACTCAGGGCAGCCTCCAGCAGTCCCTTCAAGCCCTGGTTGCACATACCGCTTCTGAGAACTCAGTTAAAATGCAGGTTCTGACTCCACAGCTCCACAACGAGATCTGGGGTTCAGCACTGATGCCGCTGTCTGGTGAAGCAATTTCGAGTCGCTCGTCCACAGAACTCCTTGCAAGTATGTAGAGCTAAGTTCTAAATCTGCAGCATTCAACACGGTGGCCACCAACCCATGAGGCCACCAGGCATTTGAAACAGACTGGCATTTCTAAGGAGCTGACTGCATCCCATCCTTGGCCATCAGCGCAGGATGTATGTGGCCCACGGTGGAAGGCATCTACAAACTCTCGATCTAAGTAGCCTTCTACAGACTGCCTGGATATGAAAATCCCCCGAAGGCCTGTTTGGTCACCAGCTCAAGAGTGGATAAATATTTACCTAAGGTAGGAGCACAGATATGGAAGACTGGATTAAACCAACTTGGAACCTCTTGCGACACACCTCCATTCAAGGTCCTCTCCACCCACAGCCCCAACCACATGTAAGTAGAGTCCCAGCCTTGGTCTCTTTCATCAGTTACCATAGATGTTCACACAGACATGCCCTCATGTCACCTGAGTGCATTCATCTGCCTGGAGGGCCAGTCTCTCCCCACTGGACCACCAGTTCTTTCAAAGAGAAGGGATTTCTGATTCCACAACAGCAGGATTCCACAGACCCCCAGATGACCAGCAGCAAGAGCTGGAACCCACAGGAGTGCATCATGGTAGTTCTAATCATAGAAGAGAAACTGAATTCAGCTGGCGGGAAAAAAAACAAAACAAAACAGTTCCATCCTAACCAATCCAAAATGTTCCAGACACATCAATCCAGACTTCAGGGAAGCATGAAGTTGGCCTATCCCCTTCCAGAGAATATAAACACGCTGGGAAAGAGGTGGCGGCCTTCTGACCATAGATCCAAGATCTGTTAAGTCCGGTATTCTGTAGGAGCTGGTTTACAAACAAGTCACAAAGGACTACAACTCTGAATCAAAAGCAAAGCCTGTTCCCACTGGAACTGCTGGGCGGAGCCTGGCCCAGGAACAGCAGTTCCCCCGGGAGTCTGTACAGTCCAGATGTTCATTCTCCCCTCGCAGTCAGAACAGCAAAGCGATTTCCAAGGTAACCAAGGACAACAGAATAAGAGAATCATGGCCCCGGAAGGAAGAAGATTAAATTTTAATACTTAAGAGTCAATATCAAATTTATTTTTAAAACTACATCAATGCCAAATAAGCAAGGCAGAATGGATGGAGCTATGAAGAAGTGTCAGCTACAGCATGACCATCCCAAGAATGCACACAATTTTTCTCTACTTCAAGAGTATTCTGAGGTAAACCAGGGGCTTGAAGAAACTAAGAAATGGAAATAAAGCTGGAGGTGGGCAGCTCAGTTTTCCAATTTATGCCACAACTACTTGTTTCCTCCTTTATTTCCAAAAGCGCAGAGCTGACGCCAGTTGCAGCCCCACGCTTTGCGAAGTTTGCTAAAACTGCACAAGATAATTACTTCACCGAGAGAAAGTCATCACAAAGTGAAAAGTTTCAAACCAGCCACACTCTCACCTGCTACCAAGACGATAAACTTGTCAAGGGAATGCACAGGACTGGGGAAAAAGCTTAGAGAGTACAGTGCTTGCTACACAAGCTTGTGAACCTGCGTGCGGATCCCCAAGACTGAGCTATGCAGCTCCCTGCCCCCCAGAGGGGGAGCAGAGACAGGTGGTGGAGAACTGATTCAGGAAAACACCACAACATCAACCTATGGCCTCCATCAGCACACCACTAAGTGCACCTGCAAATATCTGCACGCACGCACGCACACAGAAAGGAGGTACAACAGTTCAACGTTCATACAACAGTTCATCCATTTCCTCCTCCCTTGCTCCATTCTCATTCCAGGGTCTGTATATTAACTACAGTGAAATCTGGTAAAGCAGCTAGCATTCAATAAATCAGCTGTCTGTTGGGTACTGTGCCACAACCTTCAGAAACTAACATGATTATCTAGACTGTGAACTGGACTGAAATGGAAAAAAGGGTGGGGGCAGGGTCTCATCCCAAGTCATACAACTGAAAAGTGAGGGAGCCTGAGTTGTAGGTGGCTGACCTGGCAAAGGGGCCATTTAGAGAATGCACCATTACTGAGCGTTAAAGCCGTGTAGTTTATGAAAGCAGCACAGGGCCAAGTTCAAACTCCACTAACTGGGTCTATAAACCTGAACTAATCTGCTAGCCTCAAGTTCCTCACCTATAAATCAGGGACAGAGATTGAACACAACATATATGACAGCTGTGGAACAGGCCCGGCACTAGCTAACAACTGATGTTCTAGCTGCAGGTATTCAAGCCAAGAAAGCCTATTTCAGTGAGAACGTGACTGTGGCCAGACATACCCTCCACTGGAAACGAGCACGGTTGCCAGGGTCAATCAGCTTTAAATCACCTTACTAATTACGTAATTCATTTAAGCAGGGGACCAGGGACATATTTTCAAGTCATATTTCTGTGACATGAGTAACTCCATCCATGTCACGGTAACCCCTCGCACATCTCATCTCAGCACGAAAAGATGTTTGCTTAAAATCCCAGTATTAAGAGCATCGTTTGTTATTACATTAGACATAGAACAATTTTTTTTTGTGCTGGAAGTGAACACTCAGTAATCTAGCAGGGAAAAGAAAGCATTCCATGCTGAGTCCTTTCAACTTTCAAAGTCGTTCCAACTCTAAGTTCACACACACAATATCCTAGAGTGGATACTGGGTTTACTTAAAATAAGATAAGCCTGCAATGATTTTAATTTTCCCCTGTTTGCAACTTGAACCCATTCTCTGCTTCGGAGGCCGAGGGAAACAAGCCTGCAATTTAACAAATTGACCAAAGCCAGTCTCTCTTTAATCTGCTCAGTAACTGAGCTCTTGGATAATCTCCTGCACTGCATGCAAAAGCAGCTTTGGGTTCATCCACTGTAAACTAAAATTAATCAGAGGGAGGGTATGCCATCTTTAATTTCAACTCCTATTTGCCTGGTTTCCCAACATCAGCCAGTGTTAAGAACATTTAACTGACACAATACAGAGAGGAAAGCATAATAACTTTATAAACACAAGCTTTCTTTTAAGTACATCACACACAAAAAGCCCCCTCCCCACCCTTTTCGATGCAATCATTTCCATAAGCATTAATGATGTATTTTCAAAACACTGACTATTTTCCTAGAGCTTTTCAACTGGTACTTATGGGGGAGGGGCTTCCCATGTGTCAATCCCCCCACCTGCCTCATCTGAAGGTGTGTGTGTGTGTGAGCCATGCTGACAAAAGTAGAATGAAGCAATCCGTACATCAGTGAACTCCACCACAAAAGGGTCACAGGCAGATCTTCTGGAAGAGGGGTGAGAGAAAAGAGAGGAGGCCGAAGGGGAAGAGAGGTACCCTAGCTATACTTCCAACAGCAGCATGCTGAATCAAGCATTTTCCATTGAGTCTAGTCTTGACTGTGTATGTCTACAAAGAAAAACATTTTACACTGAAGAAAAACAGTCTAGTTTTTTTTTTTTTTTCTTTCAAGCAATTCTTAATAGCAGACGCTTTGTTCAGGCAAGGGGAAAAGAATTTAACAGCATTGCTTAAATTTAAAGCTCTCTGAAGACCAACCCACCTACCCACCCCCAACCGCTGGCACAAGTATTTCAAAATATCTACCCCAATCTTAAGATTGTGGCCAAAGGAAATGTACTCAATCGGTTCACTACTGCTACACGTGTGTCTTGTACTCCGGTTACCTATTGTGAGCCCAACTGGACGCACAAAGCCTAGGGAGCGAAAAGATGCCACTGTAAACTCTGTCTGGGAGAGGAAAAAAAAAAAAAGATGAGGGAAGTGAAGCTATCTCAAGCCGCAGCCAGTCGGGGTCCCTTCCATGCCTGCTTTAATTTTCAACCCAACCTGCTCGCTCTTGCAGTCCCTCTTCCCCGGGATCTGGAGAGCTCGCTGCTTAGCCGTTCAATACCATGACTCTGCACCTTGAAAGCCCTTACTAAAATCAGGCCTTTTCCAGGTTAAGGTCAAGGAAGATAACCATTCTGCCAACAGGCACTACACAGGTGGCCCAGGAGCGGCTACCCGGGGCCTTTCGGACCCCAAAGCGCCGGCTCTCCACATCCTCGGCAGCGCTGCTCTGCGGCACGCAGTGGGAGCTGCCAGGCCTCCCGGGCTGGGGTGGGCACCCCTGCCTGAGCAGCTTCGGGGGTCCCCCTGGACCTGCTCCGCTGTTGGCTCAGGGCGCACAGCTGCCCCCGCCGGGCCACTTCTGGAACAAGTTGGAGAGGTCCGCGCCGGGGGACCCATCACCAAGGGGCCCGCAGAGCTCGCAGGGGTCCCCGGCTCGCAGCCGCCACGGACTCCGCGGCCGAAGTTGACCTCGGGGAAGATGGGAGCAAAGGACCTGGAACCCAACGAGGGAAATGAGAGCAGACAGGGGGGTTCCCCCAAAAAGGCCCAAGGTGGCCAAGCAGCCTCTCCCCAGAGCCACCTCTCAGGGAACAAAGGGCTTCTGTGTCGGGCACTGCTGGCCCGGCCGCGTCCGGCTCTGGAGGACCAGAAACTTTTCCCGGGTATGGGCGCGGGCGCCGGGCACCGGGCATCAGGCACCAGGCGCGGAAGCCTGGCGGGTCCCCAGGGCGCAGCGCGATCCCCGCCGCCCTAGCCTTCCGCCCCGCGCCGCCGAGGCTGCCGCTCACCTCCTCGATGGCCGCCACGGTGTTCCGGCACTGGGCCGTGCGCGTGGTGAAGCTGGAGGCCGTGGGAGCCTTGTAGTCCTCATGGGTCTCGGCCACGAATTCCGACACGGAGATCTGGTCCGGCATCGCCGCGGCGCCCGGGCGCGGACCGCCGCCGCCTCAGTCGCCCAGGGCGCGGGCTCCGACCCCGCCGCCGCCGCCGCTCCGGGCCGCGGACAAAGGGGAGCGCGGGGCGCGGGAGCCGCCGCAGGGCGCGGGAGCCACCGCGGGATGCGCGGCGGGAGCAGGGGCGCGCGCAGCCCGCAGCTCTGCCCGCTGTGCTCCGGGAGCCGCCGCCGCGTCTTCTCCGAGCGAGCCCAGACGCGGGCGCGCACAGCCGGCGGGAACTGCCCGCCACCCAGCCGCGGGCCCCGACGCCTCCTGCGGAGAGGGGCGGGTCCCGGCCGAGGGGGCGGTGGCCGGCGGGGCGAGGGGCGGGGCGGGGCGCAGGCCCGGCCGCCAATCGGTGCGCTCGCCGCCACCTCGCCGCGGGGAAGCGGAGGCCGCAGGAAGGAGGGCCGTGCGCGCTCGGGGCCCTCCAGCCGCTGCGGGCCGCCGCATTGTGTCTGCCTTCAGGGGCGTACAGGGGGTTCGAGGGCGACCCCTCACCGGGGCTGCGGTGCCCGGGCCCCTCCGCGCCAGCCCGGAGCGTTGGCGCACATTTCCCAGTGGGGGTGAATTGGAACCGAGGGCACCGGCTTCGCGGCCAGGCAGAACACCTTCCTTCTGCTCCCCAATCCCACCCTTGGGGAAGAACATCCCCCCCCGAATTCCCCACCAGAACCTCAGAGAAGGACCAAGAGAGAAGACAGTGTGGGTAGCTCGCCCCCTACAGGATGGTGAAATCCACCGGGGCACCCCTTCTGCCCCTAGCGGGACTAGTGAGGGGACAGTTTGGGATGGAGTGTTAGGGCCAATGTTCTCTCTGTTCGCCTCCTCAGAACTTTAAGAAGCAGGTAAATACGGGTATTTTGCTTAGAGAGTTGGCCGGAAATCACATGGTATAAGGATAAATGGGAATTCAAACCCATGTCCTTCGACTTGGAACAATACAAAAACCGCCAGTTGAGCATCATGTTCCTTTAGCTTGTACAATTAGGGCTACTCCAAGTTACCTGTAAACAGTTTTAGGGTACTAGGCCAGGCTTCACCCTGAGAAGACCACAGAACCCACTGCAATCAATGACATTACTCTCGGAATTGGGGGGAGGGGGTACCCGAGAGAACCAGAGGTAGAGACTTAGAAGAGGGGGCTGTTGTTCCTCATGGTTCTCAGACAAAGTATTTCAAACCCTAGCTGGCTGATCGCAGACGAGACTGGACCAATAAAGCACCTGAATTAGGACACATGTTTTGTTTATAGCCCGTAAGGAAATTCTCAGCTGCATTTAAAAATCCAGAGGTTCTGAAGACATGAGTCAAAAATCACACCCTATAACTCCCCCAGGCATGCGCACGGTTGACTGCTGCTGCCAACAATACAGCCTAGAGAAACTGTACAAAAACCTTTTGTGTGTCTCAAATCTAGGGAGGGGGAGAGACATTGGAAACCCAACAGGGGAGACAAAAGCGGGCCCCTGCTGCTGTAGGACAGTAGACACAGCAGACCAGCCAATCTTTTTAAAGCGCCCATGTACAAATTTGCCCTATGAGGTGGCAGCTGGGGTCAGACGTTATGCATGGCCTCTGGTATTTTACTAGCACTGTGTGTGAATAAGTTCAGCTTTCAAAAATAGCTGTGCCAGTGGGCAGCTTTTCTCTTCCTGCGCTAGGCGATAAATTGCAGTTCCCAAACCCCGTGCATATCTCTCCAGCACTTTCTACCTTTGTGAATTTCCATCCGTTAGTGCCTCAGGGACACACCTGTGGCAGCTTGTATACTTCAAGAACATTGTGTTAAAGTACACGGTTTCCCACACAGGGCAGTTTTCTGTTCTCTCCACCTCCTTGGCTGCCTGTAAGTCCTTTCGTTCTTCTCTGAAGTTGAAGACTATTCCCTGAAACTTTTCAAGGTTTTATTTTTGGAGACCTGGTCTCTATGATGCCTTGGAAGTTAAAAGAAAGTAGTGTTTTTCCTTTTTCATTTGATATACTACCAGTCAAACTAATCAATGTATCTATGAAACACGCATGCTCATGAACACACACACACACAAATATAATTTAAAATTTAAGTGTTGAACATGAGTCTGCAAAACACTACACACTCCATTGTGTGTGGAGGATTGAATCCAAGGCCTTGAACCTACTAGACAAGTACTTCACGAATAAACTACTTCCCCAGCCCTCATTTACATATGTGTTTGTTTGTTTGTCTTGCTTTTTTCAAAACAGGGTTTTATGTAGCCTTGGGCTGTCCTGCACTCACTAACGATGTGTGCCACCATGCCAGGTTCATCTGCATATTTTTAATGCATCAAGGGAAGATGGTGCTGATATCAGCATTACAGGCCTGGACATCACTAAGTTTATAAAAAATCCCTGAAAAAAAAAAGTTTTCAAAAATAATTCTTGCCAGGTGTGGTGGTACATGCCTGTAATCCCAGCACTCTGGGAGGCAGAGGCAAGTGGAACTCTGTGAGTTTGAGGCCAACCTGGTCTACAAAGAGAGTCCAGGACAGCCAACGTTACACAGAGAAACCCTGTCTTGAAAAGCAAATAAAATATAACAATAATAATAATAATAATAATTTTATTATAATACTACATATTATTGTTGTTGTTATTATTATTATTGCTGTTCCTGATGGCACAGGCCTTTAATCCCAGCACTGCAGAGTCAGAGGCAGGTGGATCTGTGAGTTCCAGGCCATCTTGGTCTACAAACTAAGTTCCAGGACAACCAGAATGTATTGAATTTTATTTTACCTCAGGTGTGTTGATCTGTGTTTGTTGCTCTAACATACCTAAGACTGGACACTTTATGAGGAAGAGGAGGTTGGCTAGGACATCACCCAGTGGTAGAGAGCTTGAGGCCTGTAGACTCATCTCTAGCACTGGAAGAAAATAAGAACAGCAAGGGAAGGGGAGAACAAAGGAAGGGGAAGAGAAACGGAGGAGAACGAGGAAGGAAAGAGCTATTTAGCTGATGGCTCTGGAGGCTGTCCTGGTTAGTTTTGTCAACTTGACACAAACCTAGATATACCTGGAAAGAAGGAATCTCAAGTAAGAAACCGAGATGTGTGCACATCTGTAGCGCATTTTCTTAACTGTCCATTGATGTAGGAGGGCCCAGGCCCCTGTGGGCGGTGCCATCCCTAGACAGATGAGCCTGGGTTGTGTAAGAAAGGGACTGAGTAAACCAAGGAAGACAAGCCAATAAGCAGGATTCCTCTGCTTACTGCTTACGGTCTCTGCTTCAGTTCCTGCCTCCGGGTCCCTGCCTTGGCTTTCCTGAATGATGTTCTATAACCTGTAACCCAGATAAATCCTTTCCTTCCTCAAGTTGGTTCTGATCGGAGTTTTATCACAATCAACAGAAAGCAAACTAGAACAGAACGGGAAGCCTATAATCTAAGGTCACGCAGCCCCATCAGTGTGGCAGGTGGTAGCTTCGTGTTGAAGTTATGCTGCCCGTAAGACTGAGCACAGACTGGGAGCCAGAGAGACAGACCTCAAACTCTCTGTTTTAGAATTCTCTTTAATGAGAACTAATGTAGGTCCCAATAAAACCACCTTCATTGCTTCGAAGGATAGTATCTTCAGTGCCCTAACTACCCCCCATTAGGCCCCACCTCAATCCCACCCCTGCACCAAGGCCAAGGCTCCAACACTTGAACCATTAGAGGACAATAGAGAACAGAGAACAACAGAGGAGAGATGAGGGATTTGTTGGCATTGAACTCGGGATAAGCAAGAAATGTACATAAATTCACATCAGTTCACTTCAGATCAATTTTGCCACTGAGAGATATTTTCTTAAACTAGATCTTTGCTGGTGGCCACATCTTTAATCCCAGCATTCAGGGAGGCAGAGGCAGGTGGCTCACTAAGTTCGAGGCCAGCCAGGTTACAAAGCAAGTTCAGGACAGCCAAAGCTACACAGAGAAACCCTGTCTCAGAAAACAAACAAACAAACTGGATGAAGGCATGTAAGACTCTGATGACATCATCAGCTCCTCTTGATCCTCTTGACAATGCTTCTGTGAGGTAATGGGAGTTAGCAGTTAGGGCCTTGTTAGAGGAAGAGTTATTAGATCCCTGCAAGCCTGTTCTCCAGGAGGATCCTGGGAGTCTGGCTTCCATCCTCTCTGATTCCCCTCTGTCATGAAGTGAGCAGCTTCCCTCTGATGCCTTGCCTCACCTACAGGCCCCAAAGCAGCAGCGCCAAGTAACAGGACTGAAACCTCTGATTCCTTGAGCCTTCATCCTTTAATTGATTCATCTCAGGAAGCCAAAAGGAAGAAGAGAAAATCCCATGCCTGGCAGCCCACTAAGACTGGCTAACAGTCCATGTTCTGGAAGGATGCTCTACCTCTAGGAATTCACAAGAACCTGAGATTTATTTTTTTCACTGTCCGACCAAAGAAAAAAGTAATGTTCTTAACTCTGAATTTTTCAGGAGGCTTGTCTGCTTTAACAGACCTTTCCAGTTCACTTGCAGTTAGCTTGTAAATGATTGCTTTTGGAAAGAACAAATCTGTGCCTTGAAGGAGCTATGTGGTAAACAACGCAATAAAACAGAAACACCCCAAAGCACGGGTGATGGGAACAGGGAAACATCCCTGGGAGTTTCTCCTATGCCTCATAAAGCACTCTCCCCAAAATAATGCAGGGAAAGGGACCCGGGTGCCCCCAAGCTGACAGGGAGTGCCATGTACCTGTCACTTATCTCACTATTTACACATTGGGGTCGCAGGCAGGGAAGGGGTTGGCAGCACACAATTATAATACAAATGAAAAGTTAGATCTTGCTGTCAACTTTTTGCTGAGTTAAATTAGCTTTCTCGAGCTTCCGTTAATTCACACATAAAAGACTACCAGAAGTTTATACTAGATTTATTTCAAAACAATATCTGCCGGGCACAGTGGCGCTTGCATGTGATCTCAGCTCTCGGGAAGGCAGAGGCAGGCAGATCTCTGTGAGTTCGAGGCCAGGCAGTCTACAAAGTGAATCCAGGACAGCCAAGGCTACACAGAGAAACTCTGTCTTGCAAAAACAAACAAAAAAACAAAAACAACGTTGGCTTATTTTTATTTCTTTTTTACCTGTGCGTGAATGTGTGTGCACCACGTGTGTGCCTAGTGCCCTCAGAGACCAGAGAGGGTGTCAGAGCCGCTGGAGCTGGGGTTACAGATAGTTGTAAGCCACCATGTGTTGGGAACTGAACCCATTCCTCTGGAAGAGCAAAAAGGGCTTTTAACTATTGAGTCCTCATTCCTCCAAACCCACCCCACCCCGCTTTAAAACACACACACACACACACCACACACACACAGATTTTTAAATTTCTGCCTTTATTTTAAGTGTCTGGATGTTTTGCTTTCACGTATGTCTGTGCACCACATGCATTCGGTGCCCTCAGCGACCAGAGAGGGTGTCAGATCCCTTGGAACTGGAGTTACAGATGGTTGTAAACATCCATGCTGGGAACTGAACCCGCTCTTAACCACGGAGCCGTCTCTCCGCCCACCCACCTTTAAAAGGCGTTCTTCCACTGAGCTATGCACTGGCAGAGCTCATAGCTCTAGCTTTCATGATTCCATTACCCATGTTTTGTGTTTGTTTCACATAGAAGGAAAATACCGTAAAAGATGTTACTGCTTAGAAGCTCATCCTTGGGCCTAGACATTTGTGGATTGTTTTTGTTTTTGTTGAGACAGGGTCTATTTTGTAGCCTGGCTAGACTGGAATTTTCTTGTAGACCAGGATGGCCTCAGACTCACATAAATTTGTCTACCTCCACTTTCCTGAGTTCTGGGATTAGAAGTATATGCCACCATGCCCAGCTTAGGCACTAGACATTTGAAAATGAATGTATTCTGGATCACTCTTAGAACTGACTTTAGAGAATGGACAGCAAGCAGATTTATTCTCAGCTAATTTTATAGAACGGCAGATGAGGGCTGTTCATTTTGTCATCTTAATGAAGTCTGCAGACTCCCGTGCTGAAATGCAAGAGGCAGTCCTCGATAAAGGAGTCTGTGGGGCCTAACCAGTGAGCTTATGCCAGACAGTTGGGAATGCTAGGCTTGGTTGTCTCTTGTATCTGGTGGAAATACTATATGGTGACTTGTTGCGCATCTCTTCCCAGTTCCATATTCTGGCAGCTTGGAATTGCTCAGCTAGAGTATTTGCACCTGAGAAATGGGCAAGCGCTAATCATGACTGGACGTATCGTTTAATTGATTGTCCTGGCCAAACAAAGTAGCAGAGTGCTGTGAATGTGTTGAAGACTATGCTTAGAAGTGGGCACCTGGGCAGCAGCCACTGCGCTGTGAGCAGTGAGGATGTCTGAGAGAAAATGCTGCCAGCATTTTATGTTGTAGCAGGAAGACCACTCGTGCCATAGGCAAATGAAGCTACCATGTACATCTTTACCAGTTCACTTCAGCCCTGCTCGCTCATTAACATAAACAAATGCCAACTAGCGTCGATGTCAGAACTAGACTCATTTATCAGTGACACCAGCAACTTCTTTGCTGACTGAGTTGGATAATAAGCACTTCTTCCTGTCTCTTATTTTGTCCAGTCATGGATAAAAACACAGCCTAGATATGGACGCAAGCACTTGGCCAAAATCAATGAAAACATCTATGAGAATCAATTAACTATGGGATTCACTATAGAGTGGCAGATAGCTTGGAAGGCTCTGCAGGCTGTGTGCTGTCCACCCTTTAAGTCAGCAAACATAAGGTAAGTGTATTTCTGTGTACACACACATATACACGCGTCTATTTTCAGAGACTAGGCTTTTGGTGTTTACCAGCACACTTTGAATATATTTCTATCTTCCCTGCCAACAGGCAGAGCAGTGGTCCTCCCAACTCTGAGTCCTGCTCCTGGAATTAAATTCATATAGGATCAAAGCCCTGATATACTGATATGCTGTATTATGCAAGCAAAGGCAACTCGTGCTAATAAATATTATTTGTCTTACAGCAATTAAGAAAATGCCATTTGTTGTTTTCAAGTACTTAGAATAATACAAACAAGTGCCAGCGGAGGGTGGGGTCTGTTCTCATGGGAAAGCAAAACAAACCAAAAGAAAAAAAAAAAGTTTAATTAACACTCCATGTGCAGATAACTTTGCTGAAGCTTTTGAAGGGTGCTTGCAATAATTTCTTTTTCTTTTCTTTTCTTTTTTTTTTTTTAGATCACATCACTCTCTTCACAGCAGGGTATAGCAGAACATGCCTATAATCCCCGCACTGGGAAGGCTGAAGTGGGAAGCTTATGAATTTGAAGGTAGCCTGGGCTACAGAGCCAACTGGAAGCTGGACTGAGTTGCATGGTGAGAGCCTGTCTCAAAACAAAACAAACCAACCAACCAAACAAACAAACAAACAAAAATCAGTCTTCCTCCAGCATGTGGGCACATTCATAAGTTTTCTCCTGCTCCTTTAGCTGGGGCAGAAATTTCTCTAGAGTTTTGCTGTTGTCTGTGAAATAAAGTAGGAGCTCCTTGGTTCTATTCTAGCTTTTTCTGCAGTCCTTCTTTCAGCTGCCCTCTGACACAGGTCTGCCAACTCCAAACCCTGCCTGTGTTCGCAGTGCCCTTCAACCACGAATGGTTTTGACCTTGTCCCACATTGAAAACATCAACAGCAGAATTTCGTGACAGGTGAAAGTTCTGTGGAACTCAGACGTGAATGACTGAGAAACTTTCTTGACTCCCAGCCACACCATTCAGTCACCTGTTGCCCTTGGTAGAGAGCTGAGAAGTTGCAACACACACCCAGTACACCAAACCTCCTTAGCGGAGAGTGTCAGCCATACCCTTGAGACTTCAAGCTGCCATTTCCCCCTAGCTCACAGCGCCCCTCTGTGTTTCCCAACTGAGCACACCTCCACTTCCTGTAGGATGCGTTAGCGGTCCTTGATCCTGGAACACTTTGCAAGGGTCCTCATCCTCACACATCTTCATACCATTGCACCAAATCCTTGGCCGAGAGGGCTCTCTTCTTCCTCTTGAGTACTTGGGAAGTATCTTGGTCATCTTTCAGAATCAAACCCAAGCCAGAACCTGAGGTCAAGGTCTTTTCAATTCTTTCTGGGAAACAGACTTACAGAGGAATGCATTTGCCAATTGGGAGGGTTTTGATGGGACTGGGCCACCTTGCACCTCCCTGTTCCCCAATTAGACATGGGAACTTTCAAGCCTCCCTCTATGTTGGAAGCGCAAGGTTCAAGATATCCATATGAATAAAGAGACTCCTGCCTCCTAGACCTGTGCTATTTCAAACTGTGTCCTTTAAAGCAGCAGCTACCTGGGAGCTTGGTAGAAATGCAGAACTCATTCCTACCAAGACTTAAGACCTCTAGCTAATTCATTTGCACTTTTTAACTTTTGAGAGGCAGTTTTCTAGCTAACACAATGGATACACCAAAAACAAGGGCCTCTATCAATGTATGTATCATTTTTGAAGTTGTGTGTGTGTGTGTTTAGCCGGGCCTCATGTGTCCCCTAGGTTGGTCTCTAACTTGGCACATTGCTAAGGATGACCTTGAACTGCTGATCCTCCTGCCTCTACCTCTTAAGTGTGGGATTGCAGTCCACACACGGTTTATTCAGTTTGAGGGTGGGAGGATGTGACCTGGAGTTCTGTACACGCTATAACTCTTCCACTGAGCTGTCTTCAGCTCTCATGTAAGTCCTATCGAGAGAAACAGAATGGGATGACTTAATGATAACTGGGGCAAGGTGAGAACATTAGAGGCAACACTCAGAGAAGGCTTCCGGAGAAAGCAGCTTTTGAGCCGAGTCTGGGATGGAGAGAAGGCATAGCTGGACCTAAGTGGGGAGTCCAACAAAGGAATGGCCAGAGTGAAGGCTCGAGTGAAGACTCTGAGGCAGGAATTTGGTAGGTGTGAGAAAGAAGGCCTTTCCTGGTTTAGAGCTCTGCCCCCAAAGGAAGAGAAAGTTGGTGCCCTGTGATTGCAAAGGGCCCTGGGATCTTCCAGAGTGTGTTCATCCCTAAAGCAACTAACACAACCGGCCTTTCACTTTAAAAACAAAGAAGACTCTGCTGGAGGAAGATGTCTTAGTGGGTATCAACACCCATGCCCAAAGCCGGGCCTGGCAGCTTATCATCTCAGTGTTGGTAGGCAGAGACAGGA